>NC_088994.1:7665661-8019268 GCF_963932015.1 Anas acuta
CGACATGAGAAGCTGAGAAATGGCATGGCCAGCAGATTATTTTTGAGACTTCAATAGATCAGAAAGTGAAGAGGAGTGGCGTAAGAAGAGCTTTCCTGATCCGATTACAGAGTGTAAGCCCCGCCAGCAGCCCAGGAGTTCCAGACAGCACGCCTGTTCCTCTCTCACTTCGGGTTTCTGTCTCTAGAGGCACTGAAGGTGACCTGATACTTCTTAATGTTATACTAATGGCATAAGTATCCATATGGCTTAGCAAATGAGAAAAACTAAAGTTTTGTTAGTGGAAGACCTTTTTTGCAATACCATCTACTGTTGTGCTGTAGTCTACTTGGATAAGGTGATGAACTTCAGTCTTCCAGGATTAAGAACAGGGTTGTGAAAGGCCACACGTCAAGCTGAACATGCTCTGAATAGGTGGCTCTATCTGTATTTGTGCAGTTAGTACATAAACTATCACATTCACCTGGTTATATTTGACGCTATTTCTCCAGCTTGAGTTAGGGCTACTTTGTAAGCATTTCAAAAATATAATAAATAAATATAATTCCTTTAGAAGTTCTGTTACAGATTATTGTGTTGAAATGGTTTAACAATATGTAAACACTTTAGAGTACACGTAGATTGTAGAGTTTATTCTTTCTGAAGTTAAAGTAACAGTGGTTTATAGAGACAATCCACATCCTTAAATTGAAATTCTGCCTCTTACCTGTGGATTTTCCCTTTTATTTGTTGTGTTTTCTTCCAGAATACTGTCAACATATATAGGTGATCTTGCACAAATACAAAAGTGCTTGGTATTTTATACATTGTTGATATGAGGTATTAATACAAAACTAGATACAATATGATTGTACGTAGCCATGTAATATTTTGAAAGTCTCTGCTGCATTTGTTGTGGAAGGGAGTGTTCTTTTTTGAGCAAAATGTTATTTTTCTTAACGGATCATTATGAAAGCCATAAAGAACTTACCTGATTTGAAAGATTTTTTGAAGCTGTTGAACTCTGTTGAATAGGAGCCTGCTAACAGTCGTCTACCTCCTCACCTGATTGCGCTTGACCCTGCTCTTCCTGGGTTTTTCGATGACCTTGGCTACTTGGATTTACTACCATGTCGTCCTTTTGATACTGTTTTTGTTTTCTACATGAAGGCAGGCCAGAAAACAAGCCAGGAGGTAAGTCTGGAGTGATCAGTCTTTTGTCTTGTGTCTGGTAATCTTCTGCTAGTGACAGGAGCAGAGTACTGAAAACAGTGATTCTGAGCTTTGTGTTTATTTACTATGTGAGCTGTAACAAATGACTGCATACCTTTTCATCTATAGGTTGAAGTACATTATTATCTACATCTAGGATTTCTGTGAGGTCTCTATAAAACATTTTGTATGTATATTAATGAAAATATATTATTTGTAGAGTTCAAAGATTCATACCAGAAATGTGTTTCAGATTTGTTGGCTCAGTTTGTAGGGAAGTTCTGCAGTTTGTTGCAATTTGTTCTAGCTGTGTGCGATAGCCAGGTATTTTGGTTTGATGCTAATGCTCAACATATGTCAAAGAAATGAAAACTTTTTACAAAAAAAAAAAAAAGTATTACTGCTTTGTAAATCTCTGTATTATACTATTTACATTCAGATACGATTAGGTTAATCAGGTTAATTTGTGCAAGTCTCAATTGTGATTTCTCTAGACTGTGACCTAGAAACTCACTACATGAAGAAGGCTTATGGGCTTGTTAGAAATATTTTTTGTGGTACTTTCTCCTCATTTCTATTAGTAATTGTTATACAAAAGAGTAAAAGCATAGCTTCAAAAATAATTAACATGTGGTTTCCTCATGTACTGTGAATATACAATTGACAGAAACACGGTAGCACCTTCCACATCTGAGTGTAATATACCACCAATCCTTGAGGCCAGTGTCATGCTGTTTGTGAGTTTTCAGGTTCTGAGTTGCAAGTAAACTGTCTCCAAAGTTAGCTAACAAGATACACAGGATTTAATATCTACCAGCCTTCCAGAAATGTTATGCTCTTGCTGAGCTAACAGAATGCTTTTTTCCTCTGATGTTTACATGTAATTATGGATTTTAGACAGGTAAGATTTATTTACAGAAATTACTTAGTCCAACAGAACTTGCTGGGCTTTGGATATCCAATTAGCAGTCAGTACTTAGGAGTTCTGCCATGCCAATTTAAGAAAATCTTTATATTTGAGAGTTTTTTGGGCACATTTAGACAGACATGATAAAGATGGCATTCCTGCTTCAGATCCTTGGACATCTTGCAATGATTTCTAAGCCTTCTTGGTCGTGCAAAGTCACAGTTGAGTTAATAAGACGCTCATCTCTTCAGCACTGAACTGAGTGAGAAAACTGATGCTGTTTCTGTGTTTGAAAAGAAACAAAACAGAAATAAGTCAAAAGTCAGGAGCGGAGGAGATCAAAGCCAAGTAACAATGCTGCTTTGAGCAGAAATTCCTGCACAGCTCTACTCAGCCATCCATGTGCATGTTCCTATCAGTGTGTGTGTTCATGCATCTCTACCTCAGGAACTAATTCTGTTCTGCAAGGTGATTCCTACTCCTTTGACAAGGAGTGGTGTCGGCTCTATTTTTATCGGATGCTGCACAACCCAGAGTAGTGTTGTCTAACCTGAGTGTTCCTACATTAGCCCCATTCTCTTGTGATGATATGCATTTACAGTTTAGAGGGGTCTCACCAAATTTATTTATACAGGGTAATGAAGCTGCCCCCATGCTTTTTATATCACACTTCATGATGCTAGTGGTCTTTTGAATATACTCCTTCATCTTTACTTTACTGTAAGTTCTTTTCTTGAAGGAGCTTAGATATAAAACCATACATCTGTGTAAATCTTGAGCTTGCATGTTTTCTGCTTTGGTTTCTAAGCTACTTTGTATCTCAGTTCATCCTGAAGCATAGCTATGACTTTATTGAGCATATCAGTAATATTTCAGAATATTGTACAGGGTGTTAGGCCTGGGTGCCAGGACCATGTGGGCACGAAGAACCTCCTCTCTGGAAGCTTTCACAGAATCACACAGAATCACAGAATTTCTAGGTTGGAAGAGACCTCAAGATCATCGAGTCCAACCTCTAACCTAACACGAACAGTCCCCACTAAACCATATCCCTAAGCTCTACATCTAAACGTCTTTTGAAGACTTCCAGGGATGGTGACTCCACCACCTCCCTGGGCAGCCTGTTCCAATGCCTCACAACCCTTTCAGTAAAGAAGTTCTTCCTAACATCTAACCTAAAACTCCCCTGGCGCAACTTTAGCCCATTCCCCCTCGTCCTGTCACCAGGCATGTGGGAGAACAGGCCTTCCACTTTCCTTCCAGGGTCTGTCACCGATAGTGCAATTTCTGATTCAGTAGTCTCTGTCCCAGAGCAGAGTCCCAGCACACTGTCCCCATACAAACAAAAACCAAAAACATTCTGGCCACAAAACAAACTCCATGTGGCCCAGGAAGGAAGGAGAGAGGCACTATGCAGAGTTGTCTCTTCCACATCCCAGTGGTTTGATAGATCAAATCACAAATCATCTGCGTCTCCCTGCATTGACACTTTGTGAAGCTCTCAATTTTCACTCAGTCACAATGGGATAAGAATTGTCTTTGGATGTGGAAACATCCCAGATCTTTATAAGAAGTGGGATTAAGGTTCAAAATGAACGGTACAGTGTGGCATTTGGTTAAAGTGCATGCTCAGTCCTGCTGAAAATTGTTTTGCAAAATCTCTTTCATAATTTAATGTGCAATGAGGCCCCTGTGCCCTAAATCACAGTATGTCAGGTACAGGTTAGAAGTGGTGAAATGCATTTCTCCTAAAGTTTTCTCTCAATTTAATAATAAAAATTCTCTTATGTCTGCTGCTAATGCACATTCTACACTGAACGGTTGTGTTGGTTTATTCCTGATGACTGGATAAATCTCAGAATCACCCTTTGTAGTGGTGTGATTGCAGGCTTCAGCAACGATGGCAGACAGCTGATTCGATTGAATAGGACATTGCCAAGCAGGATGAATGATGCTGGGCAGTAGGGACTGGTGTCCATATAGAAAGCCTGGGGTTCCAGAACAGCTGTATATGGGCAAAACCATCTCAGTGACACAATATTTTTTAATCACAAAACCAAAGGTGGGGTGAGGAGGGGAAGAGCTGCTTCCTGGAGTACTCTGTCCAATACCATGGTGTTGCTGGTTGTTTCAGATCCTGAAGAACATGGAGTCTTCCAGAATTGTTCAGCCACACTTCCTGGAGTTCTTGCTGTCTCTTGGCTGGTCAGTGGATGTAGGGAAGCACCCTGGGTGGACTGGGCATGTCTCAACAAGCTGGTCAATCAATAACTGCAGTGATGAAGAGGGACCTGAACAAGGTGAGGTGTGGTAAATGATGTAACATTAAATTAAAATGTTTTGTCTCCTCTAGGATATTTTTTTTCTCCCAGATACCTATCTGAGCACCTGCGTACTTTTTTTTGGATAAACATGAACATTTATTAGAAAGGAATGTGTAAATAGACTAAGGTTCAAGCCAAAGTGAGGAAAAGTAATGCCAGTGTTTGTTGTTGGGAGAAAAGTAGTCTCAGCAAGAAACACCTGTATTCTGCACTTCTGGCAGACTTGGTGGGTCTTCATGTATAACCCAAAACCAGTATTCATCTGAAATTGGATACAGATTATAGTGTGTATCAGCAGACGTGCTTGCAATATTGTGATTTTTAGTGTTTTGTAAGTAGATTAAAATGAGATGTTGCTGAATATGTTAGCTGTAATCATGCTTGCTAGTAAGTAAAGAAATCAAGCCCCTGTTTGTAGGTCACTGAGGCTGCAGCCTACACACAGCTCTTCTCCTGTCCTGCTTAATTTAGTCTGTTCTTTTCCACTACAGCAACTACTCCTCTGGGCTTGTCTTACTGTGACCAGCTGAAGGCTTTTCTGAAAAAAAAACTATGCATGATAGAAGTTTTGAAATGTTGGGGAGAAGTGAAGAGAACAGAGGCATGGCTTTCTCAGAACAAGTCAGGAGAGGTTACAAAATGGCCAGGGCTTGGTTTAATATTTCTTTGAGGATGGGGTTGTTATGCTTTACTCTGAGGCAGAGCCCTCTCCCTTCTTTTTGCAGTTGGATTTGTCAGTACAACTGCACAGATGACAGTGCCCTGAATTAGCGAGGTAACCTGTTTTAGTATGGGCTTTTTAACGTGGATGTTAAAAGTTCACTTTGAACTTCAGCTGTTTGGATTAATTAATAGACCACCAAAAAGATTAATTAATGGTGAAAGAAAGAAAAGAAAAAGCAATCAAGAATGGGAGTGAAGGAGGGCTGCTTCTAATCGGCAGTAGATTTTTTCCCTACTGTCTGCCGTGGCTAATGTTATTTGTTTTCTTAAATGTGTTTTCTATTTGTGGATGGTTCTGCTTAAAGCAAAACACACACAAAAACAAACAACAAAAACACACAAACCTAAAAGAGCTTCCAGTGAGATGTGATTAAAATAAATCCACGAGCATGTGTTTTGTGTCCCCATCCCCCCTGCAAAGGCAAAGAAGCAATTGGATTTGAGTTGAGATGATGCTCGTTGAGAGATGCAGGAATGTTTCCCTGTTGGTAAAGCATGACTCAGAGGTCTGCATGCCTCTGGCCACTTCATGTCAGAGTGCTGAATTTCTCTGCTCCAGTGGTTTTGCTGAAGCAGCTATTACAAGGGCTCTTCTGTAAACTGGTGCAGAGAAATAATTCAGCTTAAAGCCCTTGCTATTCTTTCTGGAGGAGGCGCAGGGAAGGAAAAGGCATTTTTATTAATTTACTTATAGCATGGCTCCATCAAAGAATCTATAGAAATTGGCTTAAATTCCAGAATAGTGTCAGGCTGAAGCTGTAAATGTTGTAAGCTGCATTTGGAAGTTTATTGACAAACTGAATGGTGTCTGTCTTAGAGGAAATGGATAGGAATAGCTACTGAATGAATGCTTGTAGCAGATGCTTACTTACTGACTACTGAACAGGCTACTGAATCCAAGGAAAATATGATATTATAGTAAGTATAATTTAAATATTTTCAAAATGAAATTTCTTTCCAACCCAAAACGCTATTTCCTTCAAGATACCAAAAAAAATTTCTTTGAGAGTGGTTGTTCGCCATGAAAATTGACTGTGAAATCTTCTGATTTTAAAGTGACACTTGCATGATTTCTTCTCATTTTACCTTGTATTCTAAGGTCTTCCCCTGAGGAAGTGTACAGAGAGGTAAACTTTCCTCTTAACTTAACTTTCCTTTTCTGCCTGTTTCAGATGATGCAGTTATTTCAGAAGATGTTGGGGCAAGTATCTTCAATGGGCAGAAGAAGGTGCTCTACTATGCTGATGCCTTGACAGAAATAGCTTTTGTTGTCCCATCACCAGTGGAGTCCCTAAGTAAGAGCATTTTGTGCATGCTATTTAGAGGGGAAAAAAAAGAAAATAACTTTTTTTTTTTTTTTATTTAGAGAGCTGTATCAGAAGCAGATACCAAATAAGCAAACTAGTGGTGTGAATAGCAAGACCCTTGCTAGAAAAATACTGATACTTTGATTTAAATATCCAATATCCAGGAGTTTTTGACTCCTTCTGAGACAGTATCTGTTCTGTACAACTTTTTCTCAGTCTAGTCCTCAGTATATATTCAGGTTTGTGTGACAGTATGTTTGCCTTGGTGTGTTTGGTTGGACATATGAGTTTGGTCTGCAGTCATGATACTTTAAAAATAAAAAAAAAAAGCCAATGAGTTCAGTTTTTTTTTTTTTGCAGAAGGTAAGACAAAATTCACATTTCTTTCGGTTACAGCTGATTCACTGGAAAGCAATGTCTCAGACCAGGAAAGTGACTCCAACATGGATCTGCTGCCAGGAATATTAAAGCAGCCATCTTTGACACTTGAACTCTTCCCCAATCATACAGACAATCTTAATCCCTCTCATCGGGTAAGGATAAACTTGCACTGAAAAATGGTTCTTGTTTTGTTATGGTTTATGTTTTGGTTCATTTTGAAGAAGCACACTGGCAATCCTACAGTATTTTTGATAGTACGTGATTCAGTTTCCTAGCATTTGGAGTCACTCATTCTTAGATGTTAATTATTAACAACAGCTTCAGTCCTGCTAGCATTTGCACCTGCAGTAAGAGATTGGTAGATTACATTAATTAAATATAAATTAATACAAATTTAGCAATACTAAGTAGAAACATCCTGCATGCTTAAATTTTGAAGCATATGCAGGAAAAAGTATATGCAGTATTTGCAAAGCAGTTCAGACTCCAATCAATGCTTGGAGATGTAGGATAGATTGACGTGAAGACTTTTCATACTTTGCCAGTTTGAAATAGCATGGGTCAGTTGTGGCTGAATTATCAAATGTGAAGTTGCTTTTGTATGGTAGCAAAACAAGAAACGATGAACTTCTATAACAGTTACAGGATTTACAACTGCCATTTTTTTGTATAAAATTCACTTCCAAATGTGCTTAGTTATTGTTTTACGGTCTTTAAGAATGTTTAAAAAAGAAATGGATGAGTTTTTAAGATCATTAATGACTAATCTAAATTCCAGTTGCCTGGATGCATTTTTATTGGACTTACTGCAGAAATTGGCTATTAGTATAAACACAGTAAAACTGGGAACAAATAAATTCAAGTGTAAGGCAGGAACTTCAGTTTAGCTCCCTGGTTTGGATGGGGAAATTGGCAAGGAAAAGCGCATTTCGTTGGGCAGTGTGCAGATTTTCTCTGAAATACTGAAATAATGGAAATATCATAAAACACTGCCATGATAGATGTGCTGGGTCTTCCACAATAGCATGGGAAAACAGCAGTGCACGTGCGTGTTTCCTGGGAACAGAGAGCAACTGAATTGGGTGCAGCTCAGATACATGCAACAAAGCTGGGAAATAAGAAATAATTGATGTTGTTATCAATGTCTAAAGAAAAAAGAGGCTTTTCTCTCATTTATGTTGAATATAAGTATTGTGGAGACCCAAATTATTGCTTCTTAGTGGGTAGTTCCACTGTAGCTGTCCCATCTTAATGATTGGCAGAGATTGTACCTGTCTGAGATCTGAAAGACTATGGAGCAGCTGTGGAGATGTTCTATTACTGGACTTAGGATGTTTGCAAATGCTGGTTTTCTCTTGTGTTCAAAACAGCTCAGTCCTACTTCCAGATCCAAGAAGGTGCCTCAGGGCCGGACCATTCCACCAATGGGACCTGAAACCAAAGTGTATGTGGTCTGGGTTGAACGTTATGATGACATAGGTGCGTACAATTCTTATTGTTCATTAGTGTAGCAACAGATCAGAAAAACAGAGGAAAAAAATGGTTTTTTTCCTCTGTTAAAGAATGCTAAATCCTTATTAATTTCTGTAACTGACACTTAAGATTCTAAAACTGTTCCAATATTTAAGTGATGGTCCACGAGGTGTAAATGAATCACTGGATGTAGGTCTGAAGATTATTTTAACTCTAGCAGTACATGTGAAGTGCCCTTACGCACCCTCTCCCTAAGCTTAATGTATAAGGCTAGTGTGCACCCCCAGTACTGAGTTCTTCTCAGCTGTGGTCTACTCAGAATGGAGCTTCTATGTTTCCTTTAAAAAAAGACTTTCTGACTAGTTTTACTTTTGATCAGCTGGTTTTGTGCTGAAGGGATCATCAGCTTCCTTGTTTTGATGGTACCTTTGAAACTTTGTACTTTTGATCTTTCTTTGGGAGGGCTCATTACTCTTTGCTTGGAGTGCCAGTTTGGATGGTGCTGTGTGGTCCGGTTATTCAGGCAGTGTCCTGCTCCTTGTGCTAAATTAATGCTCTTTGGGTTGTTGTTTCCTCCCTGACTGTGGATGCTGAATATCCTGGGAGAGACCCAGCTTTGTCCATCCTGTTATGTCCATAATGTGGACAGTGGTGGGCAGGTGTCCCCCAGGCACAAGGAGTCCTTCGTCCCCAAGAATTTCTGCATGCTGGTTCGAAGCCATGGGCCAGGCTTCAGTGTGAAGTGAGAGCCTGTCTGTGCTGATCTAGCTTGGTAGTGTCTGTAAGGCTGCCAGCAACAGATTCTATTTTACATTGTTTATTCTGCCTTTGTTTCTAATCTTAGTTCCTAGTTTAGCAGTAAGAGGGGACCTCAATTAACTCCAAGTCCTCCCAGAGGAAAGCAACCAAGTGAGTAGAAGAGATCAGAGGAGGCTTCACATTAATTGCAGGTGTAAACTCTTTCTTTTCCTACCAAGGTCTCTGACACACACATTTTCTTGTCCACAGCACATAGTGCAGAGTTTTGCCTGGGATCAAAATACACACCAAGTTCTGCAGCATCACCTCCTTATCCAACCATTGGCCCAGAGGGTGTTCCCTTAGCTCCAGGAGTCCCTCAACCACTTCTGTTCCTGAGCTGCTATCCCTTTGTGGGTGGCACTAAAGCCAGCTCACTGGAGAGACAGTGACTGTGCTGCATGCATGCTTCTGCTCAGCTGCTTCTTTCAGCAGCCACGGGAATCTCCCAGAGCTATGGGCCTGAAGATGAAGAAATGAGTCTGTGAGCCTCAGTAAGACTGGCAGTCGGATGACTGAGGGGAGGCTCTTGAAAGTTTCTCCTAGCCCAGAGGCTTTGCCTTACGCTGCTTACATTTTTGGCTTTTGTCTTATGTTTTATGAATCTGACAGAGGAAAAACCTGACTCTGGTAGTCTAGGCTATCATCCTAGTGCCAACTGCCAGTCCTCCCTCTTGCTCCATCTCAAAATACTTCTGTGCACACCCCCACCCCTCCCATTGTCTTCCTCTACTAGATCCAGGTTTTGGGCGCACTCAACGCTCCAGTTCTAATGCCAGAAGGTATTTTCGGGCCTTACACTCTTCCTAAGCTTCAGCCCTTAAAAAAAAAGATGCGGCTACCACATCCCATTCCAGGGATTCAAGTTCTTATTTATTCCTTCTGCACCTTCATTATGCAGGGACTTGTTACCAAGTGCAAGGTGGCAGAGTGGTAGGTTATGGTCAGGATTTGCAGAGACTGGACTCGAGGAACAATGCCGTGTTTGCTAGAGCAAACTGTTACTCCTATGTGGGGTGCTCAAAGGAACTACAGATGCAAGCCAGTGCTATCATTTGAAGTTCCGAGCACTGTTTTTGAGGCTGATATTTACAGATGGGAAAAGAAGCTTCTGGATAATAATTTGAAAGTTTATCTTGTTGTGAAACACTTCATCTCCTTCCTGTTTTCATTGTTCTTCTGGAGATTTTGACCTTTGGGATTAAGAAAATTGAGGGTCTGGGACATGTTACCTAATCCGTTGAGCACTGGATGAATGAGGTGTGTCTATATACTCCATGTACTGCTTATGCTTAAAACAGACCAACAAAAGGCTTGACATCAGCTGTGTTTCCAGAACATCCATGGCATAAATGCTTGAGGCTTACATCATTTTAACTAGTGATAACTCACCTTTCTTGGTCCCTAAATAAACAAAACTGGGGTAGTTAAACTTTATTCTGTGCGTCTTTTTCACATAGAAAACTTCCCCCTCCCTGATCTGATGTCGGAGACAAGCACTGGTGTAGAAACTACAGCCAACAGTAGCACTTCCGTAAGGTAAGACTACTCTTTTTTTCATTATCTTTCTAGATTCTCACAGACAGCATTCTAGGCTGCACTTCAGACGAAGCCATAACTGAATATATTTACATTCTTCAGCTTTCACAGGGAACCCCAGAAACTGTAGGCAGTCTTATTAAAAAGACAGTTGAGTTCCTCGTGGCCAAGAGGGCCAACAGGATCCTGGTGTGCATTAAAAGGAGCGTGGCCAGCAGGTCAAGGGAGGTGATCCTCCCCCTCTGCTCTGCCCTGGTGAGGCCTCATCTGGAGTACTGTGTCCAGTTCTGGGCTCCATGGTACAAGAAAGACAGGGATCTCCTGGAAAGAGTCCAGCAGAGGGACACAAAGATGATACGGGGCCTGGAGCATCTTCCTTATGAGGAAAGGCTGAGAGACCTGGGTCTGTTCAGCCTGGAGAAGAAAAGTCTGAGGGGGGAATCTCATCAATGTGTGTAAATACCTGAGGTATGGGAGACAGGGGGATATGGCCAACCTCTTTTCAGTGGTTTGCGGGGACAGGACAAGGAGTAATGGTCACAAGATAGAGCACAGGAAGTTCTGCACCAACATGAGAGAGAATTTCTTCATGGTGAGGGTGACGGAGCACTGGAACAGACTGTCCAGGGAGGTTGTGGAGTTCTCCTTCTGGTGATGAAGTTACAGTTTCCCTGCTGCACAATGGCATCCAGCTCCTCCTGTTAGTTGTCCATGCTGCGTGCATTGCTGTAGATGCACTTCAATTGTGCGATTGCCCTCACCCCCAACCCTGGGACTCCTCCCCCAGGCTCACCTCTATCAAGCCTCATTTCCCCCCTGCCCTACCTGCTGGTTTAGCCACAAGACATTTTTAGCATCCTTTTAACAATCTATGGATGAAAAATGACTGGTTTGATTGAAATACTGCTAGACTGATGAACTAGATTTAACAGCCATATATTTTTCCTTAAGATCTGCCATTCCTGAGAAAGAAGTTCCTGTGATCTTCATCCATCCTTTAAACACTGGCTTATTCAGGATAAAACTACAAGGAGCAACTGGGAAATTCAACATGGTTATCCCACTGGTGGATGGAATGATAGTCAGTAGGAGAGCTCTTGGTAAGCTAAAGATGTTTAGGAACACCTGTATTTTCTTTTGTTTTTGTTTTTTATTTTCACATGGAGGCATTTCAGTGACTGGTCCAATCCATCCCATATGGCATTGACTACCTCTACCATCACAGAGCATTGCAAGTACCCTGCCAGCAATATTTTTGTTTGTACTCCTTCACAAAAAGTAAATACAAAAGGAGTGTTAATTCCCGTTTTGTTCATGCTACGTGTTTCCATTTTTCTGTTATGCTGTTAGTGTGAAATCTGGCTAATCCCAGCAATTTAATGCAGAACAGCATTAAGGATAGCTCAGGGACTGTGGAGTGTGGGTGGTGATATATCTGCAAAATGCATGGTCTGGAATTTTTCGTTGGAAGAAGTACTGGGCATGACAGCACATCTTTATTTTGTTCTTTTTGCAGCAACAGTGGAAGCAGGAACAGCAGAGGGAGCAGGTGCTTAGCAGTTAGCTGGCAGCATTGCTCAGTCGGCTGAGCTGTAGGCTCAACTGTAACTGTAGCAATCAGGTGAGGGCATGGAAGCGTTAATGGAGGAAGGAAAAGGAGCAGTTTAGGTGGGAGAGATCAGAAATGTGGCTCAAAAATGTTTATCACTGGGGGCCAAGGTGCTGATGTTACCTGACTACCAGAGGATAGTGTTGAATTTTGAATTGTGCTAGCATGCAGTGTTTGGTCCTTGTGGTTTAGAAATAGGATTGCAATTAAAAGCCACAGAGATTGTCAGGCCTGTGTTAATGGGTGCATGTGTGCAATCCACCTTCTTCTGGGTTCCTGGATGTATTAATGACTCAATCTTGGGTATCTGTGCTATTATAAATTCAGTAACTGGAAATCTTACTCCAGTAAAAGCTATTCCCAGGGCCGATCGAAATGAATAAACTCACATTAGGGTACTTGCACATAACCATAAAACTAATGTTGTAGGGATCAGTTGGGGGTGACTACCAGGTTCTGATTTTGCATGTCATTCAGTGATGGGGAATTTAAAGCCAGTTTGGGCTTTCAAATAAACTTTCTGAATTCAGCTGATGACAATGGCTTATACTAATAAAGAACACGGTGTGTTTTCTTAGGGTTGTGCTGTCTTTTCAGGAGCAGAACATAATGAAATTTGTCTGACCTCTAAGTTCAGCATATGTGGTTTGTGGTTGTCAGGAATCAGGTCCTCTAGATAAGGCAAGCAGTGTTTGTTGCAGTTTCACTGGTACTTTTCTATAGGCAGAAAAGGAGTTAATGAACACTTGCATAAACATTGCATATGAGTTTAATTTTGGAGTAGAAGAAAGTCTACTGCTGGTTTTGCCTAAATATTAGCTACTTAGGTTCTGAACCTTCTCCTCCCAGCCATGTGCAGAAGCATGAGTTAGGGAAGGGCAACAGCTGTGGCAAAGCCATGAGGGCAGATAGAACTGTTTCTAGCCACAACCCATAGTCTATCTTTTACCCCGTTCAGAGAGGATGGTTCTGTCATCCCTGCTGGTGCTGTGATGGATTCTGTACTCTTGCTGTTATCAGTGCTCATACGGCTCCTCAACGTTACCTGTTGCCACCTCAGCCCCAGCTGAACTCCACATGTCCTCATGCAACGTAGCCTTGAGCTGTCATACTGCTCCAACGGTGTTGGGGTTCTACATTGTTTCCCCACTTGGTCCTGAGGGAGCTGTTGCAGGCTGCTGTGCTGCACTGGCAAAGCAGGGAGATCTTCCTTCTCCTCCAGCTGGATTAGAGTACCATAGACCTCATCCCTTTCTTATTTGCGTTTGACAGTAGAACAATCTCACAGCCCTGGGGACCATGATTATCTGTTACCAGCTGGTCTTTCAGAAAAGTTCTTGATTTGGTGCTGCTGAGCATCTTCCCTTAGGTTTTTAGATGGAGCAGAACCCAAAACTTTCTTTATCTTTGAAACCAGCATGGGGGCACAACTTAATTTTGTTTAAACTTGATTCCAACATTGTTTCTTTTTCAGGTTTTTTAGTGAGACAAACAGTAATAAATATTTGTCGGAGAAAGAGGCTGGAAAGTGATTCATACAACCCCCCACATGTCCGCCGAAAACAGAAAATAGCAGACATTGTCAATAAATACCGGAACAGGCAGCTGGAGCCAGAATTTTATACCTCACTTTTCCAGGAGGTTGGGCTCAAGAACTGCAACGCCTAGGCCATTATCCTTCCAGGACAATCAGATCAGAGCTTGGTGGCTACAGTAATGAAAACAGTTAAATAACAACAAATTTCTTCAGCCCTCTGGAATTCAGGAAACCCATATTCTAGCACAAGTCAGCAGTTACCATGTGGGAGGAATGAGAAATGAATCAAAAACATTGCAGTTGGGATATTGACTCAATTCACCTACCCTCAAAAGATTACTGAATTCCAATCTTCCTGGATACTCGCAACATAATCTTTTCACCCAATCATCTATTCCAGACTAATTAGGAACTGTCTCTCATTCTGTGAGAAAACGATCAAAACAAAACTATCTCTGCATATCAGTATGGATAACAAAATACAAACAAACCTGCCTTCAGACACCTCGCTACACCCTCTTGTTAAAGGAGAAAGGAACAGGGTCTCTCCTTTGAGGAGAGACTTCTTTCTGAGCATTGACTATCCCTGCAAGAACTTAAGAAGTTTTCAACCCCCCTTCAGAGTACAACAGAAGATACTTCACTGCTTGTAACCAATTTGTGTACCAAAAGGAAGAAAAATGTTTGGAAATATCAGATCATGAAATTCGTGGGCAAGATACTGTATTTTACGGTATCCTCCTTGGTTGGGCATGAGTCTATCTGCATACAACATTTCTGTCATACTGAGAACAAACACAACACCTGAAATTACCAGGCTTCCAAACATAAGCTGTTACTAGATAAGAGTTCTTGGTCATATAGAAACAAGATTTTGACTTTCAGGTCTGTTGCAAAATGTCACATTTAATTTTAGCAGCTTGATTTTATTTTTTTATGGAATACTTATTTTGAAGTTTCCATAGCACCTAGTCGCCATTTCCATTAAATCGAAACATTACTTGCTTTCCTTCCATTGGCTTGAAATCTGAGGTTCTGGGACTGCCTTCTGCCTGCCTTTTTTTTTTTATAGCATAAGTGGTTTTTGCAGCTTCTACACTTCTCAGATGCTCCTATTACAAAGGGTAAAACAATTCAAACAGAAAATTCAGGAGCTGTTCTTTTTTTCCGTTAATTTGCTATTTCATGGAAGTCCATTTGGAGTTATAACTTAAAATCGTTTTGAAGCTGCTGTGCTTTCTCACTGTCAGCAGCAGTGGTTCCTTTTCTCCTAGGTCAGAAGATCTCCAAACTGCTGGTGTCTCTCTTGGCCCTACTCAGGTAAAATATATGAATTGTTGGCTTTCATCCCAGGTGAAACAGGCCAGTGTGGATTCAGTTCTCTTTGATCATTGGCAACTTCAGTTCAAGTGCTCTGCTACCTCTGTGTGCACATTGCCTGTTAGCTCAGCAGACAGCAACAAGCTGTCCTCCAGGAGTAGGTTTTTGAATGAGGATGCAGATAAAACTTAAAATAATAATAATTAAAAAAAAAAGTAAAAGGCATACTTTTCAGACCACTGCTTTCTCATATGGTCAGGACTTGAAGGTTGTGCTGGGAAAAGATGTTTACAACTACAAATTTAATACTGGGAATATAAGAGCTGCAGTGGGCATTTGCATTCTTGGGAGTGCTTTCAAGCTCCCAGCGCAATCTTAACTTGTGTTGCAGTAATGAATCATCACTGATGCTCCTGTGTAGGTGCAGTTTGTGATCACTGGCAGCAGCATGTGTTCTCCTTCCAATAAGTAGATAGTATAAGAGTATAAATGTAAGTAGGAATTTGTGGAGCTCTTCAAGTTATTTTAAGTTATTTTTCAGAAGCTTTTTAATATGTATTGCAATAATGCCTGTGAGTCATTTAATTTTGATATTTCACAGTTAATTTATGCAACAGTTCTGACCTGAAAGAGTCTTAATTGTTCCATTTTAACTAATCTGCCAAGGACATACTCTGTCTCTATCTTTGTATTAGCCATGAAAAAACACATGAAAACATGGGGCCCTAAAAATACACTTGCAAGGACTTTCAGGATATCAACCAAAGGGGGCTTGGGGTGATAGCTGTGGTGGTTACAGGGGACAGGCATACATGCCTCAACTCATGAGCTCTTGATTTTGATCCAGATGAATCTCAAGTGGAAAAACGAAACCACAGAATGAAAACCATTGTAGAAGCAAGCATGGTGGCTGGCCTGTGCTTATGTGATGCCCTGGTTGTAAATGGCAGCAGGTGTTGCAAGTCAGCATTCGGGTTTATTGGCAAAGCTGTGAAGGGAAATTTAGCTTCATTTCTCTGGTAAACTTTTGCCAGTATCAATTTAATGCACGGACACTAAATTTACCCACATTTTGTATGTACCTATTGGATTTAAATAACGGCCAAACACACTTTAAAACACTGACTAAAAGGCATGACCAATGCATGTGTAACAAAAATAAACATACTGAGCAATCAAATGTTTGCACATCTTCAATAACCTAAAAACAAAACCCACATACCATAGCTATGAGCGTGTGTTATATGCAGAATCATTGGTTTATATCCTAGTGAGCTACAAAAGATACTTCAGGTACTTGGGTTCAGTCAGTAGCAAAGATGTGGACTTGGGAACCCCGGATATGTTCTGCAAAGTCCAAGATAGCCAAATGGACTGCTTGAAATACTACTCTCTAAAAAGGCCTATGCTTGGCTGAAGAATAGTTCTTTGGTCTATTTCCATATTTCATCTAAATCATGAGTACAGCACCCACTTGAGCATTAATAACAGTGAAAGCAAGGCGATGTTTCAGAAATCTTAAAAGAAGGTAACTTTTGCATGCACTGTTGCTGTTTATCCTGCAGCCTGGGTGAGTAGGCATTTATAACTTGCTGAATTTGATTTATAAAATCAGTTGTTTGATGCTTTTACACATTACTGATATGACCTAGCCATAAATTTGGGGTTTTGCTGTCTGGAAAGATGAACCTTCAAGAAAGTCACAGTTTAGTATAAAAACCTTGATTCCAGAAATGTGTTGTCATCCCATTTGGTTTGGATGCAAACTGCAGTAGTAAATGCCCGTGGCAGACTCATGCCATGGAGCGTGTCTGCAAGCAGCGTCCCTCATCCCCCTGTGCACAGAGGTCTCCACTGTCATCGTCGTAAAATATAAACCTGCAACCTGGGAAAAAAAATCCTTGTCTGCTCAGAGTTTGTGGCCCAACTTCACTGGCTTCAGTTAGTCCAGGATGGAGCCTAGAGCTTTTTCTGCAAAAGAATTAGAGCAAATACGAGGTTTCAGTTGTGATGTTACTGTCAAGATTCCAGACTTCTGTTTTTTTTTCCACCACAAACCACTGTATTGAGTTTTTAATTTTAAAACTTTTAATTTTAAAACTTTTACATTGTTGGTCATTGGAGAGAATTCATATTGACCACTTTGTGTGTAGTGTGACAGCCTCGACTTCTGCACATTGCATAGAGTGACAAAAGCTGAGATGCAAACGTGACACAACTAAACTGAGACTTTTTCTTTTTATATAAGACCTTTCATGTTGGGTTCATGATTCTGCTTTAAGTGATGGCATCCTTTTAATGGTGCAAAAAGAGGGAGGGTAACTGTCACCCTGTTAAATGCAGCGTTGACATTACAGAAATTTTAGTACCTTAATAAAGACTCATTTAAAGAAATCATCTTAAAGGTACTTTAAAAAAGCATTACAAACTTACAGCAAAGGGGAGAGGATGGTGTCTGTGAAAAATAAGGTGTAGGCACAGACAGCAGCATGTGCATGACGGCTGTAGGGTAGAGCAGCTCTCGATGCTATGCTGGCTGCCCAGGCATCTCTTCCCTGCAAGGTTCTGCATGCTCAGAAAGACAGGAGAGCTAAATTTCAATCTAATAGACTAATTAGATGTGATTTAATGACTGCATAATTGAGTGATGTCTTTGAAGGAAAACACGGGCATTTTCCACATGGATTTTAGCAGGAGTAATTTGCAATGAGAATGCCAGATATCACATGCTTCAAATCATATACAATTTGTATGAATTTCTGTATGTTGCCAAGACATGATCTTTTTGTTCTTACTGTATTTTTCTGTAAATATTCCTGGCGCTAAGTTGTAAAGTAAAGGCAAAATGTAAATATGAAGATGTGAACTATGTTTCCTTGTCTCTAGTACTTTATCTCTTATTTGTTTAGGGAAGGCACACAAAGGCTTGTTTGTATTTATGCCAATTCTTTGTCCAGGAGAAACACATCAAATATTGAATGTAACACAATTAGTCCAATAAATTTTAAAGATTCTTATCTAATAGCTTTGCAGTTTCTGATTTTTAATATTTTCCAATGCCTTTGGTTGAAAAATCAACCAATAGTGACGATGTTTCCCAGAGCAATAGCAGACAGATGTAGTAAAATTGCGCACCCTCTACTACACAGCAGCTATGGTAACAGTGCACAAGCTTGTATTTAAGGAAATCACGTTGCACCTTGGCAGTGGGTGGGAGGGGAATGACGACTTGGAAGCACTGCTTTTGGGGAGAGGCCTGGTGTTCCTGCCATGCAAAGGTTCTCCATTTTTACAGTGCCCCCCTCTGTATCTCAGCTCCACCTGCTTTTGCAGCTGGCTGAATTATGCTGTGGGGCTTGGAATGTTGATGCAGTAAAGCAGTTAAAATGCAGTGCAGAGTCCCACAAATGCCACAGAAACAACCTTTTCTTAAGGATGAAGGATTTCCAAGCTCAATCACTTGGATTAGGAGAGGAGTAGTGCAGCAGGGTCAAGCAGCAAGCTTGGAAATCAGAAACACTGACAGAAAGCAGGGCTGGAGCAAGGAAACAGCTTCTGCCAGCTGACCATTCCTCAGCTTCCTGGGAGTCAGGGTGGTCAGCACAGCTCTCCCTTGCCTTCACCTGGGTTCCCCAAATCAGTGCTGTGGCCTCTGCTGGGGCAGGGCCCTGCCTGCCCCTTTCAGCACCTTGCTGGCATGCACCAGGCTGCAACAGTGGGGCGGCTGCACAAGCAGCAGCCCTCAACAAAAAAAGCTGCCTTTGGGCCATGGACTTTTCATGAAATCTGTTTACAGACTAGAAGAAAAACATTGAAATGACCCTTTCAGAAACCTTAAACAGGGCAACGCGAATGTGGTGGTGGTTAGGGTTTTTGTTTTCCCGTTGGCTCCACTTGTAAGGGCTTTGGCTGCTCTTCCCTGCCATGGGATTCTGGACTGCGCTCCTCTGCAGGATCGCCTCCAGGAAAGCTTAGGGCAGGTCCCCCCCCCAGATGGGTCAATATGTCCTTCCTTGCAGTCCCAAAGCAGAAAAGGTTTTCTGTGGCTCTATTTGAAGGTCTGGTTACTTCCTTCTTCAGCCAAGTGAAGTAAAAAGCACCAGGCAGAGCCAGCCATTCACCTCCTACGTGGCCAGGAAGCCCTTGCTGTACTCACCACGCTCTCCTGCCGCTGCTCCAGGCTTCTCATTGACCAGACTTCTTTTCTTTTCTTTATTTGCGGCAGTGCTGGGGAGGGGGCTGCTGCGAGCATCTGGAACCAGGAAGGTGCCTACGAGGTGTAAAGCTGTTTCCTACTGCCTGTGGGAGCAGCAACATTTTCTGCTTTATTTTATACGGTGCATCTAAAACACCCGCCCTGCAAGCCGGGGCTCACCCCTGTTTTTAGCCTTGCTACAGGTATCATGAAGAAGAAGTGATGCAAGATGGCTCCAGTGCTCCGGTCAGGTTTTCTCGCAAAGCTTTTACTGGGAAAGGCGGAGGTGATGCCCCAAATGCAGTTTCATGGCCAAAGGCGCCTGCATGTGGCCCCAGTGGTGTCACTGATTTCACTCTCTCCATGCACCAGGCAGGAGCAGGGGGTGTTTGTGGTGCCCTCGGACCCAGCTGGGTGTTGTGATGCTGCCCCCGAGTCCCCCAGGGCCAGGGGGAAGGAACGTGGGGGCCAGGGACCACCCTGGGGGCTGTTGGGTCACAGGAGGCAGCTTTGGGTGTGCTGATGCCAAAACAGGCTGAGGTGTGACGTGGTGGTAACAGGAGGGGACGCTGCCAAAGCACACCTGCCCTCCTTGCAGCAAGGATGAGGCAGGAGCAAGGGCTGAACCCCAACAGCCCATGATTGAGGCCCATTTGATGACATTATTAAATGATACAGTGCATTTTCTGCCTCTTAAAGTACTTAATATATGTGCCCGTGTGATTCATTATTATTATCTAATAAAAGATTATCTGACTCACTTTCATGTTTCTTCCAATTACAAATTGAAATTGTTCCCACTATGACCTTGCAGCTGCTAGATTTTTCTAAAATTAGCCATAATGATGCATTTTACTAAGATAATTAATGATCTAAACTGAGAAAATTGAGTAGTAGAACTACTTCACATGCTGCTAATTATCTTTTATTATGTCATCTTTACATGCAAATAAAGAAATATTGTGATTATTTTAAATACTGTTTTCATTAGCTAATATACTTGTTAGCATAGCGATGGCTCGATTCTTCCTCTGCAGTAAGAGCCCTTGGGGACCTGGCTGCTTATTGACTGCAGAACTCTTATTTTCTGTTTAAGAAAATACAGTTAAATTCAAAAAATTGGTTTATTTTGTCAAGCACAAAACATGAAACAGTGGGGATGGATTTTCCTAACCCTAGCAGCCTTGCAGTAATTCATGACCAAGGGTTGGGGTGTCAGCATCACCCCGGGTTTGTTCCTAACACCTCCTGGAGCAACCACTGCGATTTTCTGGGCTGGGTGCGCTTGTGCCAAGGAGCTGCCAGCCCTGCGGGGTTTGCCTGGGTGCGCTTGAAGAAGAAACCAAAGGCCACAGGAGTGGGACAACCCAAACAGATGGGGTGGCACGGGAGCCAGCAGCACCCAAGGCACTTGCTGGAGGTGAGAGCAGTTCCCCAGGCTGTGCAGAGAAGGAAGGGCTCTGCGCCAGGAGACGCTTCATAGGAGGCCACACCTTGCTCAGGACACGCAGTTTTATGTCCTCCACAAATCCTGGGATGAAACGAGCAGCCTGAGGGGTGGGGAGAGCAGAGGATGTTCAGGGAGGCTTTGTCACCGTGCCTCTTGTGGCCATCAGGAGAAGCTGCTGGAAGGTGGGCTTGGTGGGCAGGCAGGGGAGGGCTGAAAATCGGCTGAATGCTGAGCCCAGGGGGTGGGGATCAGTGCAGCAAAGCCAGGTCGGAGGCCAGTAATGAGCAGAGCACCCAGAGGGTCCATGCTGGTGCCAGCCCTGATCAACTGCCTCATGAAGGAGCCGGCTGAGGGAACAGAGTGCACCTTCAGCAGGCTTGCAGGTGACACGAAGCTGGGAGGAGCGGCTGAGGCACCAAAGGGTCTGTGTGTCCCTGCTGGAGCAGGGGTGGCACCAGAGGAGCTCCAGAGGGCCCTGCAAACCTCAGCCACTCTGTGACTCTGCGACAGAGGCTGCCCATGTCCCTACCATGGTTGGGGTTAGGGATCTGGGAGAAATGATGTGTGGAGGACACAAAAGAACAGGGGATAGGGAGGGGAAGATGAAAAAAGAGGGCAATGGATGGGCAGGCCTGGGGAGGGTCTTCCTGCAGCACCAGGGCAGGGGGTGTCCTCTCCTGAGCAGCACGGAGCCCACCCATGGCCCCAGGAGAGCCCCGGAACTGCTGAGCTTGTGCTCTGCTGGCTGGGCCCTGCAGGATGCCGGGTGGCTGTGGGAAGGGCCTCCTCGGCTCAGGCATCCTGCACAGCCCAGCAGCATTTGGTTCTGCACCACTAGAAAATGTAGCAGGGTGCTCAAGGAATCATCGGCGCAGAGGGCAGAAATGCTGCTTCTGCTCTGTCCTTGGGGGCTGAAGGAGAGACTGTGGTTCTGGAGAGGCAGCAAAGAGGCCCTCGGTGGAGCCCCAAGTCTCTGTCCCCCCCACACACCTCCCCCCCAGCTTTCTTCAGAGGCTTGTTGCTCCTAAAAAAATTCAGTGAGAGCGAGCTCAGGGCACCAAGGTGCCATTGATGCTCCAGCAACATCCCTGTGGAGGACTTGATGGGTTTTCTTCCCCAGGTTTTCTTCTGCTCCATCCCCTCCATCGCTGGGCATATAGCTGGAAAAATATGGAGGGGAGCAAAGTCCTCCAGCTGACGCAGAGTTTGCCTTGGAGAAGCAGCTTTCTGCAGAGCTGCCACTTGCCTGGAGCTGCCTGGAGGGGTAGCCTGTGCTGGGAGGACCCCACATGCTGGTAGCAGCACTATTTGAAATTAATTGGCAGTGCTGGCAAGGTGCTGTGCTCCCCACCTGCATCCCAGGTGCTCCCCATTGGGAGACATCGTGGGCTGGCTCTGCCTGAGTGCTGCACCGTAAATCTGCAGCAGAATGGGTTTGTTAGCACTTCCCTCCTGCACTGCCCCCAGAGCTCATTTCCATCCTCTCACTCAGTGGCGGGAGGCAGCTGGTGGTGCTTTTACAGCTTGCAGCCTCTGTTTTGGCAGCTGGGACCCTTCCCAGCATGGGCAGGATGGGCAGAGGATGCTTCTGCTCCCTTCAACCTTTAAGCTCTTAAATCACAGCTGTAAATAAGGTGGGGAAATGGCAGGATGACACACGGGTTGTTACAGCTGTAGAATGACTCAGAGGGATGGGAGGGATTTGAGGCTGGTCATAGCGGTGCTTGCTTTCAGCTTACAGGTCCAAAGGGGGCTGTGCTGGAGGTGAGGGCATCTCCAATGCCTCATGCTGCCTCCTGTGCTCGTGCTGCAGGAGATGAGACCTCATGAGGGAGCTGACACAGCCACTGGGGACACCACGGCCTTGGTGAGATCCAGTCACAGTGGGAACTGGTGGGCACTGGAGCTTGGAGCAGTCCCCAGAGCAAGGTCCTGTATGAAAGTCTACAGGAAGGACACTGGAGCAAGAGGGCATCTTTTGCTGAGGACACCCACGCTGCTGGTGTCCCACATGGGAACGGGGACACAAGACACAACCAAGAGCAGCGAGGTCTCGCAGCTTTTCCCAGATTCACCCCCAGTGCCTCTAGGCTGTCCTGGCTGGGCCCCCTTGCCCTGCCTCTCCCTGTCCTCTGAGCCTTGCAGGAGAAAGAAGGTGACAGAACCCCACTGCTGAGGTGCTGCCGGGCACAGCGTGTGCAGCCGGGCTGATGGGCCACAGGCCAGGCAGCAAGAGCTATGCAATGACAGTATAAACGCGTGTAATAAATCTGCCGTGGACCACAAGCTTTATTGGGCAGTATGGGTTTTGAAAAGGAGGGGCTGGCAGTGTAAATGGGATGGGATGAGCTCACATGGTCCATTCGTGTCCGGGAGTAATGCAACAGAGGACCAAAACTTCAAGCAGAGGAGCCTGCAGGCTGTGGCACCCCTGGTGAGCTGACGGACACAGTTTTGGAGGGGGCACACGCAAAGCCAGGCAGCTCGGTGTGCCGAGCTGCCAGCTGGTCCTTCTGTCCTCATCCTCCTCTGCCCAAATCCCGGGGAGAGAGGAGAAAACCCACATTGTGACAAGCAGGGCCCGAACTGCTTCCTGTGACACTGTGCACCGCCTTACCAGCTGCACAGAATGCAGGGCAGAGAGGAGCAGCCTAATTACTGCTTCTCATCAGGGCAGTGAGCGAGACCCTGGGGCTGAGCAGCAACATCCCTCACACCACCACCCAGCACCCCCGGCAGGGCTGGGGCACGCTCAGGGCTGCTGCCTTCAGTCCCCACAGGTGGCCGCAGCCCAGGGCCCCAAGGCCGGGTGCTGAGCGGGGTGGGATGCGGGCCTGGGAAGCAGAGCAGGTGCCTGTGCCCCTCACTGGCCCTAAAGCCAAACCCCCAGGGAGACAGAGGGGCCCCAGGTGGCCATGGGATCCCAGCCCTGCTCCTTTCCTTAATCCGTCCCCGAAGGCCTGACCAAGGGGCCCAGCAGCACTGGGCCAGGAGGGAGCCCCTGCCCTGCAGGACACAGGCTTCATGCTGCAGCCACAGGCACTGCGCTGGGGTTCACAGTGTGCTCCTCCTCCTCCTTCTCCCTTCAATTCACTTTTGCTGAAGTATTTTTCCAAGGTTTTGCTTCCAGATTTCCAAATAGGAACCCCAAACTGTGGATTTATGAATGTATCAAGGGAAGATTTAATACTGAGCTGTGTTTTTTTTTGTGGCGTTGGAAATGATTGTGCCTTCCTTGATTGTAGAGCAGAAGAGATCTTAGGGAGGCATTTCCAGGCTGGCTTTCAGGCAGATCTTGCTCGAAGTTTCCCTAAAGGGGTAATGTTAATAAGCATCAGTGCCATCAAAAAGTGCAGAAAGCCCCAGCTTTGGAAAAGGCCAGGACAGTGATTCACTGCCCGGCATTGGCATTTCTGCTCCAGACTTGGGTCTTATTAATATCTGCTTGCCTGGAACACAACACAGGCTGCTGGTCACAAGGGGTCAAACCTCTCAGTGAGGCAGCCCTTCACAATGGTTTATGAACCTTAGCTCTGTTAGAGGTTCCACAGAGCCACAGCCTGAGTGAGCACAGGTGACAGTGCACAAGGGGGTGCTGCACACAGGGATGGTGCTCACAGGGATGTTGGATGCAGGGCTATCAAAGCCGTCAGTGTTTGAGGGGGAGGCTTCAGCTGCTGAGCCCCAGCTGTTGGGGCACGGTGAAGAATGCCTGGCTTGGCTGCTTGTTTTTATTTATTTATTTTCCAAATGTTCCAAAATCTTTAAAATTACAGAGGGCACCCTGAAGCATGCACACCCCTGCCTGTGCCTCCTCCCCCCCCCCCCCCCCCCCCAATCCCCCAGCTCAGGCACTCCTTGGACCCTCACCCCAGCCAGGTGCTCTTCATGCCCCCATTCCCTGCTACCTGCTCAACCGGTCCTGTCACAAGCCCTCATTCTTGCTTCAAAATACGCCTTTGAAGTTTCTCTGGCTTGCTTTCACACTGCCCCAGCCCTCCCTGCAGCTTCTTTTCTCAGGCCCCAAACCACCCTCTCCTCCCACCCTCCTTCCTACAGACACCACTGAGGTGTCCCCCCCAAGGGACAAGACCCCAGTTCCAGCCCAGCCCAGCTGCTTGCCTCCCTTGTGCTGGTGCCGGGCTCAGTGCCACGCACTCCCACAAGCGTCTGGATGCGGTGGCACGAGGGCACCTCTGTCCAAGTTGCTCTCCTGGGGGACCAGGGTGTGGGGAAGCACAGCGGGCAGTGCTGCTCCCAGGGAGTAGTATTGGGGAAGTATTTAGTGCCATCAATTTCAGCTACACAGTTGTGTTGGATTGAAAGGCTTTCTAATGAAGCAATGAGACTTTCAATTTATTTTTATTCCCTAAAATTTTCTATAACTCCTGTAAAAGGAGCAGATTGTTTTACTGCTTCAAGAAAAAATGAACATAAGTTTTGCTGTCGTGTCTGGAGAGAGGAAACTCTCCTTATTCAACATCCTGCTCAATGACAGAATTGTTGCAGTAAAATATGAGACCTGAGATACTCACTCATTATTCCTTTCCCTGTTCTTTTACAGAAGAGACCCCGGCCTGAAGGCCCAGGGGCAGCTCAGGCTGGGCCCTCAGGCTCCGTCATCCAGGGTCAGCAGTGGGACCAGACTGGGTGCTCAGGGATTTATCCAGCTTGGACCTGAAACCCCCCCAAGGATGGAGTCCACACTCACCAAGCAGTTTGAAGGTCCTCAGGGAGGGAGAACCTTCTCCTTTGCTTCAGCCTCAGCCTCTCATCTCCAGCTCACACCTCCCCTCCACTTCTGGGTGCTCCTGAGGGCTCTCGCAAGTCTCCCTGGGCAGCCCCTAGCTCCCGTCCCTGCTGGATTTTATGGGGTGGCTACTGGCCAGAGCCCCAGACCTCCTGTGTCCCTCTGCATGCTATGGACATGTTTTGAGGACCCACAAAAGGGTTTCGTCTGCCAGCTGGTCCTGATGCAGACTGCGACACAAGTTTTTTCTGCATTAAACAGCTGGTGGCAGAGCCTGGCAGTAGCAAGTGGCTGATGAGCTGACACACATTGTCCTTGCTGCTGGGCTAAATAACCAGAGGCTTCTTCCCCTCCAGTCTCTTCCTCCTGGAGGAGGCAAGAATAGCCCCAGGCTGGTGCAGGCACACAGCACAGTGGCTCAGGATGCTGATGATGCCTAAAGGTGTGCTCCCAGCCCCAGGGCAGGAGAAAGGAGCCTCCTGGTCCTGGGAACACCCTGATTCCATGTGTACCAGCTTGGCCCAGCAGCACTTTGCAAGCACTGCAGCTGAAGGAAGGTTCATTGGGGTGAGAACAGGTTATGGACGCCTTGTGGTGGAGGGCGATGCCCACTTTGGGTGGGATGGGGCTGGTGCATCTGCACTGCCCTGCCCTGGTGTGGCTGTACTGCCAGGACCCCGGCAGTGCTCCTGTGCTGTGCTGAGCAGCTCCCAAAAGCCATGCTCAGTGGGGTGTGGAGGGGGTTTCTGGCACTCCAGGTGCTGATGGAGCACAGGGAGCCTGGCAAAGCTGCCCCGTGCCACTGCCCGTTCACCAGTTTCCCTTCCGGGCCGATCTGGGAAGCCAAGCAGATGTTTGTATGGATGCAGTGGTAGGATGTGAGTGATCCTCGCATTTGTGTTTATGGCTGTTTAATGAGCTATTTTTCCTTTGCACCATTGATTTCCCTGGGTTCTGCTGAGATCGCTTGCCTCTGGGCAATGAGAAGTAACTCAGCTGCTCTGGAAGAGCCGTGCCTCAGCCCCACAGGGTGGGATAAAACAGAGCAAGGAGCTGCTTCAGGAAGGGGCTGGTGCCGCTGCACAGCTCAGTGGTGTCTGGGGCCTCAGCTGCACTGGGAGAGGACTCGAACCCAGGGGAGATGTGTCCAGAACTAGGATGTGCATCAGGCCCTTCACATGCTGAAGTGTTGCCTTGTGTCTGGAAGAACCCAAACCTTTCTCTGTGCTGGGAACTGGCTGTGCACAGTGGGTTTGGCTCTCGTTATTGTTTCATGTGCACACTTACAGGGACACCTTACCTCACACCGCGGTGCTCTGCAGTCAGCACAAAGGGGCCCTGAGAGAGGCCTCGTCCCCCTGGCTACCCCATGCAGGTCTAAGGCCAAAGGACGGACTGGTATCACCTCTGCCCCCAGTCACCTCTGGCTCTTCAGCACCCCTGAGACCACTTCAAGGAGCAAGATGTTGTCCAGGCGCTGGTGCTTGCTGCTCGCCTTCATTCTGCCACCCCAGCATTCAGGGCAGCCTTGCTCCGTCTCCTGTTTGGCACTGATAGTGTGAGGAAAAAATGGGTGCAGCGCTCATGCCACTTTCCTCCTGCATCACGTGCAGCACCTGGGAAGCCTCGGTGCTGCAGGAGGCTGCGACCTACCCCAGACACAGTCCTGCTGCAGGCGGCCCTTTTGGGGCAGACGGGCTGCACCAGGTGCCCCTGACCTCAGCCATTCTGTGATCCTGTGGCTCTGGGACACAGCTGGGGGGGGGCAGCAGCTGGGCTCCTATGCCAGGCTCCTAGTGCATGGGCATGGCATGAGGAAACAGACAAAGAGTGGTGCCACTGAGGCACAGCCACCCACATCCCCGTGGGGCCACGGTGAGGTCCTGGCCAGCGCCGGTGGCTGGGAGGAGCTGCCTGTGCTACGGGAGGTGGCATTTCACATGCAGCCCCTGGGGACATGAGAGGACTGGGGGGGGGGGGTCAAGCTGCCAAACGGCTTCTGCGTCGGTGTGCTGGCGAGGGATAAACAAAAGGAGCTGGAAGTCTTAATGCATGATCAAGATTATGATTTAATTGGCATAACAAAGGCTTGGTGGGCTAAGCCACATGACTGGAATATTAATACCAGAGGATGCCGCTTGTTCTGGAAAGACGGGCAGGGGATTAGGGAGGAATGTGTTGCTTTGTATATTAAGGATGAAGACGTTCTGCACTCCCTCTCTCTGCGCTCCAGGGAGAACCTGGATGCCACGCTGCCAGTGGCTCTGGGGCATGTGGAGGGGCTTCAAGTGAGACGGCCTGGCTCAGCCAAACCCAGGGCATGGCAGGGATGGAAAACTTCCCTTCCCGAGCAGCCAGTGCGAGAGAGGACAGCAGGTGACAGTGCCCAGAAAACACTTCCAGGGCATTAGCAGCAGATAAGAGACAAGTAGAAGAAAAAGTTGTCTGGGTTTGTGTCTGACGTACCGGGTGTGGATGCAGCAGTGGGGGGGATAAATTGGCTTAGCACGGCCAAGACATGAAGGAGACCTTTGTCTTGTGAAGGAGAAGAGACAGAGCTCTGAGCTAAGGACAGGGACCTCTGGGAATGTCTCAGAGCAGGGATGGTCAGAACGGGTCTCTTTGGCTCTCTGTCCTTGAAGATGTTTGAAACTTGCCTTGACAAAGTTCTCTGAGTCTGGGGCCAGGGTCTGACCGCCCTCATGGGAAAAACCCTGTCCTCATGCCACGTCTCAGCTCCCTGTGCCCATTTGTGGCTTCTGCTCCTGGGTACCCCAGGGTCTGACACTGCAGCCAACCTGCCCATAGCTGGTGTTTCTGTGTCCTTGTCTTGCTGGTCTGGCTATGAGGATGCTACAGGAGAGCACCTCGAAGGCCTTGTGATGGCAGGGTGCATGCACCGCAGGCTTTCTCCAAAGTATGAGACTTGGCTCCTGGCTGGGGAGCAAACAGGAAGCAGGCTGGTGGGTCTGAATGTAAATGCAACAACTTGTAAGGCAAAATCAAGGCAGGCAAAGGAAAAAAAAAATACCAAAAAGGAAAAAAATGATTCAGCAAGCAAGGCGATGAGTGTGTGCGGAAGAAGGGGGAGGGCTGATGGATGTGAGGAAGAGGGGAAAGCCACAGGCAGGGGATAGCGGAGCACTGGAGCAGCACACGGCCTCGCTGCGCCAGCCTCTGCTGTGCTTGGCTGAGTGAGGCTGCACCAAGCAGCAGTGGGAGGCTGATGAGGACGCCTGGACAGGAGGCTGGCCTCATGGGGCCGTGCAGAGGAGCTGGGGCAGGGCAGGGGCAGCAGGGTGATGCTGTGTGGCTCTCAGAAAAGGAGAAACCTTCGGAGTGCTCAGGTTGGCTTCGGCCCTGGGACGCAGCCTCCACACCGGGCAGCAAGGCCCAGCGCCTGCGGGGCAGCGGCCGTGGAGCAGCTGCCAGCAAAGGCTGCTGATGGGCAGACTGCGATGAGCCGATCACTTGTCCTGCTTTGACAGAAGAACTGGACTGGCGGTATGTATCTTGATGTTTGACACTGCTTCGTAAAAAAAGCTCATAAGCAAGTTACAGATCACATTCTGCCTAAACCTGCAATAAGATGAGCACTGTCCCCAGCCCAGATAAGCACCACCAGGCTTCAGCGACCAGCAAGTGAGATAAAGGGATACAGGACAGGCTTTTCAAACTTGCAGACAAAATATGGAGATAGGAAGAATGGGAAGCATGTCGGAAGGCAGGCTCCTAATCACAAAATATTCCTCCACGCCTCCGCTGCTGACACATTAGAGAAATAGTCTCAGGGAAGAAGATGCTGTGCAGTGAAGATAAATGCCGTTGGCACTTCAGCACAAACAGGCAATTGCATAAACAAGAAATGGGGAGCAAAAAGAGAAGGATGGATTTTAGGGGAAAGAAGCTGTGACTCCGGGGGAATCATGGCAGAGCAAAGGGAGGCTGGCAGGAGGATGCTGTGAGCAGCGCTGCCTCTCACCGTGGCACTGAGAGCAGCAGGAGATGGCAGCTACGCCTGGACAATGCCCTTTGGGCCAGTTGGAGAGAGTCCAGAGGAGGATGTCAGAGACCTGGAAAACATGACCAGCAAGGAAAAACTGCAAGATGTGGGACTGCTTAATTGGTAGGAGAGAGCAGAGGGGGCTGGTGCAGCTGTCTGCAGGAATGCAAATGACTCCTGTAAAGAGGAAAGGATTAATCTGCCCATGCTGAATAAAACAAGGAGAAACAGGCTTAAATTATCATGAAGAAATGCAAGGTAGATGCTGGGAAAATCTTCCCCGTGATGAGGAGGGTAAGGGAGTGGAGTGTCCACCAGTGAGGTTCCAAGGAGAAGTTGGACAGAAGAGCATTAGTTGGTCCCGAAGGTTCTCTCTTTTCTAGGATTTTACATTTCTGGATAAAAATATATGAAAAAAAAAAAAATCCTTAAAGACCTGACTGGCTTCACACCATGAAAAAAAGAAAAAAAAAGAGGAGCAACCAGGTAGTCCTGTGAGCGAAGGCAAGGCCACAGAGATCCAAGGGGCAGGCAGGGTCTGCAGGGAGCACAGGGCCGCACCAGCCCCATTCTGGTTAGCTGCACAGCAGCAAAGCAGCTCCCAGGAATGGGGAGCAGCCACAGAAATGAGCATTTTGGGTAAAAGAAAGCAGGAGAAGCTCACGTGGGCAGCAGAGCCCATCACACAGAAGAGGTGGAGGAGAGCCACCAGGAGACCTGTCTGGAAGTTAAATCAAATGGAGTCTGCAAGGGGAGAAGTGCTGGAAGAAGAAACTCTGCGTGAAGTGCTGGGGGCTTTACAGCATGGATTTGTTAAATTATCGCTGTTGTCTGTGCTCAGGGTGGTCCTGGCCAGCAGTTCTCTTTCAGTTCCAGGCACAAGATGAACAGAGCCCACTCGAGGGGCAGGTAATGGATGCTCCGGCGGCCTGGATAATGACGAGCAGCACATTAAGCACCTTCTCCTTAATTGGAGGAATGATTAGGAGCACCTTTGAGCCAGTGGGTCTGAAGCAACAGGACCACAAACCTTGAGCAGACACTAAGTCACAGCCATCCCTCCGGGCAGTGGCATTTGCACTCATCCAAGGGGCGGTGAGGGGTTGCCCGAGGCCGGCAGCTCCCAGGAGCACGGGGCAGGATGCACCTCACCACCGGCCTGGGGGTGCAGGTGCATCAGAGCAGCATTGAAAGAAGACCGAGGGTAAGTTCTCTGTAGACACAAAACTCCCCGTGTAATTCATGCAACGTGCATATCTGTGGGGTGAGCAACAGCTCCGGGCAGCAGCTTGGTGCCAGGGTATCACGATGGTTCGGGGGCCTGGCCGTGAAATTGCCCGTTCCTGGGAGCTCCCCAAACTTTCTTCTCTGCTATCAATAATCTGTGGTGGCAAAGCCAAAGTACGGGAAAATTTACAAAAGCAATCATGTGGTTTATCTGATACAGGCCCTGCCCAAGCTCCCGAAGGCAGGGGAATTTCCTCAAAAAAAAAAACACATCCAAGGAAAACCTGTCCTTGAACCAGGAGTTTCCAGCTTCAGGGCTGTTCAACAGGCTCCCTAAAATCATGGCTGTGCAATCTGGGTATGCAACCCTAAGCCTCCCACTTGTCACCCAGCCTGGCAGCAGCCAGCGTGGCGTGCGTGCTGCTGAATCCTGCCTGCATGATGCCACTGTTTAATTCCCAAGGGACCCGGCACTGTCTGCAGGGTGGCTAAAAATGTGTCACTCCCCACCCTGGCTGCCTGAGGCTCTGTGCGGGCAGGCACATGGCCCTGTGGGGCAGGTGATCCCCCTCCCTCTCGCTGCACTGGCTCTGGCCCCTCTTCCTGGGCACAGGACGCTGCCACGTCAGGCTCCCCCACTGAAGCGGTAGCCAAGCCATGAAAGATGCACTTCCAAAATGCAGCGGGGACTTTGAGCTGGTACTCGTAGCTCACTGCGCCAGCAGTCTCCTTCAAATTCTATCCAAAAGCAGGCCGCCCTTCCAGCTCACCATCAAGAGCTCCCATGAAAAATCTTCCTAAAAGACCTTTGTAAACACAAGTGAGGCTTCTTCTGCCAATATAGCCCAACAGTCTCCCCCTCCTCTCCTTGGCTCCTGTCTCCACCATGGCTCCTGCAGATGGACCTGTGCACTGGGAGGGCCACCAGCACAAGCAGCAAATCTGCCTCCGCCCTGGGGATGCAACAATATCAACAGCAAGGGCTGGTACATCCTCCTGCAACACAAACTTCTCAGTGTGGCACGGCTCCAGGGCCTCTGTAGGGCCACCAGCCTGTAGAAACCACAGATAACCACCAGGGACATGTGAACCACCCCAAAAACAGGGAAGTGAAGGACTCAAGATGTGCACAGGCAGCCACAACATGCATAGAGCTGCTACGATCGGTGGTTGAGGCTGATGTACTGGGGTGGACAAAGCCCTGGGTCTTTGTACTGAAAATAAATAAAAAAATAAATAAATCCAGCAGCAGATAATTAATCCGTTAATGACCTCTCCACACAATTCCAGAGAGAGCTGTGGACTGGCTGCCCTGCTGCTGGGTGTTGCTGGGTGCTGTCCCAGCCTGTGAGATGGACGGAGACCCAGCACCCCGGGCTCAGCAGCGCCCAGGTGGCCTCTCACAAACAGCACCAGTGTCCCTCCCTGCACGAAGACGAGCCTAGCCTGGAAATGCCTGGGATTTCTTCTGCCTCAAGAGACACCTTCCTTCCCCATCAGAACCTGTCCCCAGGCTGCCCGAGGGCCACCTGCCCCGTGGTGCACACACACTGCCTGGCCGCAGGCACTGCGGCACGGAGCCGCGTCCTGGCAATCTGCACAGCCACTGAATATTAAACAGGAATCAGAAATCTCTGGGGCTCCTGTCTGGGAGAAGCAGCATGGTCACTGCCAGGCTGCAGCTGCCTTCAGTGACATTTTCTGGAGTGAAATGGAAGGTCTCCTTCCCTGGCGGCCAGCTCAGGCTTCTCTCTTCTTCACGCTCAGCAGTGGGAGAGTTAACGCTGCCCTTGGCGGGTAGCATGCGGCTCGTGTCCCACTGGGTGCCCACTCACAGCCTCCTGCCATGGAGCAGGGGACAGCCGCTAGAGTGAAGGGGGACACGGTTCAGGTCACAGCTGCCAACCTCTGCACAGCCTGCGGCCACCTCCCCGCAGACGCTGGGAATCCTCAGGACCTCACTGTAATCAGGAGCAGGTCTCAGAGGCTGCCAGCTCCCACATGGGGCTGCTTCTCCTGCTTCAAGGCCACCAGCCAGGAGAAGGGCACAGGCACCCAAAGAGCTGGACCCTGGCAGGAGTCTGCTGCCTTCCCCATGGGCTTCCTGTGAAAGCCAGCTAAGCACGTTATTTCTTCAATTTCCTCATTGTTTTCTTTTGTGTTTGTCACTGTTGCCTAGTTCAGGTGCTGCGAGCAAGCTCCTTCATTTGCATTTTGCTGCTCCTGATTCCAGTTAACATTTAATTTAAGGTAAACATGTAACAGTAACACATTTCCTCTTCAGGATGGTTCAAATCTGCGTATCAGGGCAGTGGTGGTGGCTCATGCCTGCCGTGGCCAGCACAGCTCCCCCAGCACACGGTGGGCGAGGATAGCCCCTCCACGTGGCGAGGTGTGGAGGAGAGGTGAGGTGTCCTGAGCCCAGAACAGCTTGCCCGGGGGGACTTCCACTCTCCCTCCCTGTAGAGGCCAAAAGTTGTTTTTTATCATCTCAGCTCATATTGGGGAGGGGGGATGATGAGCCCAAAGATTGGGCAGAACTATGTCTATGCTCTGGGTGATGCTTGGCCCCAGCTTTGTTCAGCTGAGTGTCCTGCACTCACAGGGTGTCACATCCTGTACTCCGAAGGATTTGGGAATAGCCAAGCTCAGGATTTAATTCCGCTTTTTGGAGAGGCTGGTTGGATTTCCAATACTGGTGTAAAAAAGTCCTGGGACCATCCAATGACGGAGCTCATGTTGGCCTTGTGAGGGAACCAGGCAGGAACCGTCCCTGTTGGGATGTGTGGGCACGTGCTCAATCCTGTTTGGGTGTTGCTAGCACAACGAACTGCTCATGTCCTGGAAGGTTCAAGTGGGGTGTTAGGAAAAACACTTTTCCAGGGAGCACAGTGCAGCTCTGGCACAGGACACCAGAGATGGGGGAATCCCCGGCCATACAGGGGTTTAATGCTCAGGTAAGCAGAGCCATGGCAGATCCCACCTTGTGTTTGTCACCAGTGTGGCGAGGGGAAGGAATCTCTGGAAGTTTCTGACACAACCTCCTCTGGTCCCTTCCTACCAGCACAACTGTACTTGTGTAACACAGGTGTAAAACTTCCTCCCAAAATAAAAATAAGCTGCATGGGCTTTCTGATCATAAAGCATCAATTAATTGATACCTTTATAGGTGTTCCTGTAGAGAACAAGGTGTTGCTCTGGGGTCAGAGGGAGGATAGCAAAGGGTAGCGTTGGCTGGTGAGAGGTTGACCAACGCAGGAAGCAACCGAAAAGATCAGGCACAGGCATGGCTGATGGCTCGAGGGAATGGGAAGGGCTTGGGAAAAGAGAAGGCAGTGGAGAGGAATACTTTGCACATGTTGATGTCCTATATGCAGAACAAGAAGCTGAATGTGGCATGAAGACAAAAATGTAAATGTCAGACCTCAGAAAAGTCCACAAATGGCATCTGAAGGGATACCAGCTGAGGAAAAAAAAAGTTTAGAGTAACGTTGTGGGCTGGTAGCAAGCGAGATGGCACAAAGGGTAACGCTTAGGGAAGGAAGCCTTGGCTCATGGGGAAGCACACAGGGCTGTGACGGCTCATGCAGAAGGCCCGCAAGAGGCGTGGGATGGGGGCGGATGAAGGGGTGCAGCTCTCTGATGGATCTGCACCCCTGGGCTGCCCCTTTTCTGTTTGATCCATGTGCGTTCAGCAGCAAGCGCCTCCACAGCACGCTGCCAGTGGAGAAACATGTAGCAAGGAGAGGAGCTGGGGCAAGGCAGGAGGCAGAAAGGGAAGGTGCCAGCCCGCACAGCACACCTGGACACGCCAGGGCTCCCAATGGCACAGCACAGCCCTGGGCCAGCACTCCCACAGGCGCTGTGGCCACACCAGGACCGCGCTGCGCTGGGCTCCCCAGCCCTGCCTCAGCAGAGACAGGAGCCCCAACAGCGCTGCGCTGCGGCGCTGCCACGAACCGGCCCGGAGCACGCACGGGCACCTCCACAGCAACACCCAGCAGCGGGAGGGCAGCGCGGCTCCTCCTCACAACCCCCCCCTGGGGGCTCCTCCTCACAACACCCCCCTGGGGGCTCCTCCTCACAACCCCCCCCCGGGGGCTCCCCACCGGCCCCGGGCCCCTCAGGGCGCCCACATCCGGGCCCCTCAGGCGAGGGCCCGGGCCCGGGCTCGGGGGGCGGCGCGCGGGGGCGGCGGCGCGGCCAATGGGCGCCGCGCTCGGCTGGGCGCAAACAGCAGCACAATGGAGCGGGCCGCGGCCGCGCCGCTGCAGCCAAGCTTGGCGCGGGCGCCGCGCGATTGACGGGCCGGGCGGCCAATGGGAGGCGGCGAGAGGCGGCGGGTGACCAATGGGAGGGAGGAGGGGGCGGGCCCGGGCGAGGTTCGGGTGTCCTTGCGGGGTGCTGGGCTAAACTTCAGCGAATAATGGCTGTGTGCGGCGGGGCTGCCGGGGAGCCATTTTAGGTGAGTTCTGCCCCGAACTTTGGCGCTCGCCCGCCCGGCGCGGCCGGGGGGGGGCGGCGGCGGGGCGGGGGGCGGCGGCGGCAGCGGGGCGGCGCTACCGAGGAGAGCGGCGGCGGGCCCGGAGGCGGCGGCGGCGGCGGCTGCTGGCGGCGGAGGCGCCGACCCCGGCCCCGGCCCTGCCGCGGCGCCGTCCTTGGGGCCCTCCCCGCCCCCGCGGGCTCGGGGCTGGGGGGTGCCGGGGGGGGAGGCGCGGAGCCGTCGAGGCCGGGGGGTGACGCTGAGGGAGGCCCCGGCGCCGCTGCCCCCGGGGAGCCGCCGGGATGGAGCCCCCGGTGCCGGCGGGGTGAGGGCTGCGGGGAGCCAGCGGGGAGCGAAACGTGGGGGAAAAAATGAGGAGGAATCGGCGGCCCCGCTGCCACACACACACACACACACACCACACACACCTCAGCGAGGGGCCTCCGGACACCGCCGCAGGACTCAGGGCGAAGTTGGGCACCGGGAGGCCCAGAGCTGCTGCTGCAGGCCTGGGCTGTGGCACTGCTCGTCAGCACTTCTGCTCGGAAAAGGGCTCCGTTTATTCCTTCGCTTGGTTCGGGTGATTTGGGCCCCAAACCCAGCCTTCTCGTTTTTTTTATATTTCTCCCCTTTCTGCTTGAGAATTGCAGCAGACGCCTCAGGGCACAGAGGGTGCAGGCAGCGGGTCAGTGGCCGTGCTCCTACAGCTCCTCGTGGAGCTGCGCAGGAGCCCCCAGCACCCGTCCAGCCCTGGTCCCCGTGGGCAGGCAGATGCGGGTGTCCTTGTTAGCTGGAGTTGTTTATTCCTGACCCGCTCGCTTGCAGCTATTCGGCAGCCGCTGCCTGTACCTTTGTCACCGTGGTGGGGTCAGCTGGATTAGGGTGCTGCTGGAGGAGAGGGAATGCTGAGCGATGTTAAATCTCTTCACACAGCAGAGTGTTGGTGTTGCTTTTGGGAGGTGATGGGGCAGGGATAGGTGCCTTCTTGCCTCTCCTTGCCCTTTGTTTACTTCATTCATGTGGGAGCTCTCGACGGCACTGCTTTGCAGAGAAATTGTTGTTTTGGTCCAGCTGTTGGGGTATGAAGCAATAGCAGCATATTTTCGCTCTGGGAGTTAATTCTTCCCGGAGTAAATCGGTTGTTTCTCTCAAGGCTTCTGGCCTCCAGCAGGGCTGGTTTCATTCAGGGTTCATTTCCCAATTTTTAAGTGGGAAATTGATTCCTCTTCCACTTTAAAGCTTGGTGTTGCCGTCTGTTTGCTTTGGGGAAGGTAGCTCTCCCTATCGTCCCTGAATCAGTACAGCTGTCGAAACTTGCAGGTCCTTCAGGAGCACTGAGAGTACCTCTGGGTGTCCCCCGCTGTGAAGGTGGGCAGTGTGCTGCCGAAGCCTGCTCCTGGATGCTGACCCTTGAGCTCTTCAAGTTGTGAAGCGTGCTGGCCAGTAGGGTTGCATCCCGTCAAAGCGTCTGCGAGTGCCCTGCGTGGCACAACTGAAGCTCTGTATCGCCATCCTTCAAATAAAAGCCAAAGTCAACACGAGGCTTTGGAGAAAAACTGGTCTTGGTGCGATTTCCCTTTAGAAAAGTTTGAAGGCCACCCTGTGCCCGTGGCTGTCGGCTTCTGCAGGTTGTCCTCTTTCTTCAGACAGAGGCGGCGATCTCGCTGGTGCTGAGATGGCGATCGCGGCCCCTCGCCGCAGGCTGCAGCGGGCATGTTAAAAATTAACCTGTGTGAATCCGAGGGCCTAGGCCAGCTCTCACACCGCTGCTCCCGCTGTCTGTCCCCTAATACCTTTTGGAGCGCTGCTGTCTGGCTTCTCAGTGTGTGCCTTTCTGCTAAAGTTGATGTACCCACCTGCTGTCCTGTGTTAGGGGAGGCCGGCTCTGCTCTGAGCTGCTGGTCGTCGAGCGGCGGGCCTTGGGTATGGCAGCGTTAGCCCCGATGGGCAGTGGCTTAGGGAGCTCTCAGAATACTGTCTTAGATTCCTGACTGCTTTGTACCATGTTTCTGTACCAGGAAGCAAAACTTTACCTTCTTCCCCCCTCTGGATGTGTAATCTTACGGTAATTTTTAAGATTTAATCTTCCTTCAGAGATCTTTCATATTTTCTCCTTAAGAGGTTCTCTAAAGACAATAAAGTTTTACAGGTAGCTAATATAAAGTGTTTCACTTTAATGGTTTGTGTTATTTCAAGAAGAGTTTGCAGAAGCAAGAGAGCTTGTTGTAGAGAGGTGGCAAGGTTGAGAGCTTGGCCACCAAAGCAGCCCTTTGTTTTTGGCATGCAGCAGTGGCGTCCTGGCCTGTCTCAGTTTAGCAAAGAGAAGAGCGGGTACCTTGCATACCAGTGTGCAGGAGGAGCCTGCCCTTGCACAGGAGGGAGAGGTTTGATCAGCCTTGCGCTGTGAGCGAGCCCTCAGTGCAGGAATATTGGTGTGTTGGGACGGGGGAATAGGCACGTGCAGGGAGACTCCTCGGAAATGATTTTAAAGAAACGCTGGCAAACGCAGGGGCTGGCTGCCTCTCTGGGCTTCAGGGGAGTTGAGGGGGCTCCTTTTCCGTGCTCGTGTAAGAGGCAGTGAAAGTTTCTCCTCTCATCCCCCGTTTCCTGCTTGGGACGACGTCGGTGACTTCATCCTGCTCCGTGGAGCCGGAGGCAGAGCCGCGGTGGGGAGGCGATCAGCTCTCAGCAGCGAGAAGACGCTCAGGGTGCCCGCCTGACATGCAGCTGGGAGGCAAGGCTGGCTGCACACATGTTGGTGGCAGCACGCGGGGTTTATGTGACCGCTTCTCAGCACCCTGAAATAACAAGAAAACGGAGCTGTGCTCCCCCTGGGAACGGTGGCAGTGAGCCTGGTGCTGCCCGCGTGGCGGTGGCACCAAAAACTCCTCTCGGGGGCGCGGGGCCCTGCACAGCTGCGTGCCGCTCCCAAACAGCCTCCTGCTGCTCCGCAGGCACGAGCCAGCAGCTGGAATATCAGAGCCATGCAAAGCCAGCCACACTGACAGCAAAACGGGACAGACGTGGGCTGTGGATGTCCGCTTGTGACACGAGGAGATTCAGATTTTGCTTTCTATTATCTTGGGCTGGTGCAATATGTTTTCCGTGTGATAGGACAATGCCTTCAACTTTCCCTTATATGGGAAAATCTGGTATGCAGCCTAGCAATCTGCCAATATGTGGCTATTAATTTTTAGCAGTGTTACATTGGTTGTGCCCAGTCAACCAGAGGAGAAGGAAATACCTGGGGTGCTGCAGCGGGGCTCCGGGGTCGGAGGCAGGTCCCCGCACCCTGCCTGGAGCCGGGCGGGAGCAGAAATCAGTGCTCGGGAGCCGGGCTGCTGCTGCCTCTGGGCCCTGCAGGGAACTGGGGATCTGAGGTCAGCACCGAGGAGGTTTTGGGCTGTCCTTAGCATCAGGGTTTACCCCCGTGCAGAAGGAGGTGCTGCCTGGAGGTGAAGGGGCTGTACGCTGTTCCTGTGCTGCTGCCTCTAGGGGATTTCCAGCCTGCAGCGAGCACAAATCCAGCTCCGCCAGGAGCAAAGTGCTCCTCCAGTCCAGGAAAGAAAAGTGAGCAGTGAGGGAGCTGATTCTCCAGTTGCAGCTTGTTTTTAATGCGGGCAGCACAGGTGTGCCCACAGAGGTGCGTTGGGCATGGATCAAGCAGCGCGGTGTTAACGTGGCGATGAGCTGTTGCCCTGGCTGGGGAGTGCACAGCACATTTTCCAGCCCTGTTTCCCCCACACGAGAGGCTGCTCGTTAGCAGTCTGATGATGATAGGAACATCTTCCCTAAGGGGTTCAGCATGTCACATCACACAGCGTTTCCTGGGATCCCTCCTTTCTGTTAGTCCTGTCTTTGCCCCAGCTTTGTGCAGTTCTCTTGTTGCAGCAGTGTAAGGAGTCTTAACCGTTTGGCTTTTGCCTTGTTTCAGTTGTATTTGAATGGCTGAGATGAAGTTCAGATCTCCTCTGGTGACACTTTTTGATTCTTGTCTGGCTCTTTGGTTCTTGGCTCAAAGTTGTCATGGGAAGTCGGGACTGAGATGCAGGCAGCTCGTTGCTTCCTTTTGGGGTGCCTGTGCTGAAAGCAGCTGGAAGTTAAGCTTGTCAGCGCAAGACTTTGCAGAATACTTGTGTTGCCTCAACATTTCCGTGGAAGCGTGGGATCTGGGGAGCCCTGTTTGGCACTGGAGCAAAAGGAGGTGAGAGTGGCCCAGCGCGCTGCAGCGGGGAGACCACGTCCCTGCCTGCTGTGTGCTGCTGCCAGGGGGCACAGGCAGGAGGCAGAGGAGCAAGGGTCTTCCCCTTGGTGTTTTGTGTGCTTCTGAAGCACATGTTTACGTTACAGCCTGGGAGCTCTGGCACAGGAGTGTAGCTCTTGCTGGATGGGAACACCTCCTTGCTGGTGGGGACCGCGCTGGCCTGCTGAAGGTAGCCCTGGGGCTGATAGGAGCTGCAGCTGTTACAGTCCTGAGGATTGCAAAAGCTCTCCCGGGATGTGAGAACCCCCCAGGAGGTTTCTCACGTTTGCTGTTGTTTGAAGGAAGAAGCAGTGATTGCAGGACCCTAGCTAGCTACCTGGTGCTGCGTGTTAGCAGCCACTGCTGAGAATTTTGGTCCCTCAGCATTGTGCTAGTGATGCCTGTTCGTTATGTGGGCATCATTCAGTTTCCTTCCAAAAACGTTTCGGTTGTTAAACCTTCTGTCGGAAGTCATGAAGGCAGAGAAGTTTTTCCCATGCTTTTATGTGCTTTCTGTTTCTCATTTTGTGCTGTAGCAGATGCTCAATGTCTGTCTTTGAAGGTGACTTGCAGCATTAGCGATGTGCTAGCACGCTACGTGCAGGAGCAAGGGCGATGTCAAGTTGCAAGGGTGATCCCCGAGGGGGTTTTTCGCTTTCCTGCCATATAGGTAGGGGAAGTACTGCTTCTTAGGAAACATTACTGCCTTGTTATATGCATGCATTGAGGCAGAATTAAAGTTAGTTCTAGAAACAGGAACAGGCAGCAGTGCTTTGCTGTAGCCGGGCTGTGTTAGCTGCTGCCTTGACTTTTCCAAGTCCTGCATGCAGAGCACCTCTAACTCTGAATGCTTCACCTACTTGGGTTGTACTTGACATTAAAATGAGTGAAAATAAAATCGAGCTGAAGTGTTTCGTGTTCATTAATTGGGGATTGCTGTTCTGTCTCAGTCCATGTGCGCGGTGCACCCCGGCTGTGCCCTGTGCTCACACAGCCCAGGCAGGAGAGCAGCGTGCCCGGGGGGCGCACGGCGTCTGTCTCTGATTTGTCTGCTGCTCCCTGCCTTAGGGCAAGCAAAGTCCCGTTTCTCCGAGATCTTCCTTGGTCCCTGTAGGGTGCCCCTCACCGGGGTACCTGAGCTCTTCCCAGCATGCCGTGTTGTGCCCGCACCGCGGCAGGTTTCTCCGTGCCGCAGACAGCAGGCTGTGCTGTTTGCTCTCGGCATGCCGGTGCTGCGGGAGGCCGACTGAAGCGAAGCCTGCGCTTACTGCGAAGGTGCTGAGGTTTGCGGTTACCCTGATTTCTTCAGAGAAGTGGTTACAGATTTGTGGGCAGGTCCCTGTGCCTGCTCCGCCTCCTTGCTCCGGGGAGGGAGAATTTCTGTCTGAGAATAACATTGCAGGAGCCAGGCCAGCCTCTTGTTGTCTTTCCAGAGTGAGGAATGGACTCATGAATCCGGCACCTGAAGGCAGGAATGGGTTGCTCTGGGCTCAGGCTCTTTGCTACAGTTGTGATTTCACCCCAAGTGGCCTCTCCAGGAGCCCTGCATCTCCGTGTGGCTCTGCATGGGGTTGCAGGCCCTGTGTGTCCGTTCCTGGCAGGCACAGCACGCTGCTTCCCTCCTGATGCTGCTCCTCAGCTTCAGGACAGGCTCTGCTGAGCGAAGGGTGGTGTTTGGGCTGCGGGGCTCTGCGGGTGGCTGGGTGCAGGTGATGGCACGTGGGTGCCACCCGGCTCGCTGAGCCCACGTGGACACGTGCTGGGGCTGTGCTCCGTGTGGGAGCAGCCCGGTTCCACGAGAGCCCTGCAGCTGCCCTGTCTGTGCTGAAGGCTCTCGGTGTGCTCCGAGGTCCAGCTCTGCCTAGGAGCGGGCACTCGGCCGTCACGCTCCGTCCCTGGGGGATGCTCGCGGGCGTGTGCCAGCAGCCGGGAGCTGGCCGGTGGCTGCGGGACGATGTGCAAGGCACCCTGCACCCCTTCTGGGCAGGGCTGGCAGGAAGGGAAGGAATGGGACAAGAGGGGGCTGCTTCTCAGCGTGTGCTATTGGTAGCATTTTACTTTGAGCGTGTCTGGGCAGGGCTTCAGGTGCTCGCGAGAGGGTCCCCTCGTGTGTGAAGGAATTGCCTGTAGCTGCGGGGGTGCCAGACCTGGCGCTGCTGAAATCCAGGCGCTTGCATGCAAGGGACCGATGAATTTCTTTCTGGCACTTCTCTCTCCCTCCCGTGCCGGAGTGTTTCTTGGGATGGCGTAAAGGACACAAACGCAGGGAAGCATGGAGATGATTGAGAGGGATGTCGACTTACAGATGGTGTCTGAACTCTAGAGACCGTTCTTCAAAGTAGATTAACCTCAGATTGCGAAGAACCGGTATCCCCGAGGGCTGTGATTTATAACAGGCTGGAATCCCTCCGAGGTGAGCGCTGGCAGCCAGCAGGAGCAGGGCAGGGCAGCCGGGGTGGAGGCGTGTGTAAGGGCAGTGGCACAGCCTGCAGCAGGCTGGCCTGGGGGTAGCACGCGGCTTGGGAAGGGCGCTGCTGCTTGGTGCTGTAGCAGGAGAGGTGGCTGCGTTTTGCTTTCTCTCCTTGTCCTTTAGGCACTTGAGAAACGGGCCTGATGCTGCAGCGTGCAAGTTCTCGGGCCTGGAGAACGGCAGATCTGTCTGTTGCTATTTTGGGTGGATGTTTACCAGTTTCTCTGGGGATGTACAGACAGACCAGGTGCTGTGAGCCGCGGGACCTCACCGAAGCACGCAGCGAGCGCTTGGGCCCTGTCTGGTGGGGATGTCACCCAGGATGTCACCGCCCTGGGTGCTGAGGATCGGCCTGGCCAGCCAGCCTGTCTGCTCTGTTCTGGGCTGGGGTCTTCTGGCTGTGCAGTACCAGTGGGGCAGCTGCAGGCTCCGTGCGTGCAGCAGCTCTTCTCCAACTGGGCAGCATCAAGCAAGTGACCTCTGGGAGCTGCTGTGCAGGGAGCGGGGGATAACTTAGAGTCGGCTACGAGCAGCACCACGTGGGGCTGGGGGCACAGCAGCCACCTGGCTGCCTTGGGGGTCTTGGGCAGGGAGTTCCAGCTGGAGAAAACTGCTCGGCCATCCCGGCTGGAAGCCTGCCCAGGGGCACCAGCTGTGCTCGTTCCTACCTACAGGCCAACCTTGAGGCGCGTTGCGAGCGCCTGCTCATCCATCCTCTCCTCACCCTGCTGTACAGGCCGGTTTTGTCCCCATTCTACAGCTGGAAAATAGAGGCACAAAGGGCTCTGGTTGCCTTCGAGGAGCTGTCTGCAGTGTGGCAGAGCTGCTCTCTGACAGCTTGAGTTTGCAGTGCAGGATATCAACAACAGCAAGAGAGGAGGATCGCTGCTTTCCGAAACGCCATCTCACTTTTTGGCTGCCTGCCTTGGGATAGCTTGTGTTCGGTGCTCCTCGGTGTGCAGCTCTCGAGCAGCAGCCGTACAAAAGGCTCTTTGAATCGGCCAGCTACCAAGGTCTGCCAGTTGAGCTGGCTTTTGTACACCTCCAGCACTCATAAAGGTGCTGTGGGCTACATTATCTGCCTGGTGGCATCTTTACTGGCCCGGTGACCTTGAGGGTTGACTCCGGCACTTAATGGAAGTCCAAAGAGTGAAAAAGAAAAAAATAGCAGGAAAACACATGGAGTGCGCAGGCACTTGTTTCTGCTGAAGCCTGCATATCCCTTCCGACAGCTAGAGAGCAGCTGGGTGGTTTGCCCTGCTGTGAGAAGCCTCTGAAGGTGCCAGCTGGGACCCCCCAGGCCCAGTGATTCAGAGGAGGCTTTTTGGATGCTGCTGGCACGTCGGGCTCCTTCTGACCGCTGCTGGAGGAAGCCTGAGGAGCTGAGCCCAGGATCCCATCTCCATCCAGGGTTAACAGCCAGACACTCCAGGGCAGAGGGCGTGCTCCCAGCACCAGGAATGCATCTTCAGAGCGACTTCTTCACCTGCTTCATGTAAAATTCAACTGCAGCTGCACCATCGCTCGTGTCCTTTGGCCCTTGGCTTCACGCAGGTTCCTCGGCAGCCTTCGTGCGTCCTTGGTGCCAGGGGCAGGCACTGCAGGGCTGTGCTGCTGGGAGGGCAGCACGGGGTGCCCCACGCTGCATCCCAGCCCTCGCCACCTCTGCAGGCTGCTCCTGCCTCCCTCCTCTCCCTCATCCCTACGGGCACGGAGCCACCGAGCTTTGCTTTTTGCTTTTCCTCCGCTTTCGCCTGCTGAGGATTAAAGCTCCACGCCCAGGGCTCGTGAGCTGCGCACGCAGCTGGTCAGAAGACGGCAGGCGTGGGCTTGGGAAACCCATCCTGAGCCTGGCAGCTTCCCCACGGCCGGCGCTGCTGTGGGAAGGGAACGCTGCAGGCACCAGGCATGGCCCTGCTCTGCCCCCAGCACCACCCGGGAGCAGCGTGTCCCCTGGCTAAGACCTGTTCAGCCCCGACCATCCCCTCCCCAGCAGCAGGCCGGGGTGCCCTCTTGCCGTGGCTGTCGCCAGCCCTCCCGTGGCGTTCCTCGTGCTGTTGGTCCCCGTCTGCTGCTGTGCTCGCTGCAGCCTGGGCAAACCCTCCACTCTCAGCCCTGTGGCACCGTGCAGCTCCGAAATAACTGCTGAAGGTCATTGTGGTCTCGGTCTTGGGTTAGGAGCTGTGCTTGAAAGCTCTCCTGAAAGGAGCCGCTGCTGTTTTTGCCACGTGATCTTGTCGTGAGAGTCACATAGTGCGGCTGGCTGAGGCTGTGTTACCGGGGGCCGTACCCAGCCCCTGGGGGCTTCCTTGCGTGTTGGGTGCCAGCACAGCATCGTCAGCCCCGTGTGAGCCCCGGGCTCTGGCATGGCTTGGGAGAAGCAGCGGTGGTGCTGAGCGAGCTTGTTGGAGGGAGCTCTTCTGGGCACGTGCACCCACACGAGGTGTGCTCCTGCCCGGTTCTGGCTGCCTGCTCCTTTTCCCATCGCCTCCTTGGTGCTGCCACGTGTGCCTTGCCGGTAAAGCGGGGCCTGGGGGGTGGTGAGGGGGCCTGAGGGCAGCTCAGACCCAAGGAGTGTTTGTCTGCTCGGCACAGCGACTGCAGCTGGGATGCCGAAGGGCTCTTGGTGTCTGGAGCTGCGTGCGCAGAGCTGGGAAGCCGCCTCTCCGTGATCCTGCGCTCGCGAAAGACAAAATGTGTGCCGCGGCTGCCTCGCAGCAAGCTCACGGGCTCCCCAGCCCCCTGCCTCCCTGCTGCCGATTCTCTCTCGCTGAACTACTGGGTTATTTTTAACTTGGAAGAATTACAACCGAAGATTTGCATTCTCTCTCTCTCTCTCCCCCCCCACCCCCCCGGCGGAGGGCTGGAGGCAGGATGTGGGGGAGGCACTGCGGAGGGCCGGGAATGCGGCTCCGGGCTCCGGCAGGATGCTTCCAGGAGCCCCCGCGCCTGCCTGCCGGGCTGGTGGCTGCGTGGAGCTGCTGTGGACACCAACAGCAGGCAGGGGACAGCCTGGCATGGGGCTGCAGGCGTGTGGCTTCTCATGGGGCCAGGCACCTCCAGGGGCGCGTGGGTGGCCATGCCGCCCGGCAGAGGCCTTTGCTGGGCCACGCGGCATCGCCGAGCTGAGCGTGCGGATGGGAGGAGCTGGGGAGAGGTGGCACTTGCCCGCTGCCTCTCTCCTTCCTCCTCCCCTCGCTCTGCCTCTCCAGCGCTGTGCAGGCGGTTTCCTCGGCAGCGCCGCGGGCTCTAGGTGAGCAGGAGCCCTCGGTGCCGTGGCAGCCTGAGTCCCTCTGGATTGCACCACGGGCACTCAGGGTTTGGGCTCCGGGAGCTCTGCCGGCTGAGATGTGCCCCGCAGCCCTGCCTGGGAGCAGGGACTGATCAGGTAGCAGGAACCCAACAGCACCAGGGGGCTGCAGACGCCTGTCTGCCTGCTGCTCGGTGACCCGGAGGAGGCTGCCGGCCAAACCAAGCAGATGAAGGGCAGGGCAGGCCCGGAGCTCTGCTCCTGCTCTGTCCCAGGAGAACCCCTGGCTCTTCTCCTGCCGCTCGCCTGCAGAGGGGATGTGCCAGGTAGGGGGTGGCCGTGTGGTGACCGGGCCATGCTTGATTCTCCTCAGACTTGCTCTCTGGCTTGGCAACCACAAAGAGACTTGGGCTATGGTCCTGTCCTGTCCATGTGCCACTGTCATGCTTCTGTGATCAGAGAGCGAGTAGCAGGGCGATGCAGCAAACTTCCCTTGGCAAGCAGCAGCCACGACTCGCTGGCCCCAGCTGTCTGCAGGCAGATGCAGGCGCTCCTGCTCCTCTGGGAGTGAGCCGTGCCTGCTTGCTGAGGCTGGTCCCTTACGCCCAGCACTGATCCAGCTGCTGCTGGGTGTGCTGGTGGCCGCACCATGGGCCAGGGCGTGCTGTGAGGCAGGGTCCTGGGGCTGTTCCTCCACCTCTGACCGTCTGCAAGGACGAGGACTTTGGGGCTCTGTGCTGGTGCACTGGTATTAGTGCTTCAGCGTTGTAAAAGCCTGAAAGGTTTCGCGCAATGCCTAACCCTGATCCAAAACCATCACGGCTTGATGCCTTCCCTGCGGGGTGAGGAGTGGCTGCAGCCTCCTCTCCCCCTTCCTCGAGGCCCTAAGGCACGGCGTTGGGCAGGAGGTGCTGCTCGCTCTGAGCTGTAAGGATGGGGCACAGCTCTCGGGCTGGCAGGGCTGGCACAGCCATCTCTGCTTTTCCCCAGGAGCTGCCGCCCCAAAAAGGTGAAGGCACTCATCAGGACAGCAGCTGAACCTGGCGTAGTGGCTGGTGTTGAGCCGTGGTCCCAGCTCGTGTGGATGCAGGTGGTGTGGGGTGATGTGGGGTGGTGCTGGCAGCATCGCCGTGCACAGCAAGGGGCTGGCACCGATGGCAGCTGCTGGAGGGGCTGCGGCCAGGCCAAGTGGCTCGGCTTGTCGGGGCTCTCGTTTTTGGACGTTTTTGTGCTCCACCAGGCAGAGCCCCCGGTAGGGTGCCCTGGTGCATGAGCGCGGTGCGGGTGGCTGAGGCTCAGCCTGTCTCTGCTCTGTGTCGCTTCAGGTTGTGGGAGCCTGAGGTGTGTTTCGGGCTTGAATTCCTGCTCAGAAGGTGGGAAGAGGATGTTTTGTGAGCGTGTGAGCGCCGGCGTTTCTGGCACATGGCTAGGCATGCTCAGCAGCAGCTCTGGGTCCTTCAGGAGGCGCCTTGGGAGCAGCGCTCGCCCCTTGCATCCCACCTCCTGCCGTGCCCCTTTTGCTCGTCTGTCTGAAAAAGATCAGGAGTCTCTAGGGGCCTGACGGCTGGGTTGGTTTTTGTTTTAACTGCACGTGTTGTTTCCTGGCTGCAGCTCCTTTCTGCAGATAAAAATCTGTTCCTTCTCCCCTTTCAAGAAGGAAGCCACCTGCCTCTCCCAGGCAGCTGCTATCGGCACCGTGCTGCAGGGATGCGTGTCTGATACAGCACAAAACCCCTGTCCTCACTGCCGTGCTGCGTAGGGAGCTTTCTTGGGCAAACACCATCAGGTTCTGTAGACGCTGAGGCCTCTGCTTTGAGTTTGCAGCCCTGCTGGCTGCTGGCGAGGAGCAGGGTCACCCGAAAAGCGAGCGGGGCATCGCCTGAGACTCACCCCGTGCCTTCTCTTGGAAGCCGTAACCCCTGGGCACGGCGCTCTTCTGCGTGCTAACACATGCTATGCTCTGAGCTCCTCGGCTGTGAAGATTGTCAGACTTGTGGGCCAGTCTAATTACGGCTTGTTCCCACAAGGAATGTTTTAATATAATTCAATCTAAGGTGGTTCTGGTGCTTTCTGTGGTGGAGCCGCTCGGCACAGTTGGAATAATCCTCGTCTAGCTCTTGCTGGTTTACAGCGCAAATCGCTGCGGTGCCTCGGGCTGGCTTTCTTTTGTAGGGTTTCCACAAGAATGTTGCTTTTGAGGAAGAAAAAGGCAAAATTTGATCTTTCACCTGTCCTTGTAAAAATTCAGCCAGCATCAGCAGAGCTTCAGTCTCGGAAAACAAACAATTGATTTTTAAAACTGCTGTTTGTCTCCGTGCTCTATTCCCTTTGCACCCGAACGAGGGAGGGCAGGAGCCTGTTCCTAGGACCGGCTTCTGCTGCCTTCAATCCAGGAGCCTTCGTCTCAGTGCAGCCCTCGGTTTGTGCTGAGCCTTAGCCAAAGACCCCCAGGCACTGCGCAGGTGACAAATTTCATCCCAAGAGTCTTGGAAGCCCCCAGTTTGCTTTGGCAGCCCTACCCCTAACGCTCACCTTCCCAGTAGCCCCAGATGTGCCCCTCAGCCAGTTCCCAACCCAGAGGTTCACAGTCCCCCCGCAGGAGGTTGTTCCCCGTTTTTCCCTAGGGAATTAGGGAAAATTCCCTAATTTTCCAGCTGAACCTTTTGACAAACCTGCCATAGAAAAGATTGCTCCCAGTCAAGGTCTCCTGGCAGCTTAAAATCTTTAGTAGCCCGTTTTTAGTACTTTTCCAAGAGAAACCCTGGGCTTTCCTTTTTCTGTCAACCTTAGCCCTCGTTTTCTGTCTGAGCATTAGGTGTGAATGTGCAAAACCCCAGTGAGAGGTTCTGCCAGCCCAGCTTCCTTTGGGCAGCCCCTTCCCAGGCCTGTGTGAGCTGGAGGCTTTTTCTTTCCCTGACCCCTCACCCTTGTTTCCTGCAGAGCCCCGGATGAGCCCCGCGGCCGTTTCCCTGGTGAGGGCTTTCTCCCAGCCCCAAGCTCTTAGCGGTGCGAGCTTCTCCCAGGCCGGGTGTTTCGGCCGCTGTGAGACCCTTTCTGATACCTTAAAATGTTATCTGCACGTTTCTGGATTTATTTTTTTAAACAAGTCAGCTGTTATTTCAAAATCGAGCACTCAGGGGATTGTGCAATATTAACTCACTTCTGTTCTCCCCCTTCCTTCTCGTTTGCTTCTGGGGGATGGCACCGCACCGGAGCCTTCTCCTGGCTGCAGGGCTGAAGCAGGATGCTCATCGTAACGTGGAGCCTGCTCCTTCCCAGTTCTGGAGCCAAGGTTTGGATTTGGACTCTGGTGTTGCTCTCTGCCCAGGCCTGGGAGAAGTGATGCCCTGAGCTGGCATCGCCTGCAGCCCTGAAGAACTTCAGCAGCTTTCTGGGCACAACTGATTTTGCAGCCCGTAAAGTAGTTTTTGGGCTCTCGTGTGGCTTTTAAAAGTTACGCACAAAGATGTCAGGGAAAAGGAGCCAGGAGCAGAGCGCCCTGCCCCAACTGCCCTCATGGTCCCTGGGCAGCAGGCTGGGGAGGAGCCGCGCTCTGCTCCGGGAGGGCAGGATGGGCGATGCCAAGATGGGAAGATTTTTGTTTTCTTTGTGTAAAACTGTAGCCTCAAGGCCTCTTGGAAAACTGTTTTTTTTTGTTGTTTTTTTTAAGTTTGAGTTTAAGCCTTCTTTGAAACCCTTTCATTTTCTTGGGACAAACAAGACCTTGAAAGAGCACAACAAGCCGAAGGCCCAGGCTCGGTGGGTGACGCTCTGCCCTTCGTGACTGCTCTCCTTTAGCCCAGCAAAGCTTCCAGCGAGCCGCATACAGTGAGTGCTTCCCATCCCCGGGGCCATTACGTGATCCCCCCCAGCTGATCAGAACTATTCTAGGAGCCGGCAGCTGGCCGGGCTGGGCCCATTATCACGGGGCGGTGCTGGGTTCTGGAATGAGCACCCCGAGCTCTGTCTGTGAGCAGTCCCGGTGCTGGCACCGCAGCCATGCAGTGCCCGAAGGACCACAGTGCCCGGAGGGGCCGCGTGTCCCAGCGGACTTCATTGCAGCGCTCACTGATGCACAAGGTGATGAGTGTTAGGAGCTGCTTGTAGTCCTGCAGGAAAATGAAACCTGTCGGGTTTGGAAGCAAGGCTGGAGGGGTAACGCGTGGGCAGTGTCTGTCTGGGAGCTTCGTACGCTTCTGGCCACTGCTTCGGGATTTCCCTCTTGGCTGTCCTTAGCCTAAAGCCCGCGCATTGTAGCCGGCATTCCCAAGCAGCAGAAAAATGCAGCTTTCTGTGGCTGCAGACCACGAGCTGTGCAGTATGGAAATGAAATTCTTAGAGTATCAGACATTCTTTGAGACTTTGCTGTCCTCAAAGTTTCAAACCCTGGCTAACGACGTGCTTTTCCCATTGAGCTGGGGGACGTCTGCAGGTAGTGGCTTTGGGGCTGCAGTGCAGCATGTTTGAGCTTACCTGAGGTGTGTTTGGTGGTAAAGGAGGACCCAAAGAGCTGCCTGCTCTAATGCTGCTTGCCAGTAGCAGGCAAGCTAGCTGTGAGACTATTTTTGTAACCCACATACTAGGAATTCTTCTGTGTCCTGCAGCAGATTGGCTCCTAGATTTCTGCCTCCAGCACTGGGACTTGCAGCATTTGTTGCGGCCCTGCTGCTGTGGCCGTGTTGCAGGGCTCCTGTCTGGGTCTCGCAGCGGTGCCGTGGGAGCACTGAGGCGTGCCTGGGGGGCTCTGCCACCCAGTCCTGCCCCCGGCCCAGTAGTAGCAGTGATGTTTGGGACATTTTCAGCTTTCTGGGTGGGTGAAAAAGAGAGAAAAAGCCCCTGATGGGTCAGCCTGCCCCTGCAGTACCTTCTCTAGGTCTGGCAGGCTCAGAGAGGGGCTGCGAAACATCTCCTGGGCAGGCCCCTGCTTGGGGCTGCTGGAGCTCAGCCAGGGAGCCTGGGATGCTCTCAGGAGGGGAGAGGGAGTTCAGTGTGCTGGGGCTGGGCCTGGGTGCCCTTCTGGTGGCACATGGTGGCACCTCTGGAAAGGAGCAGGAGGGGTGGCACCGAGCCCTCCCCAGCCTCCTGGATGTGCCCCGTGTGCTTTCCAGCAGCCCTGCCAGCTCCTGTAAGCCCTGACCAAGCCAGGAAACAGCTCATCACCCTGATCAGAGTTCTGTCTTGGAGCTCCCTGTGCAGAAAGGGCTGCTGCTGTTGGATTTTCAGTTTCAGAGCTCTCTGCCTGCAGGCCGGCCCTCCTCCAGCACAGCCCCAGGCACTGCAGCACGCAGCAGAGGCTGGGAGGCTGCTGCCCTGCTCGTTTCAGTCCCTGGAACAGCACAATGCCAGAGCTGAGCCCAGGGCATTCTCTGCAGCTCACACTGACAGAGCTTTGTGTGAAATGGCTCTAAAATACCAGGAGGAGAGGAGCAAGGGAGGTGCAGAGCGCTGGGCGGCCCCTTCCAGCGCTGGCTCTCGTGGCCAAGGCTCTGCCCTCACAGGCTCAGCCCTATGAGCACCGCGCCTGATCCAGGCTAAGACGGGCTCGCTCAGCCTCTGAACGGGGGAAATCAATCCTCCAGCTGCAGAACAGAGCCCGGCCACTCTTGTGAGGAGGCTGGTAAAAGGGGAAGAGCACACAGGCACTGCCTGGGCTTGGGGTGGTGTTGGCTCAGACACGGAATTTCTGATAATGTTTCTGGCTCGTGCACAAAGATTTCAACTCTTGGAGGAACCCAGGCAGGCATGCCAGGAAATACAGGCGTGCTGTGGGTTCGGTCTGGTGTAGGGACGTCTGGCACTTCCAGAACAACAAAAATAAATTCAGGGGAGGAGGAGAGTAACCCGGCGTGCCCCAAATTGTGTAACTGAAAGCGTCGTTGCTAGCAGCAGCTGCTTTGTAGAGGCCGTGCCGCAGAGAGAAGGTCTTCTGCTGGTGCAGAGGGACAAAACAGCTTCCAGCAGCACTTTGCTGGGCTCTGAGTGCAACAGGGCAGCTCCCGCTGCACAGCCAGGACGCGATGTGTGCCAGTACCTGCAGCCAGGGGCATGAGGAGCTGCTAGCACGGCGTGGCGAAGGGCTTGCCTTTGCCTGGGGTGCCCTGCAGCTCCGGCAGCCGCTCAGTGCTGGGGCTGCTGTAGGCTGGCAGTGCTGGTATGGGACATGCATCAATTATATTGGGTTAAAAAGGCAGAAAAACTTCGGCACGGAGCGTAAAAGCTCCCCGTTTGCAGCCGTGGCAATAAAGTAGTAGCCTGGGGCACTTACATGGTGTGGTGGCGAGAGCATAGTGATCTCCATATGAAAACCATAAGCTCGTTTAGAAAATTGGGCTGGCTCATTTGAGATCAGAATTTCTCTTTAATCTGCAAATACTCAATTAGCATGGAAATGGTACTTAAATGGGCTCCCGGAACACACATCCCGGAACACACATCCCGTGTTCCCGTGCCAGTGGTGCTGGTGCTCCTTCGGGATGTGGGAGCAGCTCCTGGCTCCCAGGCCAGGCTGTCCGTGACGGCAAATCCTCGGGACCACGAGCAGCCGAGGCGTTGGCTGCTGCGCGTGCCCTGCCAGCTGCCCTCACTGTCACAGCTCACGTCCTTTGGGAGCAGGAGCAGGCACAGTGGGGCCCCGGGTGCTGCCATCCTCGTGGGCAGCCTCCTGCAGCGGGTGGCTGTGTGCGGGCAGGAGGCCAGGTGCCCTCTCCTGCCACTGGCGGTGACATCGCTGGGTTTTTCTTCGTGCCAAAAGGGCTTTGCTCACTGTCAGAGCTGATACCTCTGTTGAAGTCGTCTCCTCTGGGACTAACGAGCATCTCGGCCTTGATTTTCCGAGACAGGTACATGCACTGGTGTCAGCGCCATGGAAATAAGTCAGGGGGACCCTGCGGGTGCTGGGTCCCTGTTGCCAGCTGCGGCAGAAGAGCAGAGCTGTGTGCTGGGGCTTGGCACCGCTGCTGAGCACAGGGACACGCTGCCCCGGGGCTGGGCTGGATGGAGTGCAGGGCTGGGCAGCTTCCAGCTGCTTCATGGAGAGGCTGGGTGAAACCACCTGTGTGCTCAGACAGCTGCAGACACCCTTGGAACCTCTCTCTTTTGGCCCTGCCCTGGACCTAGGAGGTGACTCTTCCCCTGCCACCTCACCTCTGCCCTCCCAGCGCCTGCTGCTTCCTTCAGGGCTGTCCCCAGTGGTGCGTGGCTCCGAGCCAGGGTGAGGAACACCACAGCAAGGTTTTTTCCCCATTCCCAGCCATGGGATGCAGGGACATCCCTCCCCTCCAGAGCCCGCCGAGCTCCTGCGTCCCATCTGCATCCCGTACTTTTGTCGTCGCCGTTTGGCACAAGCTGCTTCGCTGCTTCCCTTTGCTGCTGCGGCATTGGCAGCACCTGACGCCGCTCGGGTGCCTGCTGTAGGGCTTCTGGCAGGCAGGTTGGCGTCTCCACCAGCCCCAGGTATTGATGCTGGGTTCAGGGAGCGCCGAGTTGCGTGGGGTTGCAGGGTCCCCGTGGCTCAGCAGACCGCAGGTCCCCAGTTTGTCCCTGAGAGCCTTTCACTCGGGCAGCCTCGTTACTCTGGGTGGGACTGGGGGTCTCAGAGGGGTGAGGTGGACGGGTCGAGTACCTGGGGTTCTCCAGTCTCTTTATTGTCAATGTTTGTGTGTGTGTGTCTTACAGAAATAACGCTCAGCCCAGATTTGGTGGTAATGAAAATAGAGAAAAGAGACAAGCAGGTGTGTGACCCTCTCTCCTTTTCCTAGCTGAGCTGGCGAGGCCTTGGGACCTTGTCCTGCGTGTGAGTTGTTGCAGCTCATGTGTGGTGGGAAGGGGGCAGGGAGGGCTCATTGTATTCCCAGGCAGGGCCACAGCTCAGGATGGTGAAATTTGAGCAGAGCCGCAGCCTGGAGTGGATAAGCCTTGCTTGGGCAATCGAACAGGGTGGGATTTGTCTTCAGTAATCAAAACACTCTCGATTTGCTCTCATTCCTCGTGTAGGAGCAGCCCTTCTTTTCCCCCAAAGTCACTGGTGTTGCTTCTTGTTTGAATCTGATGGTGCCTGTGTTACTTTGTGCTGTGACTGCTGCTAACGACGCAGCGCCCCGGGACCGGCAGCAGCGGGGAGGCCGGGGACCAGCACAGCTGCAGGGCTGCGAGAGCTCGGCCAGCAAATCTTCCCTTGCTCAGAAATAATCCCATCCCACCAAGCTGCCATTTCCGAATTGCTGCCTCGGCTCCTAACTACCTGCTGTTCCCAGGGGAGATTTATGAGCCCGTGGTCTTTGTGTTAACTGTGTGCACAGCACAACCTGCCCGTCCGTGCTCTGCTAAGGGGAGAGGACCCGTTACGTGTACGGAGGCTCTCCCAGCAAGGGTGAAATATGGCAGGAGGTATAAAACAACCCGGTCCTCCCCGAGCTGATTTGTGGCTGTGCTGCTTTAATGGGAAACCATTAAACTGGCCGTGGAGCCGAGGGATAAATCTGCTGGAGGGCACGGGCTGGGGCTGCTCCTGGCCAGCTCCGTGGCGGTGCCTCGGTGCTGCTCGGGGCAGCGCTGCTGCACCAGGTTGGTTGTGAGGAGGAAGGGGGGGAGGATTTGGAAAAGGGGGTGCTGGGGCTGTCAGCTTGTGGCAAGCTGAACGTGGCAAAGGCAGGAAGGTGAGTGCAGGGTGCTGGTGCCAGACGGAGCAGTGAGTTTGATAACAGCGGGTCCTAGAGGTGCTGTGGGGAGGCAGAGCCAGCCTGAAGCTGAGGGGAAGAGGTTACCAGCGCTGCTGTCGCTGCTGCCCCAGCAGGGGCTGTTGGGCATGCGTGAGGATGACGTCCGTCCGCGGGGGATGAAGGCCAGGTGAGCAATTCGCACTCACCCTCGGGCTGATGGAGCAGCTTTGGCTGCTCCGTAGACGGGGTTGCTGAGGTGATGTGGGCTACGAGCACGGCCAAACCAGCCCCCTCCGGCACGTGGGGATTGGAAATGGCTCAGCCATCAGCGTGTTGTGTCCCTGTGCCTGCAGATCGAGGCTGGGAGGGAGGTAAAGGTGAGCTGGAGTGAGGAAGGGGAGGTGTTTGCGTCGCTGTTCTTCCTGAGCAGTGCGTGGAGATCTGGTGGGTTTGTCACCAAGCTGTGACTAACTCGTGAAAGCCGTCACCTCCCTCGTGACTTACGAGGCGGCGTGCCAGGGCTGCTGGAGGTGGGGAGGGTGCCTGCTTCCCTGGGGCGTGGTGGCAGGCGATGGATTTTCTCCGGGAGGTTCAGCGGATCCCCGGGCAGTGTTCCCATTCCTGGCTGTGCCCTGCTCCTGCCTGGGCCCTAAAGGGTCTGCTTTGTTTCTGCCATAGTGAGCAGGGCGCTGCTCCTGCTGATTTCTGCCAAGCTCCGACACGCTGTAAGAGCAGAGCGACGTTTCTCGCCTGTCGGAGTGGCAGAGGATGGGAAGCACTGCGAGTCCGAGGCTCCTGCCTGGTCCTGGAGGTTCTTCTGTTTTTTTGAGCCTGGGTTTGGAGAAAGTTAGCGGTGTGGGGAGGCCGTGGGCAGCGAGAACATCCCAGGACTGTGGGTACGGTGCTGGCGGGCACAGCGCACACGTTCCCACCAGCGCTGTGCCCCCCAGCAGCCCGGCGTCCCGCAGTGCCTCTGAAGGAAGCTCTGCTTTGCCTTCCCTTCCAGTTCTCGCTGCATGAGCCGAGGCTATTTCCTGAATTTTATGGGTCTGTTGTAGTGAAACGTGAGCTTTGATGTCTCGCCTACTGCAAATGGTGCTGAGGCCGTAAACAGAGCTCGCCCAACAGCGCAGCGACCCCGTGCCGGAGGGCTGGGGCTCCCTTTGGGAGGGCATCTGTGGTTCAATCCCGAGCTGTGTCCCTGGGCTCCTGGCATACTTGGGGCTTTTTTGTCTTGCTGAGGCAGTCAGGTGCAGCAGCCCTGCTGCTGGCTGCACGGAGGAGCCTTGCTGTGCTGAGCAGCCCGTGGCTAGCTGCTCTGCTCAGGGTGAAGGCAGGGTGAAGGCAGGGTGAGCTGGGGCTGCCCTGCTCCTCGAGCTGACCCCTAGAGCCGCCATCCATGGGCTGCTCACCCCACTGCTGCTTCTGCTTCTCTGCAGGGTCCCCTGGGCACCGTGCCATTAGTCCCAAACCACAGCATCCCCCCCTGCCTCCCCCTTGCCTCCCACCCGCGCTGCTGGGGCCAGCCCCAGCCTCAGGACCTGGCTGGGTGGGAACGGAGCCAGCCCCCAGCTCCGTCACGCTCATCCCACGGCGACTGCGGAGCCTGTTCAGAGACATGACGGAGGGTGGCACTTGTGTATTTTTAGCTTCTGCTGCATTGCAAGAAGAGCTGGAAACGAGGGGTGTGGACAGGCAGCAGCTAGGATGCAACAGCCCGTGCTGTGCGCGCCGCCGGTGGGGACTGCAGCTGCCAGCGAGGGTGGCTCAACAACAGCCTGTGAAAATGCAGTGTATGGAAAAAGCTGCCTTTTTCCACTCCTTTTGGGGTGCCCCGCAGCCAGCTGTGGGGCTGGAGCTGTCCTGGGGAGGCAGAGCTGGGCGATGCTGCCCGCCTGGGGCACTGGGCAGCCTCCCCTGGCACTGCGTGACCAGCGCTGCCTGTACTGGCCAGGGGTGATGCTGTACCCTGCCAGGTACCTGGGCACCTTCTGGTGCCGTTTCCCACACGTCCTGAATTAAAAAAATTGAAAGTTTTGGCAAATTGGGACTTCACGTGAAATAAAACAATTTTAAGTTCAGGGAACACACCATTAAAGCCCACCCTAACCTTGGCTTTGCCCTCTGATGGGATAGTGCAATTAGAAGTGCTCTCCATTAGCCTTGATGGCACTCTGGGGAGTTTTTAATTTATTTATTTTTTTTGCTCCTGACCTTCTCTTTGACAGTAGTTCGGCACATGGGAAAAGGCTTTGTGCTCCGGCTCCTGCCGAGGGATTTGCCGAGGGATCTGACTTAAATGTAATTTGTAGAAGGTTCCTCGGGGAATTAAAGAATGTATAAACTGTACATAAAAATGTATTCTGGAAACATAAAATCATTACAATCCTCACCAAAAAAATGCTAGCTGAGAGACAATTCAAAGGAAAAGCTCTAAGGATAAAATACAAGGAGTGTGGAGGCTGCTTGGGTTTTGTATGGGAGGCTCGGAGGAGGTGGGCATTGCCTACCACTACCTGGATTTATTCTTCTTTCCTTCCCCCCTTCCTCGCCAAAACACCTCAGGAACACCAAAACTTGCAGGGTTAGACAGGTACATTGCAAGGCACGCAGAAGACGTGTAAAGAGGCTGTTCAATGTAAAAATATGTTCATCTTTAATTAAACAAGTTGTGAGAAAAAGGGCACACGGGGAATTCAAAATAAACCCATAACAAAGCAGGACTAAAAATATTTTTAGGAGCAGCTTGCTAAAAGCATGAAATCTGATAAATCCTGTTTCAAATATCTCAAGACTAAAAAGCCTTTGAGAGGAGCCACGGGGTAAAAAAGCAACCGAGGTGTCAAGCGAGTGCTGGCGGCACAGGGCGCTGGCACAACAGCTCTGCGAGGAACCCACAGCCGTCCCCGGTGGCAGGCGGGCAGGAGAATTGCCCTTCAATGGAGGGGTTTGATGAATTTTTTTTTGAGCAAAGGAACACGTGCCAGCAGGATTGGATGGAATTGGCTCTGTCACTGCAAAGGAGCCGATGCGATGCCGGGAATCACTTGTTAGGAGCCGTCACCTGTCGGGGCTGTGCCTGCGGAAGGGAAGGTGCTGGGGCCCCTCTGAGACCAACAGGTTTACCTGTGTGTTGGGTAAATCACTGGGAACTGTAATAAATGCTCAGTTTAATGCCTTTTTATGTGAAAATACTACAGCAGTGATTAGTCAGGATAGCTTTGGTAAAGAAAAATCGCCCCTTGCAATCTGTCGTGGGTTTAAAGATGAGGGTAAGACCAGAAGGACTCGCAGACAGCTGCTCGCCAGCAGCTCCCAACACCACCTCACAAAATGCTTTTAAAGATGGGTGGTGTCCTGATCAGAGGTATTCCTGTGAATTAACAACCAACTAAAGACCAGGAGGGCTGTGTTGGCTTTCACTGCTCAGCATGGAGAGAAAGCACCTGCTGGTGCTGCCCAGTCCACACTCCCCAAAATCCCAGGGAAGGCGGGTGTGCAGTGACTAACGTGCGATTACCTGAGGTGCTGAAATGCAAACCGAGTTGGAAGAGTTGTAGAAAAATCCTAAGATACGCCAAGTAACGCATACAGGGGGCCTGGCCCCATGGGTTCTGGGGCTGTCCCCGCTCGTGGAGGAGACTGAAACACTGCAAGGGGCAGGGTTTGGACAGGGAGAGAGAACAGAGCAGGAATCCTCCTGCTGCTGTGTGCTCCCGCTTCAGCACCGAGCGCTTTCCTGCTGCCACCCCAAGCCCAGTGGGGTTAGGAGAGGCAGGGAGAAGGGTAAGGCAGAAGGGCTGGGAGCAGCTTGGACTCGTGGTGGAGGAGAGGGTTGGGTTGCTCGGCGGCTGTGCCGGGCAGGGAGAGCTCTGCAGAGGAGAGATGTGATGGAGGATGACAAACCAGGGAACGGGGCAGAGGACAGTGAGGAAATGCTGCTTTATCATCACCTCCTGGGAATTAGAAGCCACTTAGGAGGGCAGCAGGACCAAAATGAGTGTTTTTTTCCCCGCATCTTATCAGCTGGTAGTGCTGAACGCCGCCAGGTGTGTGGGAGCCCACAGTCACGGTGTGCTCCTGGGAGCTGCAAACACGCCTTGAACCACGCAGGAGCACAGATCACATTTGGTTTGCTTTCCCAGGCTTTTCCTGTTGACTTTTGTTGAAGAGAAACCAGGAGAAACCGAACCTCATCGAGGGGAAGTAGGAAAAGCCTGTCCCTGTCCCTGGCTCTCCCCAGTGCGCCAAGCCGACCACAAATATTGGCACCAACAGTCCCACGGGGACAGCAAGGGCTTGCCATAGGTGACACGGAGCCCTCGGGACGCACCGAGCAGTTTAGGGTTAGCATTAGGTGCAAAAGGGAGCCAGGGGCTGGCAGTCCGTGCTCAGTTGGCCTGGAGGTGCCTCATTTGGGTTCCCCCCTCTTCTCCTGCTGCCTGTGCGAGCCGGGAGCTGTGCAGCCCCACAAGCTGCTGTTCAATGACCCTTTCCTGGCAGGGCAGCTTCGGGCTCTTCTAGCTGCAGGCGAGCGCTGCTGACTTGTCCCAAATCTCAGCTTTGACCCATCCGGGCAGGTTTTGACAGCTGATGCCCGCGGGATGTCCCGAGGGGAGTGCCGGCTCTGCTGGACCTGGAGCCTGCGGCGCTGCCTCGGAGGCGCAGGGGCTGCCACTGCCTGGCGGCGTTGTGGGAGGAGAGGAGAGGTCCTGTGGCGTGCTTGCAGTTTCACAGAATTTCTGATGGGTCGTGGTTGTTTCTGTACAGCGCTCAGCACCGTTTGTGGCAGGCAGGGACAGCTTTGCCAGCAGTCACCCAGGAGCCCGGTGTGATTTGCTGAAGCAGCACCGTGCGGGCACAGACCGGGCACACCAAGTAGGTCACTGGAGGGCTGCCCGGCTGCCAGCTCCCCCAGCACACACGTGTGCTCATCTCCAGGGCTGCTGCTCAGGGCAGGAGCAGTGCCGGGCGCTGCGGAAGAAGCCTGCAGCCAGCCTGCAGGTCTCCCAGCTGTGTGGGCAGGCAGCGGGGAGCGCTGATTTTCGGGGATGAGCTGGTGCACACGATGAGAGGGACCCCATTCCCAGTGCCTCTGCCCCCAGGACGGGCTGTCAGGGACTGAGCTGCTCCAGGTGCTCAGCACTGTGCCTGCTGCAGCCCCGACAGTGAGCAGGAGATGGCCTCGCTGCTGCTGGGGGGCACCCAAATTGCCCAAATTGCTGGCTGCAGCCCTGGCCCTCTTGGGAGCTCTGCCTTGCTCTACAAGCTGGGGCCAGGAAGGAGTGGTTCATGCTCCTGCCATGCTGGGATGCTGCAGGTTTGCTCTTTGCCTGGTATCTGTACTTGACCGCTGGGCAGCGTAGAAGCAAAAGGAGATGCAGCCTGGGGGGGGGGGTCTGCGAGCTTTTTGGCTGGCAGGGCACGGGGTGCCAGGAGAGCCCAGCACACGGCTCCCAGGCTCTGCACCTGGGACACGGCTGCTGCGATACGCAGCGGGACCGGCCTTTAGGAGAGAATTAAGGCGCTTCTGTGTCTTAGGACAGAAAGCTGTTACCACCCCAACGTGTTTTAGTTTTCACAAGAAGTCTGTGTCCCCGCTGGGATGAGCCTTGGCCTGGCAGCTTCCTTCTCGGGCTGTCCCATACCAGCCCCACCATCCCAAGTGCTCAAGAGGAGCTGGTGTCACTGCTGGAAAATGTGTAGGAAATGAAGGAAGAAGAGGGAGAGCAGCTCTGCTGGTTGGGGCTGGGGGACCCAGGTACTGAGCAGCCCCTGGGAGAGGCACCGCGCTGATCCGGGCTCTGCTCAAGGGGCAGGAGGGGACCTGAGCGCGTGGTCACTCGGGGTCTCAGCAGAGTAAGGGGCTGGAGGGTGCCACCAAAGCTGGGGCTGTGCTTGGAGGCAAAGGAGAGGTGCCAGCCACCTCGTCCCCGTGCCTCTGTGGGCCAGCGGGGAAGCAGGCAGCCTCTGCCAGGCAGGGACAGGGGGTCCTGCCCTCTGAACTTTGTCTGCATGGGGTGGCTGCTTGGCCTCAGCAAGGGTCCCCTGTACATCGAGGGGCACGGCTCACGCTCCCAGCACACGGAGCCTTGCTGGGGCTGTATTTCGGCAGCCTCCCTGCAATCTCCTGCTGTTTCTCTACGTGGCATTTGCTTCACACCCCCCGTTTCTGTTCTCTCCGCAGCTGTCGAGCTCAAAAGTGCGGAGCCGCTCCCCAATGTCGGATGCCTCGGACACCTGGGAGTGCAAGGCGCAGGACCCCTTTGCCAGCAGCGAGGAGCAGGACGAGGTGCCCCAGCAGGCGACGGCCGCGGCCGTGGGCAGCCAGCACCCCGAGGAGGAGCCCAGCAGAGCTCCCCAGAAGCGGCCGAGCGCCCAGAACGGGATGCAGGACACCGGGGGTGTAGGCACGGGGGTGAAAAAGAAACGGAAGAAAAAGGATCAGGGAGAACAGGAAGGGGGAGAAAAAGCAGCTGTGGAGGTGAAACCAAAGAGGAGAAGAGAGCCTAAAGAACCAAAAGAGCCTAAAAAGGCCAAGGAGCCCAAGAAGCAGAAGGAGCCCAAACAGAGGGAGGTGGCCAAGAAGCCCCGGAAACCTCGGGAACCCAAAGCCCCTAAGGAACCTAAAGACAAGAAGAGTGGCTCCGAGCCTGCCTCCAGAGCAAGACCCAAGAAGAGCAGGTGGGTGCTGGCGTCACCTTGTCTCTGTGCCACTGCAACTCGTGCGGGGTGCGCGGGCTCCTGGGGAGCCAGGAGCTGGCCCCCGGCTGCAGCTGGAGGCTCCCAGCAGGGCTGCAGCTGAGAGGCCTGAGGACTCCCTCGTACCGTGCAGCTGAATGCCACAGCCTCTGGTAATTCCTCATCCTATTAATTAACAGGCTGATTGGCCAGAAAAGGAGCTCTGATTTCTTAGCTCCCATTTCTTCTTAATTGGGAATGTATGCAGATAGCAGAGCAGGTGTCAGCAGGCACCAGCACCGTTTGATTTACTGCCGTGGACTGGCAAGAACAAATGTTTTGGAGAGTCCTGTGAAAAGCAGGCCTATCGATCGGAGCTGGGCCCTCCTCCTGTGCTGTAAATAACCCTCAGGACAGATGTATTTGTGTTGTGAATGTGACTAGGGCAGGATCCAGCTGGGAATTTTTCAGCAAAGCCCTTCTTTGTTGGAAAACGTCAGTTTGGTGGGGCTTCTCAAAGGAACCGTTTTGGAAATGCTCACCAGAACGGGCTTCCTAGCATCCTCTGAACCCTCCTGCCCGCCTCCCCCTGCGGCTGCCTGTGTGCAGAGGGGCACAAACCCCACTTTGCCCCTGCCATGAGGGACGTGCAAAGGCAGCGCCGGGCACCTGAAGGGTTCCTGGCAGGCACAGACCGCAGGCGGTCCCGGAGCAACACGTGGCTGTGCCAGCCCTGCAGGGTGAGCGCCTGCTGGTAACCCTCCCTGCTCCCAAAACGCAGGATTTCTGGCCAGACCTTATGGCTTGTGGCCAGGCGGGCCGTGTGGCCACCCCTTCCCATGGCTCTCCCAGAGCCCCCGGCTTGGCCTCGAGCCCAGCCTGGCCTCGTGCCCGGCGCACCGGGGCTGCCGTGGCCTTGCCCGGCAGGAGGCTGAGCTGGAGGCCTTGAAGGCAGCTTGTTTCTGCCTCTGCCAGGGAGGAGGGGATGCAGCTGGCATCCTAACGCCGCCTCCGCTCCGCTGGTCAGAGCCTGCTGCGTGGGCAGCTCGCACACAGCCACCCCTGTGCTGGGACCAGCTCAGGGCCTGGGGGCAGGAGAGGGCTGAGGGGGAACCCGCGTGTGCCGGGGCCGGGTGAGGTGCCTGGGGACAAAGTGAGAAGCCTCGGCGAAGAGGTTGTTCAGTGCGAAAAACTCCCAATTGAAATAACTCGAACACATCATCCAGCCACAAGAAGCTGTGCAGGAGTTTGGGGGTGCCACAGAGCTCTGGGCTTCCTCGTTCCCAGCTGAGCCTGAGCTGAGGGAGCCTCCTCCCACCCATCTGCACCCTCCCGGAGGAGCAGGGCCCGCTCCTGCCTGGTCCTCAGCCCCTCTACAACCCCTTGTGGAGCCTTTTCTTGGCCGGGGACGTGGGGCTGGGTGACAGGAGAGGCTCCCGGCAGGCAGGCAGCAGGCGGGGTGGGTGCTCTGTGCAAACGGAGTGATTGCTGGGAGGCCTCTAAGTGGCAGCTAATGGTGGCATAATTTCTTCTAAATTGTTTCTAATCATAGCCAACTACTGGCTCATGAATGAAGCAGTTGTTAATTGTGACTTACAAATCAATATCCTGGGAGTTATCGCGCGGTGGAAGCGATGCTCTCAGCGCGTTCTCGGGGCCTCTGATTGAATCGCTGCCACGCGGCCAGGTCCTTCTTGGCCTGAGCAGCAGAGTTTGAACCGCGTGGCTTTTGCGAGTCCCAGACCAGCAGTGATTGCCTCGTGAAACGGGGGTAAAACCCAGGCAGGGTTTTGAAACCAGCTGTTCCTCTGCAGCTGTGCAAGCCTTGGAAGAGGAGGGGACGAAACACGGGGCTGAGGGTGAGCGGGGAAGGGAAGCTCCACTCCCGGGGCTCCTCACTCAGCCCGGGGGCAGGCTCCAGCTCTTTGAGATGTTGCCCCTAGCAGTGTTTGCTGCAGCAGGTAAGGACGGGCCTGTGCTCACCCTGCTGCTTCCTGGGCACATCCCCTGCCACAAGCTGGTTGTGGCTGTGGCCGGGGCATGCTGTGTGCCTGGGGGTGGCTGCGTGGCCTGGGGCAGTGGCCCCTGTTGGCACCCTGCGTCTGCAGGGAGGTGTTGGGACTGACTGGGAGCAGGGCCCAGATCCCCTCCTTGGCTGTGCCTCGGCTCTGCCTTGGGCCTCGCAGCTTGTGCTGCCTTCACTTGGAGGCTTGGTGGCCTGAGGAAGGGCTCGTCCTGTGCTGAGCGAGGCCCAGGAGCTGACATGGTGTGACAGGGTGGGAAGGAGGGCCCGGAGCAGAGCCCAGCACGGGTGGGTGCTGGCTGATCTCCAGGATCCCCGGAGCAGTGCCCAGCTGCCAGTCTGTCCTGGTAGCAAGGAGCACGGTCTAACTGTCAGTCTGTCCTTCAGCAAGGAGCAGGGGCCCACCCCCGTGGAGAAGAAGAAGAAAGGGAAGAGGAAAAATGAGATCCCGGTGGACACTTTGGAGCTGGATCAGGATCTCCTGAGCCCGTCCGTGCAGAGCCCGGAGGAGTCTGTGGAGCTGGCTGACAGCCAGGTATGGCACAGGGACAGCACAGGGAGGCCGGTGGGCACTGCAGGAGCTGTGCACCCCATGGGGCTCCTCTGCCTTTGGCTTTGGGGCCAGCAGAGCTGTGCAGGTCCTGCTCTGGTCCAAAGCACTGACAGAGGCCTCAGCAGTGCTGGAAGCTGCTCTGCCTCTGCAGCAGTGCAGGGCCTTACGTCTGGCCTGTTTGTCCCACCACCTCCACCCCAGCAGCACAGGGGGGGAAATGGAGATCAGGCAGACCTGGGGCTTTCTCCAGTTCCCATCCCCACACCAGTCAAGGGGGGTACCTGGGCTGACCGTCTCCCCCATGACTGCCTCTTTCATCCCACGCACAGAAACGCCGCTCTGGCCGGCAGGTGAAGAGGAGGAAATACAACGAGGACCTGGATTTCAAGGTGGTGGATGATGACGGTGAGACAATAGCCGTGCTGGGAGCTGGGAGAACCTCTGCGCTCTCCGCCTCCACTCTGGCATGGCAGGCAGAGGTAGGGCTGGAGTTGGGACTGGGTGGTGGGGCTTTCTGCATCTCAGGACATCCCCGGGGTGTCACTGTGAGGTTCAGGGAAGTGTAGGATCCCAGTACAAGGATGGGGGGGAGTGCATGTGTCCAGGAGTGTGCCAGCTGGCTCTGCAGGGAGTCTGAGCACAAAGAGGGATAGGTAAGAGTCGTGCAGGTCCAACCTCCCCCCTCCTGCTGGGAAGCGAAGGCCTCCAGGACATGTCATGTAGCTGGAGATGTCCTTCAGTGCATGACCAACCCTCTGCCCATGCCCACCTTTGGATCCTGTCCTTGTAGCTCTTGCCCATGACCGAGTATTTCGGCTATGCCAGCCAAGGTCTTTGTAGGTGCCAGGGCATCATTTACTGCCCATATCGCTGCTCTCCATCAGTCCCTCTGAGCACAGAGATGCCCAGAGATGCTCTGCGGGCAGGGACCAGCTGGAGGCACTGCAGTTTGGGCATCACTGCCCTACCTCCTCTGCACACTGAGCTCATTCCTCATTCCCATTGCTCTGCGTTCCAGATACCTGCAGCTCACTGCCTCTCCGTGCTCACCAGCAAAGCTGCCAGATGTTAATAATCGTCACTAATTGTTTTCGTGGTGTTCTTGTGTCCCTCTCTAGGCCCCTTCTAACAAGGCTTCGGGGTGGATATTAGCCAGATCTGTTGCTGAGCCAGTAAATGGCTCCTGGCCTGAAGCCCCAGCCTTGCCCCGAGGGCTGCTGTGCACCCTGGGGATGTGCTGTCCTTTCCTCCCGCTGCTGCCCGGGGCCACGTCCCTGCTGGGCTCCTGGGAGGGATCTCTTTAAGTGAGATTTGCAAAACAGCCAGAGGGAACAGGTTGCCTTTGGCAGGGGTCCACACTGGCAGCCTGCTTTCCTTTCCATTTAGTCTCACCTGGCTGTGGCTGCTCCCAGTATCAGGACTGACCTGATGGGGCGGGATGGCAATGCTGAGGCCCCAGGGCTGCTCTCCCCAGGGCCTGGACTTGCAGCTTTCCTCCCCGGACCTTGACCGTGTTTCTCAGGAGCTCTCTGGGGCGGTGCACAGCTCCTCCAGCAGCCCTCAGGCTGCCAAAGCTGCCAGCCTGCAGTGCTCGGTGGGGCTGTTCCTGCCACAAAGCACGGCCACGGTTGTGCCTTCTGTCTGGGAGCTGGGGGCAGGATGATGTCAGGGCCACCTCCACCGTGAGTTTGTGGAGTGGGAGCTTGTAGGCAGCCAGTGGAAGAGCTCTGTGGCCTCGTGGGGCTGTTTCTTCATGGCAGGCCCAAAGCCCACGCAGGGAGGGAGGCTGTCCTGTCCCATGCTGGCTGCCGAAGTGCGTGGCCCTGGCTGGAGCATCCTTCACTCACCATCTCTGACCCTGCTCACTTGCCCCAGCAGGCCAGGAGCCTCTGCCAGTCCCATCCATGTCAGCACCCTGGTCCTGGCCCCCTCCAAGCACCCTGGCCAAGGGCAGGTGGCAGTGACAGAGATTGCTGGTGGCAGGGCAGCTTCCTTCCTTGAGTCTCAGTGGAGAAGCTCCCAAATTCCCTCCTCTTTTCTGGGTTGGTGGGCTGGGAGAGGACAAGCAGCCACTCCATGCTGGGAGGGTGCCAGAGACCAGGAAAACTGCTCTCTTCCCACTGTCCCCAGGAGCCTCCCGAGGATGATGCCAACATCATCGAGAAGATCCTTGCTTCTAGGATGGTGCAGAAGGAGGTGAGTGACAGAGGTGCCAGCGGGGCTGAAGGTCTCTGGGCAGAGGAGGGGTGAGGCCTGGCTGCCTTTGCTCATCAGTCATGGGAGAGGCAGCAGAAGTCCGTGCTGCCATGCCAAACCTGACACCTGCTCCTGCAGGATGCTGCTGGGCTCTACCCAGAGCATCATCCCTCTGGGTTGGGGCGTAACGCGGTGCCTGTCCTGTCCTGGGCACTAGAAAGCCTCTGGATAGGAGTCAGGCCTGGTTTTGGTCCCCAGGAGGTGTTTGAGTCCCCTCATCCTCACGGGTGGCTTTGCCCTCTGTTTTCCAGGGCCGCAGCCTGTGAGGCAGGCGCCACGCCAAGTGCCTGTCCCCCATTTTCTACACGGTCTGGGTGCCTCTAACTTAACTCTCCTTCCCTTGGTTTCAGGCTCACCCTGGAGGCCTGACGTTTGAGATGGAGGAGTTCTACGTCAAGTACAGGAACTTGTACGTGCAGTGTTGTGGTCCTCTGTGCCACAGCGGCACACGCTGTGTGTGCTGGAATGAGGTCTGCGTGCTCCCAGCCCCAGCTGCAGCCCCGGCATCCCTGCCTTGCTACTGCTGCCCTCCCAAGCCAGGCCCAGCCTGTGCAGGGCAGGGAAGCCACTGCAGCTGCAGTGCTCAGTCTTGGCCATGGCTTTCTTCAGTTTGGGGCTCCACATGGCGAGGCATGAGCTGGATGTTCTCTGGGTTGCTGGGAGCTTCCTGCTTGTCTATCTGGTGGATGGGGTTGTTGCCCAAGGGCTTCTTTGGTCATGTTGTGTTGATTTTTTTTCCCTCTGCAGCTCCTACCTGCACTGTAAGTGGGCGACTCTGGAGGAGCTGGAGAAGGATCCCAGGATATCCCAGAAGATAAAACGCTTCCGGAACAAGCAGGCTCAGATGAAGCATATTTTTACAGAGGTGAGAGCTGAGTGCAGTGCGTGGCCGCTGTCTTCCCCAGCACAGCTGGGCCCAGTGTGTGGCTGAGCAAGCCACAACAGTGCCCTGAACACCCACGGTGCCACCAGAGCAGGTACAGACAGGGTGCCAGATGTCACTTGCCGAGTACTGCCAACCCCGGAAGCCTTGCTCGATGGAAGGAGGGCAGCACATAGTGCTGAAGGTGCTTCCTGTGCTCATTTGGGGAATGTGCCTGCTCATGGTGGAGCAGAGATGCTGCAGGAGAGAGACCTATAAATACTGGGGCTTAGGGCAGGTCCTGCCTACGTTGTTCTGTAAGCAGATTAATTGTGTTCAGTGTGGAAGGTGTTCTGTAACCTATCTTGCTGCTCCGGAGACAGTTGTTGGATCTCCTCAAGCTGTCCCCTAGGAGTGTAAATTGGGCCAGTAGGCTATGAAAATTTCTCCATGGCTGTAGTTACAAAGCTGGGTGTGTGTGTTAAATTTCTCACTCCTGAGTCTGCTTGGGGTCTCTCCCAGGATGCAAAGAAAAAGCATGCGTTGGAACACATCATACCATTAACAGTGCAGCAAGGAAAAATTGCTCTTTCCTGTGACTAAGTGGGGCTTGGGATGCTGTGAACATAGAAGCCTGCTTTTTCTCATTCCCAAGCCCAAGACATGTGTCTCTCCAAAGGACCACTGCTAGTCTAAAGCGCAATCCTCCCCAGGCTTTTTTGGTGTGAGGATGAGCCCCTGCCTCGTGAGCAGTTGGTGCTGGTGACTGCTGAGCTGAAAGTGGGGAGGGAAAGAGAAGCAGAAAGAGAGAGCAAGTCCTTGTAGAGGACTGAGATGTACGAGGGGACAGCTGGAGAGACCCAGGTGGTGCAATGCGTGGCTCCGGTCTGTGGCAGTCACAGCTCTGGATGCTGGATATGAGCTGGAGCACACAGCTCAGGGCTTTGTACCTCAGGGCCAGATGGGCTGGGACAGACAGTCCTGCCTCCCAGCAAGGGCAGCATGGAGCCAGCAGCTGCTCCAACGTGAGGGCTTTGCCTTCTGCAAGGCTCCCTGCATCCTCCTGCTCAGAGACAGATGTCACCTACCTGTGTCCACAGGCACTTGGAATGCTGTGTGCAGCCAGCAGTGTCCTGGGGACAGATGTCCCCCAGCTGTTTTCTTGCACCCACCATCTGTTTAATCCTGGGATCACCTTGAATTTACCTCTCTTTTTGATCTCACAGCCTGATGAGGATTTGTTCAACCCGGACTACGTGGAGGTAGATCGAATTCTGGAGGTGGCTCACACGAAAGACCCTGACACTGGGGAGGTGAGTGGCTACATCACTCGTCCCACAGAGGGAGGGAAGCTCAGCAGGAGATCTGGACCCAGCACATCCATCACATGTCATCTCTGACCAACCCGAGGCCTTCCCAGCCTTGCACAGCTTGAACCCTACTCCTGGGGGGCCCCTGGCACAGGGGGGATTCAAAGGCCACTGAGTATTGCTGTGATTTAGTCTCAGTTGCAGCCTGCACCTTGGGGCTGAGCAGTGTGAGCCCTGCACTGGTCTGCACGCCTCTCTGTGTGCTGCAGGAGGTGACTCACTACCTGGTGAAGTGGTGCTCGCTGCCCTATGAGGAAAGCACCTGGGAGCTGGAGGAAGATGTTGACCCAGGGAAGATTAAAGAGTTTGAAGCCCTCCAGATCCCTCCAGAAATCAAGCACATGGTAACGTACCCAGAGGTAACGTACCCAGCTGGCAGCTCAGTGCCCTGGGCAGGAAGGGACTCTCTCTGTTTTCTTAAGGCCCAGCAGTGGTGACCTGTGTGGCCCTGCTATTTCAGTGCAAGCCCAGTACCCTCCCCTCTGGAGGTGTTAGTGGGATCTGTGGGTGGGATCCAGAGGCCAAGGCCTCTCTGTGAATCTGCTGAGTGTCAGTGACAGTTTTAAAGCGTGGCCTGGCCACACCGGGCAGTAGTCTTTTCATCTCCATGGATCTTGTTCCTGCTCTCTCTTCCTAGGAGCGCCCAGCATCGGAGTCCTGGCAGAAACTGGAGAAGTCCAGGGAGTATAAGAACAGCAACCAGCTGCGGGAATATCAGCTGGAAGGAATGAACTGGCTGCTCTTTAACTGGTATAACAGGTGAGGAGGGGCTGGAGTCCTGGGCTCCTGTGAGGTGTCCCATTGGCAGTGGGGCCCCAGCTTGTGCTGTTGCAGAACAGCGGGGCTGGGGGAGCAGAACCAAGAAGGAGGGGCCTGACAGCAGCTGCTGAGTGCTGCCAGTGTTGGACTTGACAGGCGGCATCTAGAAAAACTGTGTTTGTGTTAGCTTTGCAATTGAGCATTTAGGAATGTTTCTCTCTGGTGAATGCTGATGGGTTCTGGAGATCCTATAGGCTTAGCTATGGTTCTAAAATACAGCTGATTTTTGGTATTGGTCAGGCTGATGGTGACCATTCCTGTGGCAGTAATACAGAAATAAGACGTGTCCTCATCTGCAGCAGGCAATCAGATGCATTGTTCACAGGCTGGCGTGCACCTGAAGGGCAGTGTCTTTCACACAGTCCATCATCGGCAAGAGGTTGGATGGGCTGGCTTACCCAGACCCAGTTTGGGCCACTTGGAGCACTGTCCTGATGTCTCCTACCCTCCACACCATGGAGTCAGAGAGATGTGAGGGGAGGTGACATGCCTGACACCACACCGAGGAGTTAGTGACAGGCTGGTTCCTGCCCCTTAGAGCTGCATTAACCTGCTCTTGCCCATCTCTGCAGGAAGAACTGCATCCTGGCTGATGAGATGGGGCTGGGGAAGACAATCCAGTCAATCACCTTCCTCTCAGAAATCTTCCTGATGGGCATCCATGGCCCCTTCCTCATCATCGCGCCCCTCTCCACTATCACCAACTGGGAGAGGGAGTTCCGCACCTGGACGGAGATGAATGCCATCGTGTACCACGGCAGCCAGATCAGCCGGCAGATGATCCAGCAGTATGAGATGGTGTACAGGGACTCACAGGTGACTGATGCACACAGCACTCCCAGAATATGTCCTCCAGCTCTGGCTTCCTTTATTTGGGAAGCACTTTGTTGCATGTGGAGCTTGTGGTTTATCCAGGGAGAGCAAGATGGTCTTTTAAGACTTCTTTGCCGGTGTGGGCTGAGAGTGCACAGTGTATGAGTGAAGAACAGGCCCTATTCTTGTAAAAGGGGGAAAATGCAGCTAAGTCCCAGCCACAGCTCTTGTCCAGGCCTATTTTTCTGCCCTGAAGTAGTGTCTGGTTTGGAGACATGCAGCCAGCATGAAGGCTTGCAGGAACCTGCTCACTGAGTGAGGGAGACGAATCTGGAAGAATCACAGCCAGGATCCAGATTCTAGCCCTGCCATGGTGGCCAGCCTGTGTGGACTGCCAGGATGTTTGACAGGGTCCTGCTGCCTGCAGCAGTCAAGCACTGAGTACATTTTATGTCTCCCTAGGGCAACCCTCTCCCTGGGATCTTCAAGTTCCAGGTGGTTATCACCACCTTTGAGATGATCCTTGCTGACTGCCCAGAGCTGAAGAAGATCCAGTGGCGCTGCGTGGTCATTGACGAGGCCCATCGGCTGAAGAACAGGAACTGCAAGCTGCTGGAGGGGCTGAAGCTCATGGCCCTGGTGAGCACGTCCTGCCCAGGTTGATGCAAGAGCAGGGTGGGCCAGAGGTGGCCGTGCCAAGCAATCAGGTGTCACTGACAGCTGCTTAGCACAGGGCCGGAGCTGAGAGCTGAGAGCTCCCCGTCTCAGAGGGGAGAGACCCATTAGATCACCGGAGAAGTGCCAGTTTGATCATTTCGCTGTGATGTGCCTTGTACCCTGTGGTGAGCAGGGCTGCCATATTCAGGCTGGTTTCTTAACACTCTCCAGGCATGGGACCAGTCTGTGGCAGGGCTGGGGGTGCGGGACTGTGTGTAATGAAAAAGGGATCAATGAGCTGCTCTGGGATGTGGATTTGGATGTCCAGATCCTTCACAGCCCTGGAGCAAGCAGTGTGGCTGTTTGCTGTACTGAGGGCCATCAGGCATGTTGTATCACCTAGCCCTACCCAGCTGCTTAAGGGCTGGCACCATGGCCAAGAGAGCCTTTCTGGGGTGCCTGTGCCTACAGGTCCCACAGTGCATTTCTGGGTCTGGAAGAAAAAGGAGCTTGGTGATCTCAGGGCCCCTTGGATCAGTGGGCCTGAGCCCTCAACCTGTTTTCTGTGTATACACAGGAGCACAAGGTGCTGCTGACAGGCACCCCCCTACAGAATTCAGTGGAGGAGCTCTTCAGCCTCCTGAATTTCCTGGAGCCACAGCAGTTTCCCTCGGAGACGGCCTTCCTGGAGGAGTTTGGGGACCTGAAGACAGAGGAGCAGGTACCTAGAAGAGTGAGGCTGGTGACTTCCCACAGGTCACTGGCACTCCTGGTGACACGCCAGGCATGCACTCGGATGTACTTTGTGGAAGTGAACAAGACCCCTCATTGCTTAAAGGTCTGCCCCTTGCAAGGTGCAGTGCTGCATGCAAAGTTCTGACAGAGCCCATGGGCCAGTGCTGCTTTGGAGAGAGGAGACCAGCCTGTGCCAAGGCCAGGCTCTGCTCCCTGTGTGTCTCCACACTGCTCCTTGCATGCCTGAGCAGCTCAGCACACCCAGCTTTCCCACCTGGTCTGTTCCCGAGGCCAGAGGGTGAGTGAGGAGGTCAGTAAGCCCATGGATCTGTCACCCTGTCAGGTTACCCTGGGGAACCATCCTCCAAAGTTCCCCTTGAGCATGGGTAGTGGGGAGCAGCACGGTCCCCTGGGTTGCCTCATTGCTATTTAAGTGTCTGGCTTCATCATCCAAGGGGAGCAGGCATGGACACGTGGAGCACCCATCAGCTCAGCTGCAAGCAAAGCTCCCAGTTCTCCTCCTCCTGCAGCAGGCACATGTACCCAAGGCTGCCCACAGTGTGTGAGTTTATGGCCCAGGGCCAGCCACTCACATGCCTGCTCCAGGGGAGCTAGATCCTGAAGTTATTCTGGTTGTCAGCAGTGCAGGTGCTTCAGGACCATTTGTAGAGGATTTCCAGCTTAGAGAGGCTGTAGTGTTGCAGGCCCCTCTGCTGTTGTCACCATATGCTTGCCATGCAGGGAGTGAATCTCTGCGCTTGCTCTGGCAGGTGAAGAAGCTGCAATCCATCCTGAAGCCCATGATGTTGCGACGGCTGAAGGATGATGTGGAGAAGAACCTGGCACCCAAGCAGGAAACCATCATTGAGGTGGAACTGACCAACATCCAGAAGAAATACTACCGGGCGATTCTGGAGAAGAACTTCTCCTTCCTGTCCAAGGGTGCCAACCAGCACAACATGCCCAACCTCATCAACACCATGATGGAGCTGCGGAAGTGCTGCAATCACCCGTATCTCATCAATGGTGAGGGCTGTGCACAGGAGGTGAGGGGGTTATGTCTCTCTGCACTGTTTACTGGTCACTGCCTGCAGGGCTCACCCAGCTCTGGCCCTCTACCTGCAGTGACCTGCCTTGTTGCCCCCAGGGGCACTGCCAGCCACAGGGTCTTGCCAAGGCTCTCCATGTACAGCTGTTCCTGGGGCATTTCAGAGTGGAATCCTCTACTGCATCCCAACATGGCTTGTTCTGTCAAGAGCTGGTGCCAGCCCTGAAGGAGTAGAGTCACGGGAGCAGAGGGGCTTCTGGAGGTTTCTAGCCAGCCTTCCTAGATCCGAGCAACTGCATGGATTCAGTTCCTTGCATGCTGTTGCCATGGACAGGAGGCTGGGGGCAGCTGCACTGCAGGTCTTACCAAGAGCTCACATCCCTTCTCACCTGGCAGGGGCGGAGGAGAAGATCCTGGAAGACTTCCGTAAAACACACAGCCCGGAGGCACCGGACTTCCAGCTGCAGGCAATGATCCAGGCAGCCGGGAAACTGGTGCTCATCGATAAACTCCTTCCCAAGCTGATTGCTGGGGGGCACAAGGTGCTCATCTTCTCCCAGATGGTGCGCTGCCTTGACATCCTGGAAGACTATCTCATTCAGAGGCGGTTAGTACAGGCTTGAGCATTCACCACATTTCCTCCATGTCTTGTCCATCCTGCACTGCAGAAACCATGGAAACAGAGTGGAAACAGCCCAGGGTGGGGATTTGGCTATTCTGTCCCCATCCATGTACCAAAGGATCCAAGTTACAAGTTACTGTTGATGGGGGCAGAGACTCCAAACCTGGGCAGTTCTGACCTGGCCGTTTTGCAGGGCTGCTGGTCTACTGTGCTAGTCCTAGGCGTGACCAAACGGAGACAGGCCCTTCCTTTGGTCCTGGTTCTGGCTGTCTGCATGCCTGCACACAGTCTGGGGGAAGGAGCAAGAAGGGGTTGGTAGCTGCAGCTAGTTCAGGCCCTGCTGTGACCCTGCTCTCACGTCTTACCCTCTCGGACCAGGTACACCTATGAGCGAATTGATGGGCGGGTGCGAGGAAACCTGCGCCAAGCTGCCATCGACCGCTTCTGCAAGCCCGATTCAGATCGCTTTGTCTTTCTCCTGTGCACGCGGGCAGGTGGGCTGGGCATCAACCTGACCGCTGCTGACACCTGCATCATCTTTGATTCAGACTGGAACCCACAGAACGACCTGCAGGTAAGGGGCCAGCCTGGGACAGGCTTCGTGCAGCTCCCCCAGCAGGGCTCCCGTCACCCCTGCCAGCCAGAGAGAGGGGCGCAGCAGCACCTGGCTGCTCTGGCACGGGGGGTGCAGCACTGGGAGAGCTGACAGTGCTCAGGGAGGGTGCCCTGGGGAGTGGGAGCTGACCTGGCTGTGGTGGGTGAGGAGGGGTTGCAGGTAGGGCTACCAGAAGCCACAGCACCCCCGCTGTGCCGGGCTCTCTGTGTCTGAAGCTGTGCCCTCCGCCCTCCTCCCAGGCTCAAGCTCGCTGCCACCGGATCGGGCAGAGTAAGGCAGTGAAGGTCTATCGCCTCATCACCAGGAACTCCTACGAGCGGGAGATGTTTGACAAGGCCAGCCTGAAACTGGGCTTGGATAAGGCTGTGCTGCAGGACATCAACCGCAAGGGCAGCACCAACGGGGTAGGTTGGCTGCCAGAGTGGGGCTGGGCAGGAGGCTGTGGGGGGGGGTGCTTCTCCTTACCCTGCATCTCGTCCCTCTACTGCCTCTGTGAAAGGGGCAGGCGTGCAGGGCCGTGTCTCCAGGTGGGGATAAAAGCCTCAGGACACCACCTGGGCTCAAACCACACAGCTTTCTGCAGCAATTGGTACTGTCACAAGGACACTGGTCCACTGCCTGGTGACGCTGGCCAATATCTGCGTGTCTCTTGCTCTCCTACCAAGAGCTGAAGAGGGCAAAGCCTGTGTTGCAACTCTGCACTCCCTCATGAGAAGAGCTTGCAGGCTTTATTAGCAGGCCACCCAGTCCGTTGCAGTCATGCAGGGCTGTTTTGAGAGCATTGTGCAGTACTGAGCACAGCAGAAAAGAAGAATGGAGAGAGGAAGAGGCTGGGTAACTACTGGAAGAAAAACAAGTGACTGTCACGTTGGAGCAGAGACCTGGGCAGGCTCCCGGGGAGTGAGAGCCCAGTCCCACACGCTCACACTGCTGCTCTTCAGCCTTGCAGGCTGTCCCTGTGCTAGCACGGGGCTTGCAGACACGTGTGGCGCTGTGTCTGTGTGACAAGGGCAGAATTCCTTGAGTCCCTCGAGCAGCATTTTGAAGTGACCTCTGCCATGGCAGCAGGAGGTCTGGGCTAGCTTGGGACATCTCTACCCTCCCTCCTGGGGCAGGGAAGAGCCTTCTCCCACCAGAGCAGCTGGCAGGGTTGGTGATGCATTTGTGTTTCGGACAGGTTCAGCAGCTCTCAAAGATGGAGGTGGAGGACCTGCTGCGGAAGGGTGCCTATGGTGCTCTCATGGACGAGGAGGATGAAGGATCCAAGTTCTGCGAGGAGGACATCGATCAGATCCTCCAGCGCAGGACGCAGACCATCACAATCCAGTCTGAGGGGAAGGGCTCCACCTTTGCCAAGGTGTGCCATGCTCCTTGGGAGGGAAGGGGACTCCCTCCCGTGGTGGGGGGGAACACTTCTGGGCAGGGGCAGTGCCGTGCTGTTGGGCTGAGCTCTTCCCTGCATTGGACTGGAGCTGTGTCTGCCTAGAGGCCAAGCTCTCCTGCCTACCTCTCTGTGCCCAGGAGTGAGACCTTGCTGGGTTATGGAGGCAACAGGACACCCTGTCTCAGGATGTCAGCCATTAGGAGGAAATTCTTCACTCAGAGGGTGGTGAGGCACTGAAACAGGTTGCCCAGAGAGGTTGTGGATGCCCCATCCCTGGAGGTGTTCAGGGCCAGACTGGATGGGGCTTTGGGCAGCCTGGTCCAGTAGAAGTTGTCCCTGCCCATCGCAGAGGTGGAACTGGGTGATCCTTAAGGTTCCTTCCAATCCAAGCTATGGTATGGATCAGCTTTCTTTTCTAACAGAGCCCACTGGCATGTGTCAGTGCAGGGTGTAACAACCTGCTGCAGGTATCCCTGCTTGAGCAAGGGGGTCAGACCAGATGACCGCCAGAGGTTTCTTCCAACCTTAACCATCCCGTGATTCTGTGTGGCAGCCAGGCTGTCCGCTGCAGGCAGATGTGTTACAGATCTCTGTGGGGGGAAAGCATATCTGGATGGTGGGTTGTATCCTGCTCACTCATCTTCTCTCACTCCCAGGCCAGCTTTGTAGCATCAGGAAACAGAACTGACATTTCCTTAGATGACCCAAACTTCTGGCAAAAGTGGGCCAAAATAGCAGAGCTTGATACAGATGCCAAGAACGAAAAGGTAAGATCCAGCTCGTGGCCTGTGTGCCCCACATTCAGACAAGTTTGGGGGGTTGTTCAGAGGCCATGTGGGTGAGGCTCAGTATCGGAGTTTGCTTGCTAGAAACAAACCACACTAAAACCCAAACATGAATAGGAGTAAGGGGAGCCTCCCAGGGATTCTCCTGGCCTGGTGGAGCAAGCAAGGATTGTGTTGCTCCTTTCTCCATCTGCATTTGCAGCTCTGCTGTCCTGCCTTCAGGCTAGTGATGGGAGCAAGGAATAAAGCTGGGGGGATTCAGCAGGCCCATCACCATGGCTGGGCAAGGGGATACAGACCATGAATGGGTGCTCCAGCAGTCCTGCCTGGTGCTCCCCCTGGCAAACAGGCTCCTTCCCACAGCCACCATGGGGAATGTGGCAGCTGGAGCTCCAGGGAGCTGGTGCTTGGCTTCCCCTGCTCTGGTAGCAAAGCTGCCAAACCTTCCCCATGCGTCTCTGGGGGGCATCTCCCATGGGCAGCGTTCTTGTTCTCAGCTCTGCCTGCTGTGCCTGAGAGCTGAGGGGATGCTGGAGACTCAGTGCGTGCCTGGAGGCAGAACAGACGGGGTCCCAGCCCTCTCCTCCTGCCCCAAGCTGGGCTGCTGATGACATAGATATATTTGGCAGGGTGATGGGAAGAAAAAGAAGTATGTACATACCATTTAATTTCATATTGCTCCCTCCTGCACCTTCTTGGTAGCCACCTTTCTTCTCTTTCCTCCCACCTACCAACAGAATTTACACCTCCTTCAGCACAGCTTGTCCCAGGCATTCCTGGGAGAGCCAGGAGCGTAATTCAGAGCTGAATCAGGTGCTGAACATCAGTAGTTTGAACCCTGAGAGCCCAACTTTCAGCCTGTGATTGTTCAGGGTGAATTTTCTGCTGGCCAGGAATTACCTCGTGTGTGCAGACAAAGCCACATGGAGTGAGCTTGGAGCAGATATCGTAGTGGCAAGGTGGTGACCAGCCCCAGGGCTGGTGAGCCAGTACTGGGAGTTGTGAACAGAGACAGGGAGCCGCATGGTGGGCTTACTGTGCCATGATAAAGGGCAGGTTTTTCCACCCATCCCTGGATGTGTTCTCTGTGCCCCTCTAGGAGAGCTTGGTCATTGACAGGCCCCGGGTGCGGAAGCAAACCAAACACTACAACTCCTTCGAGGAGGACGAGCTGATGGAGTTCTCTGAGCTGGACAGTGACTCGGATGAGCGACCCACGCGCTCACGGCGCTTCAATGAGAAGACACGGCGCTACCTGCGGGCTGAGTGCTTCCGCGTGGAGAAGAATCTGCTCATATTCGGGTGAGTCTCACCCCCTCCTTGAGTCAACAACCACAGCCTGCTTCAGAGATGGGCCTCCAGCTGCCACAGTCACTTTCTGTCCATCCGGAGCAATGAATGCCTGAGGCAGTGTTCCCTTCTTCAAGCAATGGCCTCCCTAGTGGGACCTGCCTTGGTAGGCTCTAAGCAAACTTTTGGACTGGAAGGAGAGTTAGGGGGCAAAGCAGGAGCTGGCAGTCAGGGCATCCAGCATCTGCTCCTACCTCTGGCCTGTTCAGTCCCGTGCAAACCTCTTCCCCATCTCTGCTCCTATAATAAGGGGACGTAACACCCCCAGTCCTTGGGAGCTGTGCCATTGTGTGAGCTTGTGGAGAGAGGTGCCAACGAGGTCTCTCGCTGCACAGGAGAGTTTATTGTATCTCTGTTACTGCTCTTTCAGCTGGGGACGTTGGAAAGATATCCTGACCCATGGGCGGTTCAAGTGGCACCTGAACGAGAAGGACATGGAGATGATTTGTCGGGCCTTGCTGGTCTATTGCGTCAAACACTACAAAGGGGATGAGAAGATAAAGAGTTTTATCTGGGATCTCATCACGCCAACGAAGGATGGCCAGAACCAGGCTCTGCAGAATCACTCAGGTATTGCGTGTTCTCTCTGCCATTGCACCAGTACTCGCCACCAGTGTGCCCGTGTGCAGGACCAAGGCTGCAGAATTGAAAGCAAAGCTGTTTGAAACAGCCAGGAAGCACTTGAGCTCTCTGCACAGAGAAAGTGGCTGCCATGGAGCTGGCCTCTCCATGGACCTCAGAGACAGCATCAGTGGCTGGCTGAGTGAGGGATGACATTTCATGGCTCCCAGTGCCTGTTTGGCTCTGGCTGGTGCCAAACAGAGCCTTGCAGGGGGAGCAGAGATGCAACCCTGCTTTCGGAGAGGGGGCTACAAAGTTCTCCCTGGCTCATGAATACTCTCAGAGTTGTTGTGTGCTGGGGGACATCGTGCAGTGAGCTCGTGGGGTGTAGGTGACCACGTGAATATGTTGTCTGGGATAGTTATGAGGCTGTTTATTCCACTCTGAGTGCAGAATTGCCTGGCTGTTCCTCAGGGCATCACAGGATGCAGAGTGGATCATCACACAGGGACCTGCCTGCTTGCTGGTCAGCCCAGTGCTAAAGCTGATGTTGAGACTGCCTGGCACTGCCTGTGGCTGCCCAGTGCCCTGACTGTGGCAGAGAAAGCTGGCGATGTAGTCTGTGCAGCTGTCTCATCCCCAGTCACCAGCTTGTGGTTCCTGTCCCTGACACACTGGTCTGCAGTGCGTGTCCCCATCAATGAAGGTGCAGTGCTGCTGGTTTGTCCAGACCTCTGCAGTGCAGAATTGCATCGCAAGGCGATGCTGCCTTCTCCCACTCCACCTAATCAGACCCTTTACCTCATGTTTGCCTGTGCCTTCTCTGTTCAGAGGACTACTACATGTATTTTCCAGCATGTGTGATGTCTAAATACCCCACGTATCATACCAAATGTTCAGATTTAATTGCGTCTGGATTCTGTTGGGCCGAGGCTCCTAGTTTGTCCTCAGCTTCTGATAGGGTCCACACACAGCTCTTGCCCTGCTCTCCTGCCATCCCTCTTACTCTGCCTGGGGAGTGGGGCACTGCAGACTCACCCCCATGCCTGCATTGCAGCATATGCTCTCTGTAGGCATTTCTTGCAGCACAGCACATAGATGTAGATGGCATCATTCAGCCACAGTGGTCTTTGCCTTTAATGGTACGAAGACAGAGCCTGTGCTGGCTCCTTGGAGCAGCTGGTGGGTTGCAGCCGGGGACATGTGGTCACTGCCTGTTCTGTGTCAGAGGACTCCACCGACTGAGTGTGACTTTCAGGACAGGTGAGTTGGGCTGGGCGAGCTGTTGGGGGAGTCCTTGGCACTCCCACAGGGTGGTCAAGCCCCACGGCTGTGTGCTGCTTTGCTGGGCAGCTGGTGATGTATGGCACAAGGTGAGTAGTAAGGACAGCGAGCCGTGCTGAAGCCTCAGGCTCTTCAACCTGTTTGAAGACAGTGGCGTGCAGGTGGAGCACCTCTGGAGATGTGCTGTTGCTGAACCCCAAGGGCATGCTGAGCATTACTTGGTGATCAAACACCATGCTGCAGTCTTGAGACCCTCAAGAGAAGTTCAACAGGAGCTGGCTACGTGCGCCTGCAGCCCAGAAAGCCAGCGGCATCCTGTGACCAGCGGGGTGAGGGAGGCGATCGTCCCCTTCTACTCCACTCTTGTGAGACCCTGCCTGGAACACCGTGTTCAGCCCTGGGGACCCCAGTACAAGAAGGACATAGACGTGTACTGGTGTGACTCCAGAGGAGGGCCATGAAGATGGTCAGTGGGCTGGAGCAGCACTCCTGTGAGGACAGGCTGGGGGAGTTGGGGTTGTTCAGCCTGAAGGCTCTAGAGAGCTTTTTTTTTTCCAGCAAACTAAGGGGAGGCTACAGGAAAGCTAGAGAGGGGCTGTCAGGGAGTGTAGTGATAGGAGAAAGAGTAATTGTTTTAAGCTAAAAAAGGGTAGCTCTAGATTAGACGTTATGAAAAAGTTCTTTACTCTGAGAGTGGTGAGGCACTGGCACAGGTTGCCCGGTGAAGCTGTGGATGCCCCATCCCTGGAGGTGTTCAAGGCCAGGCCAGATGGGGCATGGAGCAAGCTGGTCTGATGGAAGGTATCCCTGCCCATGGCAGAGGGGTTGGAATTAGATGACCTTTAAGGTCCCTTCCAACCCAAACCATTCTGTGACCATTCCCTTCTGTCTGGAAATGTCTGTACAGGGTGAGCTCTGAGCGTGTGGCTTTCAGTGGCTTTCTCCAATCTCTTCTTGCTAAGTGAGCCACTTCAGCAGTGCTGCCTTGTGCTCTTGCCGTGCAGCCCTGCCCATAGCAGCACTGGGGCTGAACTTGAGAGCCTTGTGGAGAACAGAGCAAGAGTAAGACATGAACTGGCTGGTACGAATGTGCTTGGTTTAGGTAATGCCAAGTAATGAACAAGCTGCGGTTTCAGTGAAGGGTCGGTAATGCTCTACTGAAAGAGCAGAACTATAATTGATGCATTTGGATATTTAGCAGAGGAAAGCAACCTGGAGCTTCTCCATCAGTTCCTCGGAACAGCTTTTCCCAGCTGTGGAATCTCAGTTTTCTTGACCAGGGGGACAACAAAACCATCTAGCCTGACCACAGGAGATGGAGGAGAGCAGAGCCTCCGTTGCAGAGCAGACATACATGTACATCAAGTGCTGCTGTGGCTCTCTGAGGAGATCTCACAGATGGATGGGGCAGAAGTGCTGCAGCTCTTCTTTCCCCTTCATATGTGCATGCAGGACAGGACAGTTGCAAGATGCTGCCTTCGAAGTGGCTGCCCAGGGCGCAGCTCATCTCTCTTGGAGTACTTCAAGCAGTAGTGACCCCACCGGGCATCATTTCCCCGTTCTGCTGTGAACTCACACTTTATTTCAAGGTTGGAAATGTGTTTAATTTTCAGCTCCAGCCACTGGATATTGCTTTATCTTTGTCAGCCAGATGGAACTGCATCGCTTTGCCATTCGGTGTGTTTGCCCAGTGCAAATACCCCCCCAGTGATCTGGTTCCCACATAGCCCTCCACATGATGTATGGAATAGGAAACAACCCCCAGATATCAGATCATCGGGATTATTTTCTGTTCTTTGAGCATGTTGGAGCCTCTTGTTTGAGCTCGTGTCCAAAATTACCGTGTCGTCCCTGGAGAGTGAATTTCGGAGCAAGCTTTGTTGTCTAGGTAAGGCTCTAAGAGCTGTGCCCAGGGACCAAGGTCTCTTCCATGCTTCTCTCTGATAATTTTATACATCTCATTATCATTTGGGATCAACACTGCACTTAGCACTCACAGCAGTGCAGTTTGTGTGGTGATCCCCACGTTTTTCTTGGAGATAGTCTCCCACTCCAGGTTTACCCCACACACTTCACTGACAGATCCTGCACCTACACTTGGCGGAGCTGAGAAGCGTTATAAATACCCCAAGATCTGTCAGCTCTGATCCATCTGAGATGTGTCATGTCTGTCTCATGTGATGCAAACAAAAATGGCACGTCATGTTAAACAGGATGTCAGAGTGCTGCTCACTGGCTTTATCAGCCAGCCCTGTAGTGTTATCAAAAGATAACAGCCTGTTTTGTAAAATCTTTCCTCTCCTGATCCAGTGCTGGCTGACAGTTTCATCAGAGCTGTTGCAGTGACAGAGGAATGAGTCTTCCCATGATTTTACCCAGCCCAGTCCTTCCTTCCAGTCATCCCCCTTTACCTTTCTGAAACAGCTTTTCAGCTGTCAGGTCAAGTCCCCCCCTAGTCTCTGGCACAAAATCTCAAAGACTGCGGTGATGTTTGGTGCTCTGTGCTAGGAGGAGACACAGGAGGGCCGATGAGCTGGACTGAGGGCTTTCAGGTGTCTCCTGGGTCCTAGGCACTGCTTGGGGTAGAGGAGAAACCGTGGCGTGGAGACAGGAGTGAGGTTGCTGTGGCACTCAGCTGCGTTTGGAGGAGTTCCATCACCCTGTGCAACCTCAGTCCACTTCTGGGGCTGGAAGAAGAGGTGTGAGGTGCAGGGGGCTCTGAGCTGTGGCACGGTGTTAATTAACAGCAGTTTGGATCCCTGGGCACGTGCGCCTTTCTACTCATCTCCCTAACCCTGGCTCGCCCAGCTGCAGCTGGGAGCCTCGCAAGGCCTCCTCCAGCTCCCGGTTGTGCTGCTGTGCCCGGACAGTGCCGTGCCAGGGGTGCCTGGCCTGGCCCATGGTGCCCATGATGCTCACTTGCTGCCGCTTGCTCTTACAGGCTTGTCAGCGCCGGTGCCCAGAGGCAGGAAGGGGAAGAAAACAAAGAACCAGATGCTGCTTCCTGAGATAAAGAACGCAGACTGGCTTGCTACCTGCAACCCTGAGGTGGTCCTGCACGATGACAGCTACAAGAAGCACCTCAAACAGCACTGCAACAAGTGAGTGCAGGAGCCCGCAGCAGCTTCTGGGGGCCACGGGCTGAGCTCCTTTAGCATTGAGGGGGTGGGAGAGAGCCATGAAGGGCTCAGCCCATGCAGGTCATCGTGCTGGGCTGCTCTCGTGGTGCTCCTCCAGGTGACAAGGTGGGAACAGCGTTCTGGGCAGCAAACCCATGGCCACAGGGCCCAGCAAAGCTCAGGGCCAGGAATTGCGGCATGGCAGGGTGTGACCGGTGCCTACCCTGCAGGGGGACAGATGGCTTTGAGAAAATGTGTCATCCCATATGGGAAAACAGCATCGGGGGCAGGTTTCCCTGCCCTCACTGACCTCACAGTGTGCCCCTGCAGATGCTTTAGTGATGGCCTTTGGGTCAGGCCCTGGGCTGGCTCTGAGCACCTGCGTGCTAGCGTGTGTTCCTCTGTGTGTCCGCGGCAGGGTGCTGCTGCGGGTGCGGATGCTCTACTACCTGAAGGCCGAGGTGCTGGGGGAGGCTGCTGACAAAGCCTTCGAGGGCACCCCTGCCAGGTAGGAGCTTACAGTGAACCCCAGCATTGCTTCTTCTGGGAATGGTTGGGGCTCTTGGTGCTTCAGAGGGGACTGTGATACACTCAGCTTAACTTCCTAGAGCAGGACAAGCTGCCTTCCCCGGGGTGGTTTGTACCTGCATCCATCAGCATAAGTTTGTCTGGAGGGGGCATTGCAATCCACCCTGCCAGATGTGCAGCTCCTTTGGGTCTGGTTGGCCTGAGGTGGTTTCTCCCAGCAGACAGAAGCTCCATTCCCCTGGTATTGCTCAGGCGGGAGGGCAGAGGGGCTGTGCGCTCTCCCCATCTCTGGAGAAAGGGTGAGGAAGGCAGTGGGTGCAGTGGAGCAGACACCACCAATCGGCCCCCAAGCCAAGGGGCAGATGTTCCTGTCTCGCTCCGCCCCTGGGTGTGCAGTGCCCAGTGTGCTGCAGTGCCTGGTGAGGCTGGGAGAGCACTCGTGCCTTGTCTGCCACAGAGAGCTGGATGTGCTGCTGCCGGACATTGACTACGTGGAGATCCCCGTGGACTGGTGGAACGCTGAGGCTGATAAATCTCTGCTCATTGGCGTCTTCAAGCATGGTATGTACCCTGCTGGTCTTCTGGGTGCCAGTGTGTGAGAGGGACCCGAGCAGCTGGCCAGGGTTCTGCATTTCTGTGGGTGACAATTGCTCTCACGGCAGCACAAATAAGAGTGTGAGAGCCAGATGGACATTCGGAGGTTCACCTGAACCATGCTCAGGCCTGGTCTTACGCTGTCTTTCTCCTCCTTGATGGCTGTGGCCACTGGCAGGTTACGAGAGGTACAACGCCATGCGGGCAGACCCAGCGCTGTGTTTCCTGGAGAAGGTGGGCATGCCAGATGAGAAGCTGCTCTCTGCGGAGCAGGGCGTCAGCGACGGGGCTCAGGACGCTGCTGAAAGGTGGGCAGGTGATGGAACTGAGCTCCTGCGGGCTGTCCAGCTCACTCCTGGGGGCCGCGTTAGAAGTGGGGTGGTGCTGAGGGGTGAGCTGTGCGTACAGAGCGCAGTGAGGGGAGAAGGAAGCAGATGTTTATGTGAGCACAGCAGGGAGCAGGGAAGGCAGGGGGGAGCTGGATCCCTGGGACGAGTCAGAGGGTTGGCCCTGCTGGTCCCCCGCTCCTGCAGACAGCAGGCACTGCCAGGGAGGTGGCACTGCCACTGCCAGGGACTAATTCACTCTCTTACTCAGGGGCAGCATGGACAAGGAAGAGAGCAGTGGAGAAAAAATGGAAGGGCTGCCAAAGCAGGAGGTGAGTGGGATTCACGGTGATCGATGCACACCTGCTGCTGCCCTGCCTGCTGTCCTGCCTCACGCTGCAGACTTGGCTCAGCTCTGCCATGGGGTGCGGGTGAACCAGTGCTGCCCGTGGCCCACACTGCTCTGATCCTGTGTGCTGAGGGATGTGTGTGAGGGCACAGAACACGTGGCCCTGCCAGTCCTGCAGCCCCAGACCCTTCCAGGGCCACGGAGCTGGGGCAGGGGGGTTAGCAGGGGCTTCAGTGTAGGTCTGGAGAGCTCCCTGCTGATGGCTTTTTTCTGCAGGACATTGTGGCTGCTGGCGTGGGCGAAGCTGGAGAGAAGCGGGATGAGCCATCGGCAGGTGAGCCTGTATCTCCCACAGCGTGGCACGTTGCTGCCTGGGGTCAGGCACGGGAAAGCCTGAGCCAGAGCCCTGGTGCTGCTGAGGTCAGGAGGGGGTTAGGGTTAGGGATGTGCTGGCCTGTGGTAGTGGGTGAGAGCTTAACCTGTGACAGTGGTCACCCTACACCCTGGCTGACAAGCAGATGAAGGGAAGAGGAGGTTCATTTGAAGCCCGTTTGGCCTCCAGGCTACAGGAGCACTGCAGGAGGGGTGTCTGGCTTTGCTTTGCCATAGCCCAGCACAACTACGGCAAGGGCATTTTGGGGGTGGGAGCGCAGATGTGCTCTGAGAGCCTTCGTCATGCAAGACCTGGGGATGGGCCCTGTGGCAGGGCAGCCAGAGTCCCAAAAAAGAGTGGTACCAAAGCCAGCCATGGGTGCTGGAAGCTGTCAGCCTGTCCTGGCTGTGCAGTTGCCTGTGCAGGGTGTGTGCTGGCAGTGCAGTGGGCAGTGCTGGTGGATGCCACGGGCTGGCCAGCCGCTCTGCTGAGCAGGTGGGAGGCAGAGGGAGTCCTGGGGACTGCAGACCTCTGCCTCTGGGCCCTCTCTGAAGGAAGCTCAGACATGGTGAGTGTGTGAGCCAGCAGCTTTACGGGTACAAAGCCCAGGGGTGGTCACTGCAGCCCCCCTTTCCCAACCGTGGTCGCTCATGCTCCCTGGGAGAAGACAGGAGGGAGCTCTCAGAGCTGGGCAGCAGCATATGTGAACTCGTGGCTTTGCGGCGTGCATTAAATACTAATGTCCTTGCTGATGTTTGAAGCCCAGGATGGCTCCGACTCAGACAGATCCTGCTGGCCTGTCTCATCCGCCCTCACGGCCAGACTGCGGCGGCTCGTCACTGTCTACCAGCGCTGCAACCGCAAAGAGCTGCCTCCCCGCGCCGAGATGCTGGTGCCCGGTAACCATGGATACTGGCTGCAGGACGAGATGTTCAGGAGAGCCTCAGAGATGGACTCGGTGAACAAAGAAATGCAGAAAAGGTAACAGAGCAGCAGACCCAGGCGGAGGGTCCTTCTCGAGGCTGACTGAGGGCTGCTGAATTCCCTGCCCCCCTGGGTTTACCAAGGTGGATCTCAGCAAGGCTGGCTGCATGTGTACCACGCAGGTGTGTGGGTCCTTCCTGCGCCTGGGAACTCTGCTCCCAGCCCCAAAGGAGCCTTGTGGCCCCAGCTGCCAGCCCAGCCCAGGGGTCAGCCTCCATTGTAGTTTGTAGGTAGCGGCTGGTGACAGCATGAAAGGAAGCTGGGGATATCTCTTCAGGGTCAAATCCAGCATCGGCTGGGCTAGGGATTGCCCTCCAGCAGAATGGGTACTGCTGAGCATTTCTGTGCACTCAGGACTCATCGTGGATGAGGGGTGGTGGATGGCTGCTGTCTCAGCCTGCATGCTTAGACTTTCCACCCCTGGTGGCTCGCACACCACTGCCTTAGCCTCCTGTTAGTAGTCTCAGGAGCCCGCTGGTGGCATATTGCAGCATTCTCCCATTTTGTTGCATTCCAGCAAGTGGAAGGCTGGCAGGACCACGGTCTGGCACCCAGAGTGGCTCTGCAGGAGCTGGACAGGGTGTGAGGCAGGGTCCTTGCTGCACCACTGTGAGTCCCCAGCACCCAGCTCTGGCGTGTCCTGCACTGCAGACCCTTTCCGTTGTCAGCAGTACTCCCTGGTGTTGTATTCTGTGAACGTGTCCATGCTGCGTGAGCCCACGTAACCATTTGGTGTCTGTGCTGCCCTGCGACAGGAGTTCAGTGTTTTAGCTACACCTTGGCTGAATTCTCCCCTTTCACCCATTTTGAGCATATCTTTTTGTCATTCAGCATGCTTCTCCCTAGTTCTGCCATGGGAAGCTCTGATTCACTTGTACCTTCCCACTTGCCTTTAACTGCCCCTGAGGATGGTATTACTGGAAGCGCAGCATCCCCCTGCTCACTGCGTGGTTGTAAGGAAGCTGCTCCAGCCCACTGCTCTTCACCTGATCCTCTTCCAGTTGTACCATCTCTTCTCCAAGGTGGGGGACACCAGTGCTCCTCACAGTGGTCAGGACATGGCTGTGCTGTGGACACCACAACAGCCCTGATATTTCTGCATTTTAACTCTGTGGTCTCCTCCCAGGTGTGTCCTAGGTAGCTTCTACCAGCCTTTAATTTGAAGCGTTGTAACAAGCTCCACTTTGGGCTCAGTGGTTTGGATCATTGATTTTTTTATTGGCTTCATTCATGTTATTTTTCGTTTTGGAGTAAAACAGCACTACAGAATACTCACAGCCTCTGGAAACGGGTGGAAATGCTAATCCGGGTGTATTTTGGTTGCTTTTGGAGCACTGGGAGCTGTCATCGCTTCTGATCTCCCTTGACATGTTCCAGCTGCTTGCAGGCACTGGCACAGAGATGTAATTCAGAGGAGTTCAGATTTGACTTCAAGACTTCTTTAGCACACAGCACTCACCTACTGCCGTGACCTGCTCCTGCTCTTGCCCTACTTTTTGTACCCTAACCTCTTCTCTGCAACCTGCTTTTCTGTGCTCTGCCTGCCCAGGGCTGTATGTACCCAGTGTGCCCTTCACCATTTCTGTCCTGGATCATTCCTTTGCCTCATCCCCATGAGATGAAAGCTCAGAGGGTCTGAGGCAGGGTGAAAATTCTGCTGTAACTGTGCTGTGACTGAAAGCCTCCATCACCAGGGCTGCTTCCTTTAATCAGGAGGGGGTGACACCTACACCTGCCACCCAGGAATTCTGCTGACTCCTGTTATCAGGGTGGCTGGTGCTTGTTACTAGGACCCTAATAACAATGAGCCCCAGTCCCGGCTCACCTCCTGAAGAGGCTGGATGAGAGCTTTGTCTGCAAGGAGCTTACTTTCAATTTCCTGGTCCATAGGGTTGACTTTTCCATGGAGGGCAAGAGACCAACCTCAGTTTGGCAGAAAGCCAGTAGGGGTGATAGTTTTGTGCCTCCACAGAAGCTGGGCTGGAGCCTGTGTCCCATTGGCAGCACAGTCAGGAACTGTGCTGCTTTTTGGACACCACAGTGAGCCAAGAGTCAGAGTGCCCACGGTCTTCACTCCGCCTCGCTATACACCTTGAGACCTCAGGATCTCAGTGCTCCTCAGTGTGCTCCTCCTGCCAGCTCCCCCAAAACTGCTGTGCAGTAACTGATAGTTCCCTCCGATCCTCTCAGCCTGCTGTCTTGCCCATGCTGGCACTAGAGCATGTTTCAGTGGCATTCACATCTTCTTCTCTACCCCACAGGTGGACCAGGAGGGAGCAGGCAGATTTCTACCGCACCGTCTCCTCCTTTGGGGTCATCTATGATCAGGAGAAAAAGACCTTTGATTGGACTCAGTTCCGAGCCATCTCTCGTTTGGAGAAGAAGACAGATGAGAGCCTAGAGAAGTACTTCTACAGCTTTGTGGCCATGTGCAAGAATGTCTGTGGTCTCCCGCTGTGGAAAGAGGATGGTGAGTGAGAACTGTATGGCCTGTGGGAGGTCCGTGTAGCCGTGGGCCAGAAATTGTCTCACTAGAGCTCCTGTCATGGAGCAGAACACCAAGGGAGGAGTTTCAGGGAGGGTAGGAGGTAGCAAGAGTCATGGGCTTACAGGAGACACCTGTATTTTTGGCTGCCCTCCCACCACTCTGTACCACCTCTCTGGTGCAACAGGGAAGTAGAGCTGCCAGACAGGCTCCAGCCTCTGTTCTCACACATTTCATGGAGTTATCCCATGAAATCGCACTTAATTTTATCCGAGATAGTGACCTTTAGATGTGAGGGAGGAGAAGTAGAGAAGCAGCAGTTCATATCGCTTCCACACTGAAGCTGAGGGATGTTTGTGCAGTTTGTGTTGCTGCTTTCTGCCCAAGCACCTCTTTGCTAGGAGTGGACAGAGTCTGCACAGTGCCCATGCATGCTGCCCTGCTAATTGAGGAGCTCTCCTGCAAGGCAAAAGGGGTCTGAAGCTGCCACAAGACACTTGGGAAGTCTGGCCAACACACTGGGAATCTTCTGGGAGCACCCAACATAGCCCCAGAAATGAGGCACACATGGGATGTGGCAGACAAAAAGCTGCTTGGCTGCTGTTTAAGCACAGAGTGATTTGCTTCTGATGGCAGCAGAAGGGATCCCAGCTCAGAGCTACCTGGAGGTCTGGTCTCGTGCACGGTTCCTTAGAGCTGTGTGCTAAAGCCTTAGGTATGGATATGGAGGTGTCACTTACGAAAAGAGCTGCATGAGTTGAAAGACTCCCTGCCCTGAGAACCCGCTGAAGGACTGCCAGAGGCTCACACCCCAGGGAGTCCCTCTCCGTGCAGCACTGCCGGTTCTGACGGAGCAGAGCTCAGGCAAGATGTTGAAATCCTCTGCAGCCAAGTGCCTCTTTTGGTTCAGCTGATCAAGTCGAGAGTTTACTCTAATGTGGCCGTTCGGTGGCAAACAAATGGAAGGTGGTGACCCTGGGAAACTCAGGCTCAGTGGTGGCATCAAGCACTGCCCCCACCTCACCTGCAGTCTGAGCAAGAGTTAAGATTCACCTAGCTTATCGCTGCCTCTGAGTAACCCTCATCAGCCAGTATAATGGGGCCTTGTTTTTTTTGTTCCTGTTGTAGGTCCCCCCGACCCTGACATCTACGTGGAGCCTATTACAGAGGAACGTGCTGCCCGAACCTTGTACCGCATCGAGCTTCTGCGAAAGGTGCGCGAGCAGGTGCTCAAGTGTCCACAGCTCCACGAGCGGCTCAAGCTGTGCCGGCCGAGCCTCTACCTGCCAGTGTGGTGGGAGTGTGGCAAACACGATCGGGACCTGCTAATCGGCACCGCCAAGCATGGCCTGAATCGCACTGACTACTACATCATGAATGACCCTCAGCTGTCTTTTTTAGATGCGTACAGAAACTATGCCCAGCATAAAAGAACAGGGATCCCAGGCTCAGAAACCCTGTGCTGCCTTTACCAGACTAACTCCAAACTCTACAGTTCCCCTCTGTACAGCCAGGTGGACCAAACCTGTGAATCCATGGAGACTGAATCTGAGAGTCAGATCAAGCTAGAAAGCATTGACAACACTATGTCCCAGTCTGGGGGCAGCCCGCCAGATGCAAACTGTGAAACATTCATGTCCAAGGTCCGGGACATCATGTCCAGTAACTACGATGAGAGCTCTCTGCCAGACTCACTGATGTGCATGATGTACGACGAGAAGGCCTGTAACAGCGAGCAAAGCTCCCTTGCCCGGGACAGCCCAAGTTGCACAGATATTGGAAGCGGTATTGCTAAACTCTCTGAGGGCAAGCTAGAGGGGGACGAGGATCCGTCCAGCTGTGATGCAGAGGCCATGAGAGAGACTTCCTTCCTGGAGGGATTGCAGGTTGGCTGTGACCAAATGGACGGTCAGAATGGAGAAGCTGAGCCTTCGCCTTCTACTCCCGAAAGTGACCCTTCACAGAGCATCCCAGCAGAGCTCTGTGAAGCGTTGCAGCAGAAGAGAGACCTCACCAGCCCTGCACCTGAGCACGGTGCCATGGAAGGAGTCATAAGCATGGGGCTGTATGGTTCCAGTCTTCATAACTATGACATAAAGGTTCCTCCTGAGCAGAGGTTCATTAATCTGCTGCAGGAGAAAGGAATGGAAGCAAAGTCAGCCCCAAGTCAGAGCCACAGTGAGGAAGATGAGGAGGAGGAAGAGGACGATGATAACTCTGAGGCGGCAGCAGATGTTGCAGAAGACTTGAGTGGTCCAAGGACCACAGCTGGTTGTGACCCTGAGACTAACGAACTGGGGGGCGAGGAGCAGAGCCCTGGCCTCCCCACACCTGAGGACACTTGCCCCGAAGCAGTGAATGGCGAGAGAGAGGCCCTGGGGCTAGGGACACTCGAAGGCCCTGGGGAACCTGGGCCAGAGGGAAGGGAGGACCACGGCCTGGAGGAGGAGAGCATCCTGCAGGACTTGCCTGGCCAGGCTCAGAGCCAGGCTTTCAGCCCGCCTGCACCTCCAGTGGGACCCCCAGGGGCAGAACCCTCCCATGCCAGGGAGGAGGACTGGGGACAAGGGTCCGAGGGGCAGGCAGTCTGTAGAGAAGCCCCGCACCCTGAGCCCCCGGGGATGAAGCAAGAAGAGTGTGAGATCAGAGATGAGGAGGAGAAAGCTGGCAGCAGCCAGAGTCAAGGTAGGGTTCCGAGAGCTCCCTCTGGTTGACAGTCACCTCCGACTGGGATGGGAGGGCTCACTGTCCTCAGTGCCAAAGCCTCGGGGCTGTGCAGCCAGCTGAAGCAGCCACCCCTCTGCAGGCACTGGGGCCCTTCTAGTTGATGTGACTGGGGAGAAAAGAGTTGTTGGCAGGGCTTACCAGGACCCTCAGCAGCCCTTCAGCGAAGGCTCTCTCTGGTAAGGCTCCTGCCCTCCTCGCCTGCCCGCCCAGGGCTCTGGCTGTGTCGCTGGGGAAGGAAGGTGTGAGGGCCACTGCCATAAAAGCCCCAGAACTCAGCTCACAGGAGTGCCGATTGCCTACTCCTGACTGCTATGGGCTGCCCAGTATGGCCCAGGACTGCTGCATTGCTTGGTTACTGGCTGGGGAATGGGATTTGTGTGGGGCCTGCTGGGCACTAAGCTGGGAAGGTGGGAAGAGGTGCTACCTGAGGTGGTAGGGGAGGGAGGGTGATGATGGGCTCTGTTCTGTCATTTTCTCAGATGGTCTGGAGAAATACTCGGAGGAAGAGAGCAAGAGTTCGACTTCTGTCCTGCCTGGGGAGATTGATGATCTTCAGGATGCCCGGGCACCGACCATAGCCCAGCTTTTGCAGGAGAAGACACTTTACTCCTTCTCTGAATGGCCTAAGGTGAGTTAAAAATGAGTGCTGTTCATATTGCAAATGTTACTGCCTCGTCCTGACAAGCAGAGGCTCACACAGCCCCAGCTCTGCCCCCTCCTCCTCCTCTGCACGTGGCTCCCCGTGGCTGCTCTGGCTCAGGCTGCTCTCAGCAGGCCAGAGACCACCCGGCCCAGGGCAGTTCCTTGCTGCACAGAGGTCACAAGGGTTTGTGTTTGCCTTTGCTTCTGAGGTGACATACCTGAGTTAACGTCGTTCAAGCCCCAGCCTGCCATTGTCTGACCCTCTTTGCAGGACCGTGTGATCATCAATCGCATTGACAACATCTGCCATGCCATCCTGAAGGGCAAGTGGCCTTCCTCTAGCCAGCAGTTTGAGACACAGAGCCTGATCGCGGCCCCAGCAGTAGCCAGCAATGCCGGCAGCAGGAACAGCTTTGCAGAGTCAGAAGCCCCTGATCCCAGCTTCAACAACGGAGTGTTAATCTCCCAGGTACAAAAGGTGAGGGGGCCCTTGGACAGGGACAGGTTTAGGACGCTGTGGTGAAGCATTGCCCACAAGTGCTCAGTAGCTTCCTAATCAGGGCCTGGGTTTTCACTGCCTCTTGGTGCCACTTGTGGTCGATGTGAGAAAAATCTCAGTAATTTTCTTCAGACAGGATCTTCTGTGAAGCTATTTTATTCGCGATTGCAATGGCGAGTGTCCTGCAAGCAGGAGCGCACAGTAAAAGTTTACAATAACCATGGGAGTGGTAAACTATTTCCCAACACCTGATTTCTCCCGTTTCCTCATTGGCTGAGTACTGCAGGTTCACAACCTACTCAACGCAGTTCTATACCACGTGTACAATTTTGTTTGACCAGCTGTTAATTTCTCCTTTTCTCCAGCTGTTAATTTCTCCTTTTCCTTTTTTTTTTCCTTCTTCTTTCATGACTAGAAGGCCTGTGATTTTTGTTTTTACTGATTTCATGCTGCTCGTCCTATTTTTCTTAGCTCTCCTCCTTATTTTGGGACAGTGGGACCTTCCCCTTATCAGCTTAACATACTCCCCACTGCTGTGCTACACAATCACTTTTGAATATGCAAGGTTAGTGGAATTTCCCACTGCAAAAACACCTTTTATTGGGAAAACACAACTTTGTTTCTCACATCTGTAACACACAGCTTAGGCCACTCGGTCCCCTCCGCTGAGGGCTGGCAGTCTGGGGGGGGAAGGCTGTTCAGTGGCAGCTCCACAGCTCCTGTGGCTGCAGAGGGGCTTCCAGAGTTGCTGCTGAAACCCCTGGCATGGTCAGGGAGGACAAGAGGACAATGTCCTGCTGTCCCAAAGGAAAGGGCGTTGCCCCGTGAGTCTCTGATCTCTCACTGCTGGGAATAGCACTGAGCCAGGAGCTGGCCTAGGACCCCAACGCGTCCCTCCAGCAGCTGGTGGAGCACCCAGGGCTCGAGCACCTTGGCAGAAGGATGTTTGCGTGAGCTGTGGCCCGTGGCAGTGCGTGAGCAGCCATAAACCTCTCTGTGGCTTTGTTCCACACAGGAAGGCTTCCTGACTCCTGCCTTTGCAAAGGATGAGCGGAAACACAGGAGGCTGTACGAGTTCGAGGTGGAGAGAGATGCCAAACAGAGGAGCTTGGAGCAGTTAGCAGCAACCCACATTCATTCTCCCATCGTGCTGAACGGCTGGCGTGAGGCAGCTGTGGACTTGTCCAGAAACTCTGATGGGTCCCCAGGGAACTCCTCTCCGTTCCCCCTGAATGCAAACATGCCCAAACTGGGGACTGTGAACACCCTCCAAGGCTCCCTGGGCATGGACTTATCTGGCATTCTCCAGGCAGGGTTAATCCATCCTGTCACAGGACAAATTGTAAATGGCAGCCTCCGAAGAGATGATGCTGCCATGAGGAGGAGACGGGGCAGGAGAAAAAATGTAGAAGGGATGGACCTCATCTTCCTGAAGGAGAGGCCTCTTCCAACAAGGCTGCAGGTGGGTCAATGCTTCCCCCTTCACATGGCTCTGATGCAATCAGCACAATTTATCTCATGGTCCAACCCTCCTCTACAAGATCTGCTTCCCTTGTGGGGCCTCCTCCAGGAGAACTGGGCTTGTGCTGGAGCAGGCAGGAGCAAATCCTACTCCAAGGAGGAAGGGAAGTACTCTCTGTCTTGCAACACTCTCTCTGGAGTGTTTCAGTCCTGATAAGCATTATCACAAGCAGCTGTTCCAGATGAGGGAGGGTATAAGGTTAGAGAACATGAGAAAAGGTCCATGACAGCATTTGAACTGTTGCCAATAGGCTTTTGCATCCCTTTTCCTTCTGCCCTGGGATCCACTCAAGGCAGAATGAGCACTGGGAGCAAGAGCAGTCCCTTCAGACCACTTTTAGGAGTGATCCTGAGGGAGAGTCAGTTCTCCTGGTCATGAAGGTGTTTCCAGGTGAGATGCAGAAGCATCTCCCATCTGTGCTGACTGTGCTGGCAGTGCTGGGAGTTGAGTGGAAGCATAACATGTTGGTAGGTGGTGATTTAAGGAACAGGCAATGGGAATATGGGGATTAAGGAGCCAACCTGGCTTCCAACCAGTGGAGGCAGATTTGGGATCTCTGTGAGGGTGTGAATGCATTACTGCGTGCTGCTGATGGGCTCCCTTGGCTCTTCCCTTCACCTCAGGACGTTCAGGAAGATCAGCCGCAGCCTCCCCAGAACACCCCCCTCCCAGATGGGCCGGTTGCTGCTACCTCAACTCCACAGCCAGTCCCAGCTGCAGGCAGCCAAGCAGAGAAGGCTGTCCCAAATAAGAGTCTCCTTGACTGGCTCCGTCAGCAATCTGACTACACACTCGACGTTCCTGGCTTCGGCACAGTAAGGGTGGCCTTTGGTCGCGTGTGTGTGTCTTTGTCTGCCCTGTCTGTTGCCTTTAGTGCTGGTTTTTGTTTGTTTGTTTGTTTGTTTTTTTGTGGTTGCTCTTGAGTTCAGGGCTTCCATGAAGTGTCTCAAAACTTATCCTCTTTCCCTGCACCATGGCTTGTGGTGTCGTCAAGGCTGTGTCACATTTTTGGGAGGTGGGCATGGTTCACTGTGCAGCAACAAAAACCTCTTGCTGAGCTGCGTGCTCCTGCCCCAGGGTCTGTCCTCCGGTTCCAGCCCAGGGCATCCAGCTGCCCAGTGACACGCAGAATTAGTCTGATGTCTTCAGAAGCACTGGGGATAGGGGGAGAAACGGAAGGAGGCATTTGGGATGCTCAAGGCCTAAGGGTTCCCTTGCACTTGGGGTCATTTTAAGCAGTGGTGTTGCATTGGATGAGGCCCTCAGAGCAGGTTCTCTGCAGAGCAGCGTTCCTTGCTTTGAAAACTGAACCAAAGCCACTGCATTGCAGGCTGCACAGGCTGTGGGCACATAGCCACAGGCACTGTCAGAGAGCAGAGTGGCAGTGAGTGGAATGCAAAATGTGATTGTGCTGGCAGTAGCAGGAACATCCCCCTCTTGGCTTCACAGGTTGATTTGCTCCTCAGGTTTCAGCCTCTTTAGCCTATTAGATGATGTGGTAGGCAGAGCACAGCGCACAGAACGGAGTAGGGAGAAATGTGATAACATGTATAAAAGACTGCATCTTAGTTGCAGGAGGTTGTGTGCCTGAAGTAGAGATTACCTGGAGCTTGCAGTGCAGGAGCCTGGAGCACAGGCGAGATGGGTGATGTGCTGGGGCTCTTCAGAGGTGAGAGATGAGGAGCTCAGTGTTTGCTTGGGCAGGAGGACGCTTGCTTTTCACGATCCAGAGACACACACAGGTCTGTGCCCCAGGCCAGGCTTTCAGGAGCACTGCTAGAAGCAGTCAGATGGTGGAACAGGAGTGAAGGTGCCTTTCCACCACTTTCTGTTACCTTTGCTTGGGAATCAGGGCCTGCAGTAGTTTATTGTAATGCTGCATCCATGCCTGCACATTGTCTGGGGCTTGGTGTGTGCAGTGGGTGTGCAACAAGTCATCTGTAACTGTGCACTGCAATCCTGAAGGGCTGTGATCCCAAAGAAAAGGTACAGCAGCCGTGCAGTGGGAACAGCTGAAATCCAGGCAAAACAAAGCACGGACGAGCTGCAGAGGAACAGGGCACCCCGTTCACAGCTGCCTGTACATCAGCTGGGAGCGGACTGACAGGGAATTAGAAAGTGGTGGAGCAGGCAGGCAAAGTGGGGTACACTGCAAACACTTTTAAGCCTACAGCAAACAATTAATACTCATTTGAAAACCGGCACTGCAGCAAGAGGCCGGCTTATGCTGCTCCCACTGCTTTGCCCAAGTCTGAGGGGACATCCCTGTCCCGTGGGTGTTCATCTGCGTCATTCTCCTGCAGGGCTTGTAGCCATCCGGGCTCATTAAGTTGTCCGGTCTCATTAAGATTGTCTTGTTTGCACTCCAGAATTTTTCAGACAAGCCCAAGCAGAGGAGGCAACGCTGCAAGGACCCCAGCAAATTGGATATTAATGCACTCACGGGAGAGGAGCGGGTGCCAGTGGTACATAAGGGTACCGGACGGAGGGTAAGCACAGGCCTATTCTCTGCTGTGCCCATGGTGTCTTGAAATGCTTATCAGATCTTGAGCTGGCCTGGGGATAGATTTGGGGAAGCATGTGGATGGGACACAAATCTGAAACACCATTGATCTGCATTTTTATGTGAAATGTGACAGAGGAGACAGCTACAAAATAACTGACGTGAAGTAAGGGAAGGCTGGGCCTTCACAGCTGCTGCTGTGCAAAGGCCCCACAACAGCAAAGTGGCATTTGGTTTTAAAGGTGCCATCAGCATAGCCCTGGCTGCTGTTTCCCGTTCTGAATATGATTGTCACCTTTGAACTCACTGCAATATTCCAGAAATTGTAATCTTCCCATGTGTTGCAAATGTCTCTGTTTTGTTCCTCCTCACAAGGTGTAGCGAGAGCGTACTGATACCCCCCAGTGATGGGCATGCAGGGGATGGAGGGGTGTGAAGTGCTTTCTCTTGCTTTATTGAAATGTGCCTACTAAACAGCTGGAAACATGAGTTGGGAGCACAGATTTACCTGTCTGCAGTTTAATCTGTGCATTGATATTAACTTCTTTGAATGAGACAGGAAGCTTTCCACCCAAATTCAGCTGTTAAACATACCCAGGACTTCATGAGGTCAGGAGGTGATATGAGAATAATCACCTCTAAAAACAAAACAAAGTGGTGAGGTAGAAAGATTCAGCCACATCTGTTTCCCCATGTTACACCTCCGATGGCTGGTGGAGACCTGGGTGAATTGGGTGGGTTTCTCCAGTTCTCAGTATGTCTTTTCTAAAAGCTCTGTCCCCATCTCTCGGCCCACTCGTTCACGGGGAGGGCAAAGAAGAGCGATGGGACAGGGCACAGAGGCTGAATTTGCCCTCTGCTCCATGAGCTGTATGACTGGAAGCAGCAGTCACGTACAGAGTCCTACAAGGATGTGTAGCAAGGGAAGCGCCTCTGCCCCAAACAAACTGCAGCCCAAAATGACGAGCTGGGGAAAGCGCTGTCACCCCCGTCACAGCACAGGCAAAGGGACTGGCCCACAGCCATGAGCAGAGAAACCCTGGCCTCAGCTCCCAGCTGCATCTTAATCAGCGTCTTGGCCTCAGGGTGTCCTTCCTCTGCCTGAACAGGAACAGGATGGCCTGTGTCTTCTCGGCCTCCTTTTGCATGAGCTTTGCATCTCTCAGGTGTGTAGCAGCCATCCCCTTCAGAGGCTGGCAGATGCTCCTAAACTGTGTGTTTGCCTAGACTTGTAATCATATTTCTTGTATTATTTTGCATAACTCTTTCTGCAATAGAGGTCATCCTTCTGCTGTGTTTTATAGTTAGGGGGAGCCACGGCACCAGCATTGAAGGAATTGCCAAGGTGGCTTGATGCAAACTTGGAGTATGCTGTTGCAGCTGACTGGGCTGACATTGTTAAGCTTTCAGTAAGTTAGAGCTTTTGGAGAAATCTGTATCATGTCATCTTTTCTTTCTCCTCCCCATCCCCACAACCTTTCTCCAGTGAGGATCCGTGAGCTGCAGGGCAGGATCTCACGTGGGAGGGAACAGCCGCAGGTCCGGCCGTGGTCACGCGGCAGAGAGGAAGGTTCAGTGCCTGCTGCGACTCAGCAGCACAGCAGGGGAAGGAGAAGGTGGTCGGTGCCCCGGGGACGGGCACAGCAGCTCAGGGTGACCATCCAGAACGCCTTCCTGGAAGGCTTGGGATATAGAGAAACAGCTGGGGCAACAGAAGCGCACTAGAAGCAGCAATCCACCTCGGGCCACCAGATGGCAGGGAGTACACAAAATGCTTTCTCACTGGTCAAATTTTCAAAAAACGTACCTTCAGCTGAGGCTTTTAATCAGCTCCTGCAACCTCTTTGTGTGCAGCCCTGTGCCTGCTAGCGGACATGCAGATCATGAGACTTGAAGACTCAAACACAGACAGAGAAAGGGGCAGAAGGGAAGAAGGATTTTATCAGCCACATTCATTCAGCCCTATTCATTTGCAAATCCCTGCCCCAATGAGTGGCAGGATCTGGGAGGAGCATCCTCCGTGCAGGCTGGCCTTGCCCAGGCTTCTCCTTGTGGTCCTGCTCACCCGCTCCTTGTTTTGTGGCTGTTTTCTGTGATGCCCTTGCTCAACAGGGGCTGGAGGGGGAATTAGTTGGCTTAGAGGTTTGTACTACTCTGAAATCTGCTTTTAATTAGTGCTAGAAATTTGGCATAGCCTTTCCCACTCCCCCAGGAAACAGCTCTACATCCAGGCTGGCATCAGTGCCCATGTCCAGGCAGCCGGCACCCCTGCAAGTGACTGCTTTGCATTACCTCCATTTCTATGGGTGGCCCCAGCAGGCACCCCCACACTGCCAACTAGGAGAGCCGTGTACCTGGCCCCTGCCACACACACCGGCTCACGTGCACCCCGGCTCAGCAGCTGCACGCCCATTGGCATTCTCCAGCCCCATCAGTTCTTGGCTTTTGGCAAGCATGCATCTGGCGTTGTAACACGTGCATGCAGAAAGACGTCCCGCTGCTCGGGGTGCTTGGGCAGGGCTGAGCATCAGGCAGGCTGCCCTGCAGTGCCCAGGCATATTCATAATCCTGTGCAGATTTTCACACACACCAGTGGGAGCAGAGCAGAAAATTCTCCCTCTTGGGAGAGTAGTTGGGCTGTGCAAACTTCCCGAATCCTTTGAGTCAACTTTTTGCACTTCAGGTGTCAATGGGCAATACTTTCCATATTGCAAACCTATTATTGGAAACTGTTCAGAGGCCGGCAGTCTTTGAAATTCAAGGGAGACACAAAAGGAAACGTTTAAATATTTGTGATGAGAATGCTGAAAAATGGAGTTTTAAGCTGTGCTGTGGATCTCCCCGCACTGCTCCATGTAAGCAGACTGTCGCACCCATGCTGTAGTCACTGGGCTGTGTTCCCATACGTGAGTGCTCACGAGAACTGCGCTGGTGACTCGGGGAAGCTCTAGCTGGGAGCAGTTGAGCAGCACGCCCGCTGTCTGTATGCCATTCCATGCAGCCTTGCTGTCTGGCAGAGAATTGAAAATTTGGCCCTTAGCATTTACAAAGAGCTAATGCTCCAGCTGTTGCTGAAGCCAGGATAAAGCTGGGGTGGGAACGAACTTGAAGTTTCTGACACGGAGCTGCCCCGGTGCTTCTCATATTAGGAAGGGTTTCAGTCCTCAGGAACAGCTGATGGTGAGGGCTCAGGTAAAGCCGGAAAGGCTGCTGTCTGTGCTTCCTCCTTTCCTCCTTGTTCACTTGATGCTCTGCAGTATTGGGCCAGGGCACAGTGAGGGTGTTCTGCATTTGGCAGCATCCCTTGGGGAAAAGTTGTGTATACCTCTCAAATTCCATATCCAGAATCATGTAGGCAAATATTTCTGTGCTGACACCATCTGGGATGCAGATGCAAGCACAGAAAAGCCAGATTTTCCTTGATGTAGTAATAACTGTTAGGCATTTTCTGTTGTGTTTCATTTTTAGGGCTACTTACCAGAAAGCAAATTCAACCGTATCCTAACGGAGCCCGTGCTCCGAGACGCAGGGCCCCGTCGGAGGGGGAGAAGGCCCAGAAGTGAACTCATTAAAGCCCCCGGTGTTGTAGCAGATTCCTCTTCTGGAATGGGACCATTATTCATGAATGGACTGATTGCTGGAATGGATCTGGTAGGAATTCAGAACATGAGAAACATGCAAGGGATCCCCCTGACTGGGCTGGTTGGGTTTCCTGCTGGATTTGCAGCTGTGCCTGCTGGTGAGGATGTGAAAAGCACCCTAAGTATGTTGCCTATGATGCTGCCAGGCATGGCTACTGTACCACAGATGTTTGGTGTTGGAGGACTTCTGAACCCACCGATGACAACTACTTGTACTGCGACTGCTCCAACTTCATTAACAAGCACAACAAAAAGTGGTACGTCAAACACAGAGAAAGCTACTGAGGATAAACAGAGTAGCCAGGATGTGAAAAAAGAAACTCTCTCTGAAGATAAGCCTGGTCCTAGTTCGTTTTCTAATCAGACAGAATCCGCAATAACTACCAGTAGTCCTGTAGCTTTTAACCCATTTCTTATCCCAGGGATGTCACCTGGACTGATCTATCCGTCAATGTTTCTTTCCCCTGGCATTGGCATGGCATTGCCAGGCATACAGCAAACCAGACATTCGGAGGCAGCAAACCTGGAGAGCCAGAAGCGGAAGAGAAAGAAAGCTAAAGGGGAATCAGCAAATCCAGAACCAGAAACTGTCTTGCTGCCTGAAAAAGAAGCTGCAAACGGTCAAAACTGTACAGAGCAAACACCACCTTTATCAGCAGAGAAAGAACAGGATGTACCAGCAGAGGAGGAGCTCAAAGAAGTTAATGATACCAATTAGAACTTTTGTTTCATTGAAAAAAGATGGTGGCTTGTAAGTTTCTTATCCCATAACTATTTGTTACGTACCCTCCTGCCCCCACTCCACCTTCATAAACCTGTGTTTCCATGAGTAATATTATCTACCTAATTCCCTGTCAGAAAACTATGGTGACATATTATATGTTAATAGTTGCAGGGTCTTGCCACTTTATTAGATAAACAGTGTTGTCTAGCTAGTATGGGAGGCACAGAATTCTCGTTCTGTTTTCCAGTTGTTCATCCCAACCAACAATAGCAAATCCAGTTCTTGGTCACCCCCCAAACTGCTCACATATTTGAGAAGAAAAAGAAGCAAAAACAGAGCAAAAGAAAAGTTTTTACCTCTTGGTCTACACACAGACAAGGGTATTTCTTTTTACCGTAACACTGAATGAAAAAGCCTGTATTTGGGGGTAAAAAGCACAGCTATAGTAAGTGCTAATGTGTATTTTTGATTTGAAGTATTTCCCTATTTTATCATGGTTACTAGAATAGTAGTATAGACAGAAGTATATAACTAATGATTGAAAATGCATATATTCATTTCTTTGAAAGAAAAAAACATAACTGGTAGTGATATAATTTCTTTATCACACACCCCCCACACCTCAAAAGTTTGGAGACAAACTACAGTGAGTGAAAATATTATGTAGACATTATTTTGTATTTTTTAAAACCAAAGTTTGGTTTTATGTTAAGTGGAGTTTTAGTTGCCCTTTCCTTGATAGTTACAAGAACTTTTCAGCCTGAGCTGAAAATGTTTTGCACATCTTGCATGACTTTTTTGGGATTACTGTACCTGTAGCTACCAGTTTCTTCATCATTCTGCTAGTATTCAGTTCTCATCTATGGCGTTAGTTCTCATCTGTGGCGTTAGAATTGCTGTAAAGTTATTTTTTTCCAGCCATGAACAGGCCACACTGATTTTAATGCTCTTATATAAACACTGAGGCTTTTTGAGTTTTTAGATTTTACAATCTGTACCCCAGATGCAGCATCCTTTCAGAAAACAAGAAAAAAGCTGTAGGCCAGCTTTACTATTTTGAGAGTCCTTCAAGAAGGACAATAGAGATTTTCAAAGCTTGAGTTTATTCTTCTTTCCTAGTGTTAGACTGTGAAGAGATCACTTTTGCTTCTTCTTTCCATTCCTCTCTGTTCTACTTGCTGTTGAACAGTATTTCCAAGCCCCCCCATTGGCAAATCATTTTGATATATGCATTTTAAATGGACAGGTTTTTAATGCAATCAGTGCCCGAAACTCTGTGTATTGAGACACCTCCACAGGCAACTCTTTGTTTTCTCCTTCCCTTCACTCCTTATTTAGTTTTTCTTTCACTTGGGCTTGTTCTAATTTGCAGCTCATGGTTTGAGACTTGAAATAAACACACAGTGGTGCAGCAGTGAGATGGCAGGCTGTTGAGGGAGTTGGGAGTGTGCTAGTAATCAGTTACACATTTGGTTGTCACAATTTACTGTATTTTTTACTTATTTTCTGTTACAGTTTTGCTAATTTATCAGATGGTCCAAATGTTTTGACATAACTATTTCAGTTTGCATTATTTATTTATGATGCTTTTTGTCATTGTCTTTTATACATTTGGGATTATAAATTATGTACATGTTAAAATTAGCATCTCAAAGAAGTCTGTTACCCACAAACTAAAAAACATTCGGTTTATACTTTCACAGAATTTATTCCCAGTTTGCTGGATTGGATGATTTTTTTTAAGTATGTAACCAATCATAATGCAACCCCTCCACCCCCCCAATAATTAAATGTGTTCTATTTAATAACATCCTTGTAGCATAGATACTGTATCACTATCGACAGATTTCTTAGAAATGCTGCTATCTCTATTTAACTAACATTTTGTTCAGTTTTGCCTCCAGTGGAAGCAGAAAGGGTTTTTTCAGCTGTTAAATCCAAAATCAATATAATTTATTTATGTAAAAAAAATCACGATTGATATATTTTTGAACCTTTTAAGTACTAACTTTCTTTTTATTCAGTAGAAGAACATGTACTTGCCCTAAATCCTTAAAATACAAATGCTATAAAACTTCATATATCTTCAAAGCCTTACTGTGAATGGATATAGAAATCTCTTCAGAGTCCATTTCTTGTATGGGATGGTTTTTCCAGGGTTACACTCATAAGGAACAGGGTTTAAAATGAAATTTATTTAATTAGCCAGCATGCTCTATACCTTGTTCTTACTTATCGGACATGTATGCTAATTCTCTGGGTGTTTAGGCTTCTCTTTGACTGCTACTTTGTGACCCTTTTGCAACCTGATATACTCTGTGGATTATTTAGACTGTAAGGCATAAGTGGCTTCTTATACTTTTCCATCATATCCAAAACAAATGCCAAATTTTCACCAGTTTTCATGGATACTCACACAAACATACATTCTTCACCAAATGTGCTAACAAAATAAACTGTCTGTGCTCTTGAACATGGATAAAAAGAAAAAGATTTAAAAGTCAGATTTTTATTTTTTTAATTTAGTGACTAGATGATGCTTATCTTTCAGACTTGGCAGAGCCTTGCTACAGATGTATATAATTTTTTCAGCAAATATATGTGAATGTTTAATTCACCTGACTCAGTGATAAAAGTTACTTGCCTTTCTCTCAGCATGAACACTTTTGAGAAGCTGTTGAATCCAGCGTGCTTCTGCTTTAGGGTGGCTCATCACGCACCGTGAGCTGTGCTTTACGTGCTCGGGGGAGTGCCTGCTCACAGCACACTCACGAGCTTGTGGCAGTGCACGGGGGCAGTCTGTTCAGGCTCTTTGCCCGGACAGTCGGTAGGAGCCCCAGGAGCAGGCACAAAATCCCCCGGTAGCAGTAATAGTCCTTAGCGCTTTTGCAGCATCTCTCAGCAGAAGGGGAGCAGGTGCTCTGGTTTCTCTCACTGAGATATTGTGTCTCCATCTAAGCCTTGTAAAATGCTAATAGGTGCCAAATAAATGCTTGTAATAAATCTCAATGTAAGGATCTCGTGCTTTAGAAAAGCAGGTATTAATTCAGTTTTTCAGTTGAATAAAAAAATGCACGGGAGAAGCTAAATTTCTTTAAGGTGCAAGAAAACTTTAAAGTTGTGGAGCAAACCAAGAGCTTGTGCTTGCTCCCCTTGCTCTTGCATAAATGCATTTCCTTGCATTTTGTTGCTGTGTTTATCTTGGGGTGAGAAACAGGAGCGCACTGGGCAGAAGAGGCATGAACCTGTCAGAATATCAGGTATCGCCTGGGGGCAGAGGAGGGAAAACGATCCCATGAGTGATGACTTTCCTGTTCCCAAGCCTCCTTTTGTGTTGTGGCTCTGCACACTGCAGCTCTCCACTGCCCTCATCGCTGACGGGAAAGTTTGCTTGAAGCACCTGCAGAAACCAGGTAGTCCCTTGATACATGAAGCACTCGTGCTGGCATTTACCCTATCTCTGTGAATTCCCAAGATGCAGACAATTCAAGAGCTACAGCAGGAAATCAGTTCTGCTTCCCTGTCTCGCCTAGTTTAGACTTGAGTTTGATTTTATCAGAAGGAGGCTGGGATGGTCCTGTTGGGCTTTTAACTGTCTCTTATTTCTCAGTGGTCCAGATGATTAGGATGTGTTAATGATTTAACTTGGAATTCGAAGTTCCAGTCAGAAGTCTGGATGAAAGCGTTATTTCACGCAAGACAGCACCATCCCTTGGAGGATATTCAAGGAATATCACTGATCTATTGCACAAGCAACTGAGAGGAGCAGGAGTCTGTAGCAGATGCTCTGCAACATGTCTTGTCTCCTCATTTGGCTCCTGCTAAGCCTTTGGCTGTTGCATCTGACAGGCATTTCAGATGTGTTGTTGAAAAAAGAACCATTTTACAGGAATAGCCAATACTATTTATAAAGTCATATTTTAAAAGGAAAGCTCCACCATGACTGGCTTTTTTTTTCAGAAACCATACTCAAATTTGTAGTTTGCAAGCAGACGCACCTAGACAAAGAAACGCTCAGGCCTGCCCAAGGAAGGCACATCCTTTCTTCTACCCAGAGGAAGAAATTCTGTGGGATTCAGAGTACGTGGCCTATTTATCATCAATTAGATACACTTATCAGAAGCATAAAATGGCCTGGGTTGAAAAGGACCTTAAAAATCATCTAGTTTCAACCCCCGGCTCTGGGCAGGGTTCCCAACCACTAGAGCAGGCTGCCCAGAGCCGCATCCAGCCTGGCCTTGAACACCCCAGGGATGGGGCAGCCACAGCTCCTCTGGGCAACCTGTGCCAGTGCCTCACCACCCTGAGTGAAAAACTCTCCTCATATCTAACCTCAATGTCCCTGTCTTAGTTTAAAACCATTCCCCTTTGTCCTCTCGCTACCAACACATGTAAGCAGGCATTCCCCCTCCTGTTTATACGCTCCCTTCAAGTACTGGAAGGCCGCAATGAGGTCTCCCCGGAGCCTTCTCTTCTCCAAGCTAAACAAGCCCAGTCCCCTCAACCTTTCTGCATAGGAGAGGTGCTCCAGCCCTCTGATCATCTTAGTGGCCCTCCTCTGGACCCGTTCCAAGAGCTCTACATCTTTCTTGTGCTGGGGGCCCCCAAGCCTGCAGGCAGTATTCCAGATGGGGTCTTACAAGAGCAGAGTAGAGGGGGACAATCCCGTCTCTCCCTGCTGGCCACCCCTTTTTTAATGCAGCCCAGGACATAGTTGGCCTTCTGGGCTGTAAGCACACACTGCTGGCTCTTGTTCATCTTCTCACACCCCACGTCCTTCTCTGCAGGGCTGCTCTCCAGTTCTTTGCCCAGTCTGTATAAATACCTGGGATTGCCCCAGCCCAAGTGCAGTACCTTGCACTTGGCCTTGTTGAACCTCATCAGGTTCTCACGGGCTCACTTCTCCAGCCTGTCCAGGATGTTGAAGAGTGCTGCTCCCGAGACCAACTACTGAGGGACACCACTTGTGACCAGCCTCCACCCAGACACAGAACAGTTGACCACAACCCTTTGGCTGTGACTATCCAACCAATTCTTTATCCACCTAACAGTCCATCCTTCAAATCCATACCTCTCCAATTTATAGAGAAGAATGTGGTGAGGGACCATATGAAAGGCTTTACTCACATCCAGGTAGATGGACCATTGCCCTTCCTTTGTCCACCAATGCTGTTGCTCCAGCACAGAAGGCCACCAGATTGGTTAGGCAAGACCTGCCTTTGGTGAAGCCATGCTGGCTGTCTCGAATCACCTCCTTATCTCATGCATGCCTTAGCATGTCTTCCAGGAGGATCCGCTCCATGATCTTCCCAGGCACAGAGGTGAGGCTCACCAGCCTGTAGTTCCCCAGGTGATGTTTCCCTTTTTCCAGTCACTGGGGACTTCACCCGACAGCCATGATTTTTCAGATACGATGGAGAGCGGCTCGGCAACCACATCAGCCATCTCTCCCAGCACCCTGGGATGCATACCGTCTGGCCCCATGGACTTGTACACATCCACTTTCCTTAGGCGGTCTTGGACTTGTTCTGCTGTCACAGTGGGACGGGATCCACTCCTCTCACCCTCTCCTTGAGGTTCAGGGTCCTGACAGACACAGGAAACTTGACCACCAGTGCAGACTGAGGCAAAACACGTACTGAGTACCTCAGCTTTTTCCCTGTCTGAGGAAGCCAGTTCTCCCGTCTTGTTTATCAGAGGGAGAACACACTCCTTGGCCTGTCTCCTCCTGCCCATGTATCTGTAGAACCCCTTCTTGTTATTTCTCACATCACTCGCCAAGTTCAGCTCCATCTGTGCCTTGGCTTTCCTGATCCCATCTCTACACATCCAGACAACACCCCTGTGTTCCTCCCAGGCTACACAACCCTGCTTCCACTTTCTGTACATTTCCCTCTTTTCCCTCAGTTTAAGCTGCAGGTCCTTGCTCAGCCATGCTGATCACCTGCCTCCTCTGCTCGATTTCTTCTGCTGGGGGATGGAGAGCTCCTCCACTCTCAGAAGGGTGTCCTTAAAGAGCTGCCAGCTCTGTTCTGTTCCTATACCCTTGAAGACAGGATTCCCAAGGGATCCCAGCCAGCAATTCCTTGAGCAGTTGGAAGTTTGCTCTCCTGAAGTTCAGGGTCCTGACTCTGCTTTTTGCCAGACCTGTATTCAAGATCACAAACTCCACCAGGGCATGGTCGCTACAGCCCAGGCAGCCTCCGATCTTAACCGCTCTATTGCTCTCTTCCACAGGGGTGAGCACCAGGTCTGGTAAGGCTTCACCTCGAGCCAGTCCATCTATTACCTGGACCAGGAAGTTATCCTCAACAGACTCCAGGAATCTCCTGGATTGTCTGGAAAAGACACTTGGTGGCTTTTCATGGCATTTGGTTTTCCTTGCTCTCACAACAAATATTTTTGCAAAGACATTTAGGTGCTCAGACAAAAGCTAGTGCTCAAATGAAGTAACGTTTTGGATAACGCCCAAGCTGTGGTGGTGCTCGGTGGGGACAGGCTCCACTGCCACATGGCTCCTTCCAGCCCAGTGCTGTGGGAGGCAGTGGGAATGGCCCCGTGGCGATGTGAGCAAAGTGCCTGCATCATCTGCAGCTTCTGCCGCTGAGCAGGATGGACTGCTGCCCAACGGTCCTGACCCTAGGCCACTGGGCTTTGCAAGTGAGCATTTTAAGAAAAGCCAGCCTGTGTTTGCACAGTAGGACCATAGCTTGGGGCAGGTCAGAAGCTGCTCATGAGACCCACGATGAGGCCGGCATCACCGGGGCTGCTCAGGAGCTCACCCCTAAGCATCAAGTAGTTTGAGTCACCAAGAGGGGAGGCCTCCAGCATCGGGTTGGGGCCGTTCTGCCAGCACCGAGGCTCCATCCTGCATCCCCAGTGCATTTTACCCCCTGGCTACACCACCCTGTGCGTTCCTCCGTCCAGCACACAGCTTGGACTGGGCAGTGCACCCACAGCAGCTGCCTGCAGATGAGCCCTCAGACGGTGCTAAAAGCGCTCCCCGGGCCCATGTGGCTGTGAAACGGCGAGGCTGGGGCCCTGCAGGCTCAGCCCTGGGTTGGGAGCGTGACCCCCAGCACCCACCACAGGGTGACGAGCCCCCAGCGCTTGGCGTTTGGGTGCTGAAGCGCACAGCGGGCGCCCTGCCTGCACGATGCCTTCCTGCCTGGAGCTCGAAGCGCTTCACTCCCTGAACTGAGCACGGCTGAAGCTTGGACCCAAGCCGCTGCTCCAGCAGGTAACGGCGGGGCAGGGGCTGGGGCAGGGGCAGGGGCAGGGGCAGGGGCAGGGGCAGGGGCAGGGGCAGGGGCGGGATGCGGGGAGCTGCGGGCGCCTCCGAGCCCCAAGGCTCCCTCAGCAGCGCCGTGGCCCCGCTTCCCGTGGCGGCGGCGGCGGCGGCGGCGGCGGAAGGGGCCGTTCCCTTCCGGCGGGGCCGTTTTTGGCGCGCGGGGCTGAGCGCAGCACCGGGCCGGGCCCGCCATGTCCCTCACGGAGCCGCCGCCGCCGTCGGGGGCCGCCGAGCCGGGCGCCGCCATCGAGCGGCTCTGCCAGGAGCTCAACCTGGACGCGGCCAGCGCCGCCGAGGCTCTGCGCGACTTCACGGCGCTGCGCGGCACCTACAGCCTGGAGGTGGGGCGGGACGGGGGGAGACGGGGAGAGGGGGGGTCCCGGGGCCGCTTTCGCGTCCTGCCCCCCTCAGCGGCGCCGCTTGCCTTGGCAGGGGGAAGCGCTGCACTGGCTGGCCTGCGCGCTCTACGTGGCCTGCCGCAAGAGCGTCCTGCCCACCGTGGGGAGCGGCCTGATGGAGGGCAACTGCGTGTCGCTGACCAGGATCCTGCGCTCCGCCAAGCTCAGGTTGACCTCCCCGCCCCGCACGGCCCCCTCGGGGGGCGCTCCCGGTCTTCTTGTGGTGGTTAAATGAGGCGCGAACGGGGCGTCCCACAGACGGGGCATCCCACAAACGAGACGTCCCGGCGTTGTCTCGCCCATCCCGGCAGGGTTTGGGGTGCTGCGGGGGCCTCCCAGCCCCGCTTGGCTCCGCAGGCTGACCGAGGGTGCTGGGGCTCCAAGTTGTTTGCCGGGGGGGGGAAGCCGGCTTAATTACACCTGTAATTACAGCTTTTGTGTAGGTGGTTCCGATAGGTGTAGACTCGTGTCTGTGTGTTTGCTGCCTTTCCTCCCTTCCCTTGGCACCCAAAGCAGCGCCCGCTTTCCTCTGCACCCTTCAACGCAAACCAGCGTCCCCATGCCTGTGCCTTAGTGAGCCAAGGAGGGGAACCTGAGTGATAAAGAGGCGAAAAAGCTTGCAATATAGAGGCTGTCAAAATAAGTGTTAAACCTATGTGTTAAACCAAGTAGTCGTTAAGGAGTAAATGTGACGCGTTCTTGGCTTTATCAAAATTCAGAATAAAGAAAGCTAGGTGAAGCTGAAAATAAACGTATTTTCTTGTTTCTTTTAAGTTTAATTCAGTTTTTCAGCAAAATGAAGAAGTGGATGGACATGTCAAATCTACCACAGGAATTCCGTGAGCGAGTAGAGAGGCTGGAGAGAAACTTTGAAGTGTCAACTGTGATCTTCAAGAAGTTTGAGCCAATATTTTTGGATGTATTTCAAAACCCTTTTGAAGAAACTTCTAAGCCACAACGAAGCAGGAAGCAGAGGTATTTTTCATGTGACTTTTCAAGAGGTTTACAAATGTTAAGACCACTATTTATGCTTTTAAAGAATATGGTAAAGTACTAAAGCGATAGGGCTGCTTCGTGTCATGGCCTTGATTCTGAAATGTGCATAGAGGAAGATCCCTAGTCGTGGTGGAGCACAGCTCATATCAGCAGAGCTTTGCGTCTGGCTCTTGTTTACGCAGTTCTCTGTGAATTCAGGACCTGGCCCTTAGTGAGCACGGCTCTGCATGGTGGAAGAGGCAGAGTGAAGCATCAACTTGAGATACAGTCAGACCGTCACAGCGCTTAGCATGGGGATATTCTTTTGTGGCAATAGACTTGTAGTTGATACTGTGACCTAATCCCCCCGTGCAAATGTAGCTGTACCGAATGGGAAAGCATCAGCAGGCCTTCCACATCACTGTGATTTTAGCATGACTTTAACATGCTCAGTCAGATGAGCACAGAAACACAAATGAGCGTTAACACGTAAATGGGAGAAAATTACAGGCAATGTGCTCGTTCTTATGTCATTTTTATGACAAATGTAGTAATTGGTGGTGGTGTCTTCCAGATGCAGGGTACTTTTAATTAAAGGGACTTGTCCATGTTCTCTGCTGACCGTGTGGCTGACTCTGGCAGCTTTACAGTGAGGATGTAACCTTGATAATGAGGGAGCTGAGCTGGGCCTGTGCCAGTGATTTTTGCTGACTTGTGTGTCCTTGGGATGTGAGGGGGGATAACTTGTGGTAAAATGCTCTAGTGCAGCTCCTTACAAACAGAAAGGATGCTTTTGTGGGCATTGCTGCATCTGTATCAGGGGAAATTTCATCTGTATGCCCTGTTAATGTGCCTTCATCAGAACAGTGTTTGTTACTGTAACTTTAGCTTTCCATTAGCTTCCGCATTGGGTGTCTTAAATAATCTCTTCCCTGGTCTTCAAGCTCTGTGGCGTTGGATAGTCTCTACTCCAAACATTTTGCACTGTAAGAGCTGTAACACAAGTTGTAGCTGCATGTTTTGAAGGGGTGGTTGATGCTATAGTGAAATATTTAGGAAAATAATCACTGTAATTTGTATTGTCCTGGGCATCTCACTGCCTGCAGCTCCAGGAGAATTCTGTTACAGTCCTGACGCTATCAAAATGGTATGTCCAGGGTCACAGACCAACGGCAACTGTTAGCTCAAAAAGGGGCTGGAAGGTTAATGATGCTGTGCAGAAAGCCCTCTAGAGCTATACAGGAGACGATGAAAGCTGAAATATGCACATGTAGCTTACGGTGTGTCTGAGCGTGAAATTGTTAGGTGGTCGCTCCAGCTTGCTTTGAGCAAGGAAATGGAATGAAATTCTTACCTTGTAACAAGCTTCAGCTTCCTGACCCTGGAGACTGACTTCTTGTCCTCCTCATTGACAGGCGGGTGCCATGCAGTGTTAAAGATCTCTTCAACTTCTGCTGGACTCTCTTTGTGTACACTAAGGGTAGGCTGGCTATTTTAGCTGCATGTTTTGTGTGTATTTGGAGTTACGAACTTCTGTTATGTTGCTTGATGTGATATGCTGTCTCTTAAAGGTAATTTCCGTATGATTGGGGATGATTTAGTAAATTCCTATCATTTGCTTCTCTGCTGCTTGGACCTGGTCTTCGCAAATGCCCTTTTGTGTCCAAATAGAAGAGATTTGCTAAATCCATCGTTTAAAGGTATGGTGAGGACAGATTATTTAAAATCAAATATGCTTGGTTTTTAATTTCTTTTAAGTGAAGTTGAAGGTTGGTTGTCTTTTTTTTTTTTTTTTTTCCCCCCTCCCCTTCCTTCTCAGGCTTACCAGAGGACTTCCATGCAACAGAGATCAAAGTCTCTGAAGATCCTCCTTGCATTATTGCCACGCTGTGTGAGCTGCATGATGGGCTTTTAGTAGAAGCAAAAGGAATAAAGGAACACTACTTTAAACCATACATCTCAAAACTATTTGATAGGAAGGTACATCTTACTACTTTTAAGGATGTGTGATAGTGCTCTTATGAATGGTCCTGTCTTGAAACTGTTTAAAACCTGCAGGTGCTGATGAAAAGTGCAGTAACAGGCAAATGAACTTGGTCTGGTTCAGCTTTCCTTTGTGTGCATGTTAGCAGGAGCAGAATTTACTTTCATTTTGAATTACGTTCTGTACGGTCCTCTCTGTTTTGGCTTTTTACATCAGTGAAGAATCTTTGCTTTCTTGGCAGTGTGAAAACTGGGTCATGGATGATAGCCTTTTTTTTTCTGAAGAAAATCTTACCTTGTGAAACAATTTTGTGGAGTAACCATAATGATAGTCTGGATCCTAGCACTTGTCTTGGAATTAAGCAAGATGTTTTGGAATTAAGAGGTTGAGATTGCAGTTGGACAGACTGTTCTGTTTGGTTTTGATACTGGAAAACGTTTCCAAGTTCTGTGGAAATGTTTATGTAGTCATTCATCAGGTCCCTAACCTGCCAATGGAACAGATTTCCAATAGCAGTGCTGTTTCTGAGAAATGAGTTTTTCTAGAGCTTGGGTAGAACAGAGATTTGTCCTTGTCTGATTGTCTTGCTAATTGCATTGTAGTGCTTTGGTATACACAAAAGAATCCAATTATGCTCCTAAATCTCATTTCCACTTAGGTGGAAGCCATCATGCTCTCACATTGTTTTTATTATGTTTATTATGTTATTGATTTTATTATGTAAGATATTTCTGTGTTTTTTATTTTGTTTTGTTTTTCTTAGATCTTAAAAGGAGAATGTCTATTGGATCTTTGCAATTTTACAGAAAATAAGTAAGTTATAGCTTACATTCTTAATTGTGGGCTTTGGTTTCATTTTTAAAATATGTGTCTTTGAATACTAAGTCTCAGTTTTATCTGTGCCCTTGTTTTATCATAACTAGCTGCTCGTAATGACTTGACAACCATTGCTGTTACTTGCCTAAAATGCATTCTGGACCTGAGATGCATCAAATATCAGAGGGTCGGCTGTGGGTCTTCCTTACTGTCAGGTCACACAAGGGTGGTTAGGCACTGGGAGAGGCTGCCCAGGGAAGTGGACGAGTTGCCATCCCTGGAGATATTTAAGAAACATGTGGATGTGGCATTAAGGGACATAGTTTAGTGGTGAACTTGATAGTGTTAGGTTGATGGTTGGACTTGATCTTTAGGGTCTTTTACAGCCTTCTAGGATTCTGATTTTCTGTCAGCTGTTACCTTTGAGTAGTCGAATGCAAGTCAAAGCCTTGAGTCTGAAGTTCATGGATGTATTTCTATACGTAACCTGATGGTAAGTTGATGGTAATCAAATATTATACCTGAGTAGGGAAGTATTCAGACTTGTTTATCAGTCTCCAGTTGAGTGTATAAATCTGTAAAGGCAATTCTCTTTTCAATAGATTTTTTTTTCTTCCAAACCACAAAAAAAAATTCAGTGGAAGGCAAATACAGTTGTTTCAGAAACTTATTGAATTCACTCCTCAAAACTAATCTAAATAAAAAGATGAACAGCAGCTGCTTTGTTCTGGATCCTGTAAAGAGTTTTTTGCCTTTTCCAAAAATTACCTAATCATTTGTTTTTGCAAAGTGAGGTTTTAACTCTTTGATTTGCTTTCTAAGAATTACGAGCAATGACTCAGTTGTTTTAACAGTGTGGATGACACCCTCAATTTTAGATAGAAAACAGTATTTTTATGGTCCATATGAACTTCTCTTAGTGTTTCTACTTGAATAGGAGTACTAGTAATTTAATAACTACTGTTGTGTAGAATAATATAGTATTCCCCATTCTTTTGTAAACAACATCTGAGGAAACATGGAAGCCTGTTTCTTTGTCTAAACTATTTTACAGATGGGTTAGCTGGAAAAAGATAAAGTTCAGTATCACATGTCAGTGGTGATTGTAGGAATTAAATTTCCCTTCGAGTATGCCATTATGAAAATAGCTGAATACCAAGTGGCAGAAGCAGAGCTCAAACTTAGCTCGTTTAATGCAACCACTGTTTGCATGCTCTTCATATGCAAAGATTTAACTTTTGATCCATTGAATACTTCAAAACCACTTTATTTGCAACTGGGGTGGAAGCCAAGTTGTTTCTCCTCTACTTAGTGAGAACTAAGTGTCGGTGGAAACAGAGCAGGCCCTGCAGGGATCAGGGAGGTTTGCGGTGGGTGATGAGGCAGGCAAGGATGTGCACGAGCAGATTACTGATCGGAGTGAAGCTTCCTGTACAAGCAGTACCATGTCTGAAAGACTTAAATGCTTTGAGCTTGTGTGGTTTCAGTTTTGAATTTTAGCCCCACTGGCATATTTTTGGTTTCTTCAGCAGTTAAACTTTTGATGTAATGCTTTGGTTTCTCTTCCAGCAAAGCGCTGAATAAAGAATATGAAGAGTATGTTCTAACAGTGGGTGACTTTGATGAGAGAGTTTTCCTAGGAGCAGATGCTGAAGAAGAAATAGGCACTCCTCGGAAATTTCCTGCAGACATGCCTGTAGGGAAAACAGCAGCAAGAGCTCATGTGGAGTGTCATCTTCAGCAGCATTTTGAAAAGGTGGTTCATCTAACTTGTCATTTTCAGTTGGAGTACACCTGTCAAGTTTTTTCGTCATTATATGCAATCTGAATCCCTGAGATGACTTTGAAAAGCTGCATTTCAGCTGAAAAGCTGAACGTTTTACTGAGAGAAAGGAGTGACATTTGCAGGCTTCAGTGGACAGTTTTGCTAAGGAGAAATGGCAGTGTCTTCTTTCCTATGTAATTCAGTAAATACCTACTCCTTAAGCTGGATGGGAGCATTTCTATGTGTGAGTTAGTGTTTTTTATGTCCAAGAAAAATCTGTAAGTAGTTGAGACCTAACTATATGGACTTAGGGTTATTTCAGACTTAATTTATATCCAGTAAGAACACCATGAAATCTTTACATTGGGTTAATTTACTTGTTTTTCTGATGTTTCCTTTTGATAACAGGAAAAGATAACTTGTATACTATTCAATGAAAGATAATATTCAAGATATAAAACCCACCAAAGCCTCACTCTATGTAATTTTGTTACAAAAAGTAGCCTATAAGCAGAGGTAGTGTTTCATTATGTTTGAAAAATGTAAAATGTATTTAATGAAGTTGGTGTATGGGAAAATACTCAATCGATAACTTTTTGAACTTTAATAAGGAAAAAAGTGTGCCACACTGTGTGAAAGGAGCTCATGCTGTTTGATAACTACCATTTCACGGCAATTAAAATACTCATGCTTATTACGAGATGCTACTGCTGGTATAAGTGAATCATACAGTTTAAGTTTTTGTCCCAAATATAAATGTCTCGTATTCAAGCAAACTAAACATGGTGGATTGGAATGAGTTTATCAGTTTCAAACTCCAGTTTCTGTAGTATAAAAAAATGACCTTGTTGCTATTTATGTGTGCTGATTACAGGCCTAACTTTTCATCATTTTTTTTCCTTGTATCTTCAAAATGTGGTCTGTTCTGATCATTCAAAACCGAATACTTTATTTCATTACTTCTATTACAGGGGGCTCTAGGTGCACCAGAACGGTGTTTCACAAAGAATGTTTTCCTGTGACCCTCTCCCAGGCAGCTCTGCCACTTATTCCATGTCACCCAGTTAACCCAGGGGTTTTGAATGGAAGCATGTGCTTCCTCTTTCTTGCTCTGTATTTTCCAGTATTTAAGTAAGCAGATATACAGACTTTAAGATATAAAGTCCCATTTTTTCTAGATTTTATTAAAAAAAAAAAAAAAAACTTTATTATTTTTGTCTATCTGGAGATTTGTTGTAGTTGAACTACTTTTTAGTGAGTTCTGAGACCACAGACAGCCTTCAGGTAGTATGTTAGTAGCATCATTTTAATCTTTCAAGTGATTTTGCATGAGATCATGTTTTTGAAACATTGCTGTTGACTGATTTTATTGCTTATTTTTCCGTCTCACAGAAAAGGTCATTTGCACCTTCAACTCCTCTGACTGGAAGAAGATACCTACGAGAAAAGGAAGCTGTCATCACTCCTGTTGCTTCAGCCACACAAAGTGTGAGTCGGTTACAGAATATTGTGGCTGGACTGAAAAATGCACCAAGTGAACAACTGATCGCTATTTTTGAGTAAGTACATCCACTGTGATTGTTCTCATACAAGTGAAAATTCATCTTCTCGTGCTTGTGCCTATTTCCTTGCTCAAAATTGACTTTTTTGTTTGGTGCAGATTTTTTTTTTGTTTCTGCCTCTGTATTATTTCCAGTTAACAGGTCTTAACATAAGTAAAACATTCTGGTTTTTAAATGATCTGTTTTTCTCGAGAAGGAGAGCTAGACCCTCCTACCCCTGAGATATCGCCAACATCTCATTCATCTCTTTCAGCCACTGTATGATGCTGGGAAATCATACATTAAGTGACTACTTATTACAACCCCAGGCTTTCCTGATCACCATTTCTAGGACAGAGTCCCTGTTTTGTAAATCAGTTTAGACTTTTGGCTCATAGATGCATGTCTGCATGCTGACTGTAGTGAAATGCACTGGAAAATCTTGGTGTGTAAGCAGATGAGTGTAAACAGAATAATTCAGCAGTAAAAACTAGATCAATGTTGCTTCATAGATTGTAACAAGTAAAAATGTAATGTGAAAGAATTGTAAAGGTGTTGGGCATTTGTCTAATTCCATGCAAAGCATGGCCTTACTTTAGTGTTGTAAGGTCTCCGGATGTTTTTCAGTAATAGTGAGCATTTATAATTAACACTTAATATTTGATGCGCGCAAGTAATAGTTTATAGCAACCTTCATAACTAGGTGAAAATACTACTTTTAGTTCTCATCTTTGAAATTATATGTTTTGAAGGTCTTTCTAATACTTGTTCTTAAAAGTTTGCATTACAAATGCTTAGCAAGATGCATTTCTATTTTGCAGGTTCCTATTTTGTTGTTTTTTAAAGATTGCTTGATATTAAGTCAATCAGTATTATTACAATGTTAGCATATCTGTCTGTAACGAAACTGAGTTCATTGAAGCAATAACCTGTCTGTCAAAGGGAGTTTTAAATGTTAAAACTAGGAGAAACATTAATTGAGTAATCTTCAGATAAGAAACGTGTTGAATGCTTTGCTCACCTTGGATATGAGTTCAGCAAATGATAGGATATGTATTGTCTGATTGGGGGAAATGGGAAATAACTGTGCTTTTGACTATGTGGAATAATCTATGCTTTCAGGTATTTTTCTCTTTCAAGTAAAAATTCCATGGAAGTGTAACTTTTAATTAGAAGGCTTTGTTCAATGAAACCATAATTTATTTCAACGCTAGCTTTTCAGCATAACTCAGTGTCTTAATTTGACCTAAATGCAAGCCACTTTCCTCTAAGTACAGATTTGCTCCAAATACGGAAGTGTTCAGAAAGAGCTCTCAAATTTACGTAGGCTCTCTTAGGAAAGGAAAACAGGAAAGAATCTTTCTTTGTGTTTTATGTTTTCCTCTGTTGCTCGTGGTAATACACGTTATTGCCTGATGAGGAAAGCTCAGTAAAATTAGATTTAAAAAAAATTATTATTATTTTTTTATGCAAGCAGGATATATTCTTATACAAACAAGGCTTTCTCTTTGTGTTCTGCTTTAGGTCTTGTGCACGCAGTCCTATGGAAAGCATTACAAACAGAGTAAAAGAAATAGGTGAGACATTTTGTCGCAGCTACACTCAGTCAACAGATGAACAACCAGGATCTCATATAGGTATGAACTTGAAATGCACAGGATGTTTCAAAATATTAAATGAGGGCAAATAAAATGAATATGTATGCTATCATATGACTACTTAATACAGTGGAGCTATTTTAACAAACGCTTCCAAACAGAAAATCGTTGCTGTCAAGCAGAATACTATAAAGAATAAAATTTTATTAAAAATAAAAACAAGGTTACAGTTGAAAATGGGATAACCAAGACAGCACTGAATCTATAAATATCTTATCAAAAATTTTAAGTGTGCTTTCATCTTAAATCTAAAAGTTAAAGGAAATGAAATACAAATAGGAAAATCATCATTGCAATTGTTTGCAGAATGACTTCACTAGAAATATGAAAATACACAGTTGTTTAAAATGTTCCTAGATTTGTGTGCTGCTCTTGTGACTAGTGTGTTTCTAAGCATACTGTTTGGATTTGGAAAATCTATACACTTCGATATTTTGTTAGAGAAGGCCAAGTACAAGTCAATTTAGTCTGAGGCTGTTTGTGGAAACAGCATAGGGCTTCATCAGTTTTGATTTTAAATTTCAGACTTTGCTGTAAACAGATTAAAACTGGCAGAGATCTTGTATTATAAAATCTTGGAGACTATAATGGTACAAGAAACACGAAGACTACATGGGAAGGACATGACTGTAAGTAAAGAACTAGCAGAAGAGGAGAATTTGTAGGGGGATATGTTCAGACAGTTCCTGAACAGATCAGTCCGCTGACAATCTGTATACATTGTTGTTTTTAATGAAAGAGAAGTGTATGTAAGGTGCCTAAATATAGTTTTTACTACTATTGAAAATGGTATAAATCTGGCATTATTAATTATGTTAACCTGTGTTTATTTCCAGAATCATTAATTTTAGGGCAGATAATTTTTATTCTCTTCTTTTTATTCCATTAACAATATCAATATTTCATGTTAGACAGCAACATATTTGATCCGCTTTGTGACTCACAATACGGACACAATTCATTTGACTGTGGTACGAAAACAGTGATGCTTTTCAAAATGTTAATCTACTTCCAGTGTAAACTTCCATGTAAAAAGAGGAGATTGTGTGTGGAGGTAGAATAAAGCAATAACTCAATCTCAAATGGCACAGTACTGAAATAGTCTAAGGACTTGATGTGCTGCTGTGGATTTACTTTCCTGTAGTCATTTTCTGGCTTGACTGTGAAGAGCAAAGCTTGCATTATTTGTCTGCATTTTTAAATGTTTTTCAGAGTTCTTCTGTGAATTTTCTTATATGTGGCAAAGTCTTAAGTATCTTTTGAGATTTTTTTAATCCTAGATCTCCTGAGAAGCCCATATTTCCTGCTCTCCCCTAAGAAGGATTGTATGTTTTCAAAAAACAAATTTTTTAAAAAAAAATCCATGTAAGATGGATTTTCCTGAGATGACTCTAATTCTGCCTAGAAGGCTTTTTTTTTTTTTTTTTTTGTCTAAAAAAACGTGCCTCTGTTTCCCTAACCTCAGATCACTGACATTTTCTGTAATCTCTTCAGGCTCTCTTGGAACAAGATGTCTTTCACCGCTCCCTCATGGCATGCTGCTTGGAGATTGTGCTTTTTGCATATAGCTCACCTCGTACCTTTCCCTGGATAATTGAAGTACTTGACCTCAGGCCATTCTATTTCTATAAGGTAAATACATATTGTCTAAATCTGTGTTCAAAGTGGCATGTTACTGGATTGACAGTCTCAAGGGATGATGTTCTTCCTTCCTAGGTTGCCACACAGGAGAAAAACAGATGTTAATATGTCTCATGCCTGTTCTAAATTCTGTCTGTCTTTAATATTACCTGGAATGTGTAATGCTTGAGTTGAAGATGAAATTTAAAGCAATAAAACCATTTTGTAAATGGTACTTAATGGTAACATGCTGTTGATAAACTTTTGTTTTACATACGTACACATGCACACACACACACAACTTTTAGTAGACTAAAGCATTCAGACATATGTTTTAATAATGTTTGTATTTATTGACTGCAAGCTGTAGGACTGGTTGCATTCTAGTTCTGCTTATTACTGGTAAAATAACAAAAATATTCTTAGTTGCTTTTGAGTACCACTACTTACCACAGGCTTGTACAGCTAAAATTTCTTTTCCTCTCCTTTTACAGAATAGAGCATAAAATCTCTTTTCCTGACTGTTCTCTTAGTTTTGCTCTTTTTAAACTCATTTCCCCTTTGCTCCCAATGTAATTTCTATTCTTGAACTTGTTTTGATTCACAGAAAACTGACTCCACAATCAGTATGATTGTAAAGTAGGTATGTTTATTCAGCGCTGGGCAGCACAGGGGGTAGTCCCACCAAAGTCGTGTGCGCCTAATGCAGCAACTTGCCATGGTTATATGCAGTAAAGAGTTACATATGCATGAAGTTTCCCAACATGCCTATACATATGCATAACCTGTCCCCGCTTAGTATTAAAATTAGCTACAAGAAGTCACTTCCATAAATTCCTCTTGTCTGCGCTTGCTCAGTGCCTTGTGGCGGTGGGCGTTGAGGGTCGTGGGGATGAAGTAAGATGTCTTCATCAGGGTTGAACTTTTTGCCTCGTCTCTTTGCATGTGCTCTCTGAGGCCTTGGTCACAATCTGGGCCATAAGGTTGTTTTGATCTGGTTCTTGGGGTCAGAGGGGCTCCTGTTATCTCGAGGCCTTGTATGTTTAACATTCCTTATCTTGTCCCTTTCTAAGCAGTCCTGCTTATCTCTGACCCATTGGTTAAAGTCTGAACCATGAGGGGCTCCTGTTATCTGGAAGCCTAAGCGCAGCACAGGCACAGTACATCACAAATATAGCACCTATACATTCTTAATCAATTGCTTTCTAATTTCTAATCCCAATGATTCAGTTTGATCCTTTTATGCTTACTGTTTTTGAGATATCTAACGACTTACTGTTATAAATGAAGTCTCAACTCAATCTGAATTTAGTAATATTTATAAAAGGCAAGTAAACAGTGCTGGGTGCACGGGGAGTCTATGCTCTACCAACACGCACACACGAACATCAAACCTTCTAAATATACAGAACATTGCTCCTTCATACTAAAGCCGAGTACACCTATTACACCTATACATATATACAATCAGAAAAGGTAACAAACAATCCTTTAAGTTCCATGACTTAACAGTCTCCATTTTCCATTCCTTTTCTTGATTACGAACACCGGAGAATTCCAGGGCTAGTCATGGGAACAATATGTCTTGCTTTAAGTTGTCAAGCAACTCGGCCTTCAGGCCTTATGTATCCTGTTCTTCCTGGATTGAAGAAAAGCATAGCCATCTCCTTGTGAAGGCCAAGAGGCCTGGGTCCAAAGGCACGTCCAGGTCAGCAGGGGGCGAAACAGCAAAGGCCTGAGATGGCTGTAGCAGCAGAGGGGCCGATGGCATAGCAGTCGGATCAGTAAAGGAGCCCGCAGCTCCCTCACTGTCTGGCAAACCACACGTTTCTGACTGTGGTCCCACAGGGCTCTTTAAGGCCTCAGGGACTGCTCGCCAGGTGCCGAGCAATCCCACTGCAACCTTGTCATTTTTAGTTGCAGAGTCCCCCACCCTGACCTCAATTTGGTCCCATGTTTCAGGCTCATAAACTGTCCGATTGTTAAGAAGGAGAATGAGCTGTAAGGTTACCAGGACAGTCTTTGTTCCTAAGGACGTATGATTCCCCATAATGCGCAACTGCTTACCAGCGAGGGGCAGTTGTGTGCACGGGTCCGCTTCTCTCAGCTTGAGCTTCTTTCCAGCTCCAGTGCACCCATTTCCAGTGACTTTCTGCACGAGCTCCTCTGAGCGATTTGCCGAGTTTGGCCGAACCTATCTTCATGAGGCGATCAGTGTGCCTGTTCCCATCCTGGTCTCCGTTCTGCTAGCCTGTTCCTTTTCATTCCTTTTTTACTGATGACATAACTTCATTATATCATATTGCCTTTTTTTTTTTTTTTTTTTTTTTCTTGAGGTCAGGCTCCCCTCTTATACCCTTCTCCCCACAGCAGTCCTTTTCAAAAACAACTTTTCATTGTTCAAACAACTTTGCATAGAACAGCAACATCAAACACCCAGCAATTTCCATGCCTTAACGGCTAGAGAACAAGCAACCCAAGATGGCAAGGCGTCTCCTGAATCACCCTTCTTTGTTCCCTCTAAACTCTTTTATGTTCCTGATGGCCTCATCGTTAAGAGTCTGATGTTATCACCAACCATGGGGCTTGCCGACCCCCATGGCCACACTCCCACATGGATCATGGTATTCCAAGGGCCCTTTCCAGCTTTTGTCAACCCTGATTTGTACATGTTAAGGCCTTTTCTTAAATTACAGCCTTTTCTTAAATTAAACTTTAAAACAGTGCTTTTCAACCTCTTTGATTATGGGCTGCTTGTTTGAAGGGAGGGAAAGCTTAAATGCTGGGGTTCTTTCAGGTGCGCTACTATTTGTATCTGACCAGGTGAGCACTGCACATGCTTCATGTATGCTCGGTGGTGGTGAGAGGGGCCTGAAGGCACCTTGGGAGGGGTTGTTCTGCACTGAGTTGACACTCGCTGTCCATTTCCATCTTAAGGGTTCCCTAGTTATTTGTACTTAAAAAGTAAATAAAGGCATATGCATGGGCTTAACGTTTCTATTTCATGTAAATTTACCATGGGTGATGGATATTTTAAATTGTGTTGCTTGTATGGACACACAACACACATGCACAGTTGTACTGAAAATGGAAAAGAAGGGGAGACAAAGGCCTGTCGAGATGTGACATGAGATGAAATTTCTTATGGTGTCTCGGAGCTGGGCTGCGTAAGAGAATCAGAGAGGGCTGGGAAGATTCAAGGTGAGGAAGACACTGGAGTGCTCTATATTGAAGAGAGGTTTTGAACAGGATCCTGAAATGAATAGTGGTTTGATAGTGTTAAACATGAGTGATATGACTTTGCTTTTGTATGTGTGTCTTGTTACCATTAGGTTATTGAAGTACTGATTCGGTCTGAGGAAGGACTTTCCAGAGACATGGTGAAGCACCTTAACAGCATTGAGGAACAAATTCTTGAGAGTCTAGCCTGGACTCGGGACTCGGCACTCTGGAGTGCTCTCCAGGCTTCAGAAAACAGGGTCCCAACATGCGAAGAAGTATGTTAGCCTTTTATTAAAAAAAATCATGATGTTTTTCTTGCTGTTATACAGAACTCTGTTCAACACTTACATTATCTGCTGGGAAAAAAAATGAAAACAACAATCTTTTATTAATACATTGACATGAAGGGAAAGTTATGTGTTAATCTTACATTGGTATTTCTTATTTCTCAGGTAATATTTCCCAGTAATTTTGAAGCAAGCAATGGAGGAAGTGGGCTTGGGCATTTGCCTATGATGCCAGTATCTCCCATAGTTCATCCTCGAGTTAAAGAGGTTCGGACAGATCTTGGTGGAACTTTAAGACGGGGTATGTTTAAGGTTTCTGATATATTTTGAACATGCAGATTTGGATTGGGATTTTTTTTCATACTTTATAATTGAGCAGTCTTGAATCTGGATTAAGCATTCAGAATTGTGCAGTCTCAGTTCATCTAGAAAAAGTCTAGATGTGTCCAGTCAAACCACTAATGTGTTTTACCAGCAGTAGTCATTGGTAATAAGGCTTCACATCTGAACTGGCACAGAACTTGCCTTTGTTTTGATGCAAGATGGTTACCCTACTCTTGGGGTAGGATGTCATCTGGTAGCTTATTGTCCTTGGCTGGTCAGATTTTTCCCTGGTTGTGAGTTTTTTTGTTGTTGGGATTTTTTTGTTGGTGTGTGTGTGTGGTTGCTGCTGTTTTTATTGTCTCACTGAATTGGACTGGATTTTTGGTGACTCTTTTTAAAGTATAACCTCCTCTTTGCAGTTTCCAGCACTTTTGATAGCACTAACTACTATAGCATTCTCATTATTCTGATCCATCAGACCCCGCTCTCCCTGTCACTGCTTTTTTTTTTTTAACCCTTGACCAGTGGTGGTTGTCACTGGCACCTCTTGTTACTGCATTACAGAATGATTAGGGCTGCCTTTAGTCCTCTTCCTACAGAACTTTCTTTTGCAGGAGGGGAAGACGATAATTTGTCTGCAATACTCTTTTCCTCTGAAGAACTGCCTTACTCTTTGCAGATTTCCAGGTATCGCGTAGAACTGTTTCTTAAGGGTGAGGGTGAAGAAGCAGTGGCAGCACAGTTGTTGCTTTTTCACACTTCAGTAGTTAGGAATTGCTGCTTTCATTGTATCCCAAATGATAGTTCGTAAGTTCTTGCTTGTGCACTATGAACTGTGATGTTGTCTCCTTTTGAGTTTGTCTGGCAAATCACATTACAAAACTCAAAACTTTTTTTTTTTAATACTCAAGTGCATTAGGAAAGTGATGTATAAGCAGTTGTTGTAGATGTTATGGTGAGTTGTTCAATAGAAAGGAAAGCAACTTGGAGATGGTATCCTACAGAAGTGTAGGAGTGTGTGAGGCCTTGCCTTGTATGAGAACCTGGTACCAAGTGCTCTTCTTAACTTCAGATTGAAAATGGTTGGGATTGGAAATGTTTATGTGCTCCTGATACTGAGAAGACCATCCTGGCAGACTGGAAGTAACGTCTAGAATTGGTTTCACCTTGCCAGTTAGCCAGAAGGCTTCGGCTTGATAGAAAATGGTATGCCCACAAGTGGCACTGATAGCTTGGTCAATCTTTTCTTTCACGTTAATAACAGATTTAACAGATTATGAAAACCAAACTCTGTTACAGAGTAAAAGGAGAGAGTTAGAGGAGTATAGTCATTATTCATATTGCCTAAGAACAGTGAATGGTGAGATTACTTCTTAATCAGAAACAATTTCTTTCACTCTGGTTTTGTAGTTTGAGAGAATAGCCTTTTCTTCTCCTGTGGAGAAGAATCCCTATTCAGCAGCTGCTCTGAAGATGATCTTTTTTCTTCTTTGCATACTAGACTTGCAGCCATTGTCACCAATCTCTGTTCATGAGCGCTACAGTTCCCCTACAGCAGGAAGTGCTAAGAGAAGACTTTTTGGAGATGACAGTCCCAAAGAAATGCAGATGGAAAAGATTTTAACTGAGGGAACTAAATTGACAATTGCTCCAGCATCAAGCATTGCTACTGAAAATATATCAGTTTCTCCTGGGCAAACAGTACTGACCATGACAACAGCTACAGTACCAGGAAAAGCAGGACAGAAGGTTACTATCCCACTGCATGGTATGAATTCTTTCTGTTTTCTTTCCGTATGAGATGTTTTGCTTGCTCTTGTAGATCCATGTAGACTGACAATACATCTTGAACACGTATCACTTTTTCTGTTTTAAAAGAGCATAAATGACTTTATTAAAAACCAAAACAAACAATAGCAAAACTTAAATTTTTATACTAACATCTCATTCTGTGTTTTGATCGGATATCTGACAAGTGTCCTGAGGATTCCAACTTGCAAACACAGTTATGGAGTTCTTCCTTCTTCCAATTACACCTCATAACAGATTAAGTGTGACTTCGCTTCTCAACTCCAATACTGATTCATTTATTTTTTGTCTATTATAATCTAAAAATACTTTTTAGTCTATTATAATCTAAAAATACTCTGAAATTACTGGGTAAGGGCTACATATAAGTATCAGCAAAATAGTGTGGTTTTAAAGTTTTATTGAAGCTGGCTGATGCTTGCCTATACTTCTGATAAAGATACATGAGAAATTATTTTTGTAGCCTTTCTGGATTTAAAGTCTGTGTCTTAAGTATATTTAGATGGATTGAAAAATTCTCTACTTTTAATGCTTAAGGAGATTTTCAGCAAGAGAATTTGACTACAACTACTGCACAAACTAGTATGGACTGTATATAATATGCTGTTAGATTTGCAAAATAATAGCAAAAAAAAGAACTGGAATGCTCATCTTCCCCAAAAGAGTGGTACACTGATTACAGAGACTGCAATTCCTTGTCAACATTGTACTTTTAGATAGTTTTAGAAATGGCTATTCACAATCATCTTCTTCCTGTAAGCATTACCAGAAATGTATTTTTTAATAATTTCTGAAGACTCTGTCCTCTTAGCATCCAATATAGAAGGATGAAATGTCTTCAGTATGAAATATTTGTTTAGAATTTACAATCTAACTATGCAGCATGGTGGCAGCAAGCAGTTTATTTCTGGATCATCATAATTTTCTTTCATCTCCAGGTATTGCGCATGAAATGGGTGGGATCACATTGATACCCATTTCCATGAACTTAGGTCAGCCACCTAAAATGGAAGCTCAGGCTCCCTACCACCCCCAGGTGAGCCAAGCACAAGAAGGGCATCTGTCATCAGGAAGCAAACCAAAGAAAACTGGATCCTTGGCACTGTTTTACAGAAAGGTAAGTATCTTTGTTAGGAAGTTGTGTTTTACTTCTATTTGTGACCATGCTAAAAATCCTTGAGCAATTTACATCATATTACTTTTCAGTCTTCACGTACCTTTCCTTTGGCATGAACAATTCTCATGTAGCTGGGAGGAGAAGAGAAAAGACGTTGCAGAGAATTCAATTTCCCATATTGTTCCATCCCTCCCTCCGACACATTAGATGTTTCAATTTTTCGTTATTCTTCTCTTTCTTTAGTAGCTTCTGTAACTACCTAGGAAATATTGTCAGTTTTTAATTACCTCATTTGTTCTTATTGCCTCCCACATTTGCAAGGGTTAGATATACTAAAAATGAGATTACTCTCCTGTGTCATGCTCATTAAAAACTGAATTGTTTTGTATCCTGTACAATATTCTCTTGTTTGGAGTTTTCTGAGGTTTGCCCAGTAGTGCTGATCTTGCCGGCATGGAGCCTCAAAAAATCAGTGTCGAATAACATGCTATCTAAAAGTTTCTAGAACAAAATAAATTCTTGAAACAACGAGGAATAAAAGAGTAGGTTAAGAACTGGGTGCTTGAGAGAAACTTTTTTATTGGCTACAAGAGAAGTTGTTTTCAGAAGTTTTCACCTTTATGGTATCTATATGTACAGAAACTCATTCCCGGAAACACTTGAAAGCCACATCCTGTGTCTGAAGTGTTGGTTCTTTTATTTTAATAGTAAGTCTCTCTCTTTTTCTGAGAACTGATTAAGAATTGATTAACTAGCTGCTAGGCATGAACATGGACTGCTTTTTGGAAGCTTTAATCTCAGCAAGGAAATACTGTATTTGAAAAACTGTGGTAGGCAACATTCCTCTTAGGAAGAACAAAAGTCTTCTCTTAGAATTCTTTTGAAGACAAATTTGACCTTTTCATTATAGTGATCAACACATTCACAATAATAATAGATTTCCCCTGCTTCCATTTCTTGTTCCTGCTCAGTAGAACAAGTGAAAATGAAGATGAATTCTTCCTGCTGTTGAACATAAAGAATGCACCTAATTACTATCAATGAAGTAATGAAGATATCAATGAAGATTACTATCAACTTTTGAAATAAATGGAAGAATGTTAATGTTGCACTTGATAGTTATTTCAGATTTTGAAACAGGTTTTTGGTAATCAGAATGGGGAAAAAAAATCTGTCAGCTTAAAAATATAAGATTATACTTAGTTGTAATTAAAGTATGTCCCTTTTAGCTTGCCATAACTGTTCCATTATAGTAAGTGAGCAGTGTATTATAGAAGGCATAGTCATCATGTTTTTAATTAGATTTTCTATAAGCATCCAACGTTTGAAGAGTTGACAGTTTAATATTTGGAGACATTGACTTGGGCAAAGGGGGGAAGTTCTGTGAAAACAAAGTATTGAAGTATAAAACAGTTATACTTTAGTGAGAGCTTTCGTTTTTGCAGACTAGGTTAAGATCAGCAGGCTTGACTCTTAATTACATGTCTTTCTCTTCCAGGTTTATCATCTGGCAAGTGTGCGCTTGCGTGATCTGTGCTTGAAATTGGATGTCTCCAATGACTTGCGCAGGAAGATATGGACGTGTTTTGAATTCACATTGGTTCATTGTGCTGATCTAATGAAGGACAGACATTTGGACCAGCTCCTTCTCTGTGCCTTTTATATCATGGCAAAGGTAACATGCAGGTTTAGGAAACTTGAGTTTAGTTCAGTTGAAAACATAAAAAGGACTTTTTTTTTTTTTCATCCATCCAGTTACAAATGAGCATTTTTGACATATGAAGGACAGCTGAAATTATATGTATGCTGTTTTGTTCAGGATTTTCTCATTTTCTACTTAGAAAAGTTAAGAGGTCTAGTTTTTAAATTCACAAATGTCTTCTGGTGCAATAATGCTTCCCTTCTTTAATTTTCAGTATCACTGGAAGAAAAGTTTGAAAAGGAATAATTCTTAAGTATCTTATGCAAAAAAAAAAAAAAGGCTTTACTAGCCGGAAAAAAAAAAAAAAAAAGAATGCTTAAACATGAAAAATGTGTGTTTTTTCATATTCCCATCTTCAGAACTATCCTATCACCATATTAATTCTCATGAAAAGGCTATATAGAGGGAAGCTAATTGAGTAGACTGGACCTGAGCAGCCTGATTGTTCTGCTTGCACTTGGTCTTCAATAGCCTTTTCTTTTCCAGGTAACCAAAGAGGAAAGAACTTTTCAGGACATAATGAAAAGTTACAGAAATCAGCCGCAAGCAAACAGCCATGTGAGTAAATGATATAACCTTTCCTTCATATAAGTCTCAGAAAGACGTGGCTTTCAAATGTTTATGATGATAATGGAAAAATCGAATCAACTTCAAAATTAGATTCATTCTTATTCAGATAGATATAATCTAATCTGACTTCCATGTTTTCCTTGTTAAGAACGTTTTTTTTCCCTCTGTGTTCTATAGGTTTATAGGAGTGTTTTGTTGAGAAATTATTCTGATGATGTCCTTTTGGACAAAAATAAAAACCAAGATGTAGAGATGACAGAAGGTAGGTACAGCAAAGTAATTTGGTATTTTTAAAAATGTACTTGCATGTTTTTAAGGAACTGAACTGTCAAATAATGACAAGAGAAATAAGTTTTAGATTTTAAAATGCATTTAAAATAAATAAATGTATTGTTGAAAATACTGATAAATATACTTTATCAGCAGCCCTACTGTTTGTTAGATATAAAGAATATGCTTTCCAGTTGGAACAAATGTTTTATTTTGTTTTCTTAAATTTGATAGCTTGATACTGAAGCATTTCCTTACTGTATCAGTGTTACTACGGTTCATCGTGGACAGTAACACCATTTAACAAAGAAAGATGAACAGTATCTGAATATTATGACAATTTTTTTTCTAATATGCTATTGCCTATTCTGTAGGTTTAAATATGGACTACTTTTTTCCAGAAAATAGTGGCTGTCTTAGACCAAAATTTGCATATACAAGTAGATTTCTTTTAAATAGCTGATATTTTATTTGCTGTGGGTTAGAGAAGAAAGAGATAAAAATAGGATTCGAGAAGAAGTATGAAAATTGTTCCATGCCCATTGTTACTGACTTGTCAGTAAAAGGATAGATCACAAGTCCATGTATGAGCCCATGAGTAGAACGGATCTTCAGCCAAGACACACAAAGAAATTTAGAAGGCTGTTCCATATGGCAAAATCCCATGGTGAGTGGGATTCAACTGCTTGAATGAGTATTAGTGCCATTACTGCCACCTTACAGTGTCCTGCCTGGGTCCAGGAAAGTGCTGATCTGTAGGTTCAGCATCCTGTCTAACAGCTCCACAATTCTTGGATGTCGTAGGGCATCTATAGTGGTACTGCCATAGGGTGTTCTGTCAAACATGTTTACTTGGTTACAAAGTTGTTCAGTTCCTTTTCCTATTAGACTTTTTCATCAGTTGGAAACTAGTGTCTCTTTTTGCTATGTTAATTAACGTTATTTTGACAGCAGCTTACAGGAACACGTGCTTGTGCTCTGACACAAGACAGACGCTAAGGAATTATGGGTATCAACTGCAGGTTTTGATGTTTCTTTCCATGTTGCAGTGATTGCAAGAGGCTTTATTCTGTGTTCCCTTGTTTTGCTTGGTAGTAAACAGTGTGGAGGAATGAAGAAGAAGGTTGTGTTCAGTAGGGATCTGGCTTAAGCAGGCAAGAGTTAACAGCAATATACTTGCTGTGCAGCTGCAGCTTTTTCTACTGAACATCCATTTAGTTACATGCCTGAAAAGATGGTCTCCTGGCTTCCTCGTGGTAGATGTGAGTTGAGTACAAAGCTATTTTTTTGCCAGCTCATCACTAGAAAGCTTCACAGAAGCTAAAAACTGCAAGTTCTCAGGCTGCTTGAAATTTTGCTGCAAGTTTGCATAGCATTTGTGCTGAAGTGTTGGCAAGGTCAAGGTTCTGAGCATGTTAACATTGTTCTACATACTGGCTAACCTGATTATTGCTATATGAAGATTGTACAGCAGTCCAAAAAAGATGAGCAAAAAAATGGCTTTTTATGACTTTCACTCCTTTAAAACAAACAAAAAAAATGGAAAAAGGATAGATACTGCCACCCATTTTTGCTACAGAGTTTTCAAGTACAGAAGTGAAGATTTGCACTAGCCTTTTTAGTCATAATCCACTAGCCTGCTAGCAGTGATTCTTAACTCCTTCTAATGCTCATAACCACATAAAATGCACCCTTGGCTCAAGCATGATTCTTGAATTCATCTCATTAATTGGTCAGTTTATGAATGAGTTCTTATCAGTTGAATACAAGTTTAAAGAATGAAGTTTTCCGATACTGTATTCTGAAATCTGAAGCTTTCTCTTATTGTTAGACTCATCTGTGAAAACTGGTAGTTCCTCGGGAAGATCTGCAGCAGAGAAGTCCAGTGAGTCAGGAACAGAGGAGAGAGGAGATCTTATTACATTTTACAATGCGGTTTATGTAGGAAGAGTACAATCATTTGCACTGAAGTACGATATTACAAACCAGGATCATGTAGTAAGTAAACTATTTTGGAGTTTTGCTCTACTGAATAATCAGACACACTGTGGTTTTCCTGGCACTCTGTGTCAGTATTTTGCATAGTTATTCACCTAGCATGGTTACAGAAGTTGTGAAGTTATAGGTAATGCTATGAGGACTTGCTTTAACAGCCTTTCAAAAGGACAAACTGCAGACGCAGTTCAGTTTACAACCCCATTTTCAGCCTCTTTATGTAACAGTACTCATTGGCTAAAATACCTGTGGAGCATCTGTGTAACACATACGGGAAATAAACTTGTTCTGTGGTTTGGCAGACCTTTGCTCAGTTGTTTAACTGCTATGGGATAAAATGTTATAAAGGAAACCTGGAAGCGTGTTAGTCTTGTCTTTCTGTGAAGTTACACCTCTTCAGTAATTTTTGACTCGTATCCTATGGGGATTTGTCCTCTTTCAGATGGAAGCCCCTCCTTTGTCTCCATTCCCCAACATTAAGCAACAGCCCGTATCACCTCGACGGATCTCTCAACAGCACTCAGTTTATGTTTCGCCTCATAAGAATGGTGCTTGCTTGACACCTCGAACTGCACTACTATACAAATTTAATGGGAGCCCTTCCAAGGTAGAAAATAAAAGGGTTGAAAATGTTTGATTTGGGGGAGTGTTAATCTCATAATTAGAACATGCTCTAATAGAATGGGGATTCACCGAACCAGTTTCTCAGTTTGTGGTGAGGGATAGAGTTTTTTATGTAGAATCCCTCACTCATTCAGCAGAGAGGTTCAAAATAGAAACTTCTTGGTTCTCAGGTAATTGAGAACCAAATCAAGTTTCAGATGGAGTCATATTAACTTGTATCACATTGTTTTTAAATTTTTTTCTTGATCACAGAGTTTGAAGGATATCAACAATATGATAAAACAAGGTGAACACAGGAGTAAGAAACGAGCAATAACAATTGATAGTGATACTGAATCCCCTACGAAGCGACTCTGCCAGGAAAACGATGATGTTCTACTTAAACGTCTCCAGGATGTTGTCAGTGAAAGAGCAAATCATTAAAACTGCCAGTTTTCTGTGGGATCTAGAAACTATGGAGCTTAATACAACTGTTGTGCTATTTATTTCTTGCATTTCCAATGTGGTATATACAGACAACTGTGAAGTTTAACATTGAACTTTTACCTGACTTTTGCAAGATGCAAAAAGTAAGGGATAAGTAGTTAATGCCAGAGAATGAAAGTGATGATGATCTTTATTCCTAAAGAACCTGCTATGCTGGAAGGTACTCTCTTCAAGCTGATTTAGCAAATGAGTGATCTGTAGAAAGCCATGTTGGGTGTTCTTGAACCTAATACAGAGTAGTTGATTTCTGAGCGTAACTCAGCTTCTAGGAACAGGGGCGTTAGTTTTGGAATAAAAACAGTAAGGAAATGAGTGAAGTCGGTTAATTTTCTCAAGCTTTTGGTACTTGGGGAAGAAGCTTTTTAAGTGCCTTATTTTTAAAAGAATGTGGAATTTTATGCATTACAGTGAAATAACTGGTGTGGAGAACAGATTGATAATTCAGCCTCAGTAAGAGCTGAATAGTTTTGAACTGTAGATGTCATCTCCGATGAGAACTTCGCCAAATATGTATGTTGCTACCTGGATCAGAGAGCTTCTGCAATAACATAGGCAATAATCAAAAAGTAGAAGCAGCAGTGGCTTAAATTGGACACTGAAATCTGAAAAAGCACTGAGATAACTTCCTGAATAAGTCCGAACTAACTTTATCCCGAGCCAGTAAATGCTGCCATGGAAGCTACTCCTTTCAAATCAGAAGCTTGATTTGCAACCCTGCTGTAGAAGCTGTTCATATAAATTGTAGCTTAAATGTGAAGAAGTACAAGTTGGTTACAGGTGAAAAACAGCTGGGGCTCTGGCCAGCCTTACAGCTGTTGAAATGTGTAAATTCATTTAACAAATTGTATCTCTTCATTTTATTATTTCCTGAAGATTGTAGTCTCTTGTGTAGTATCTACACTGAATGTAAGCCCGTCAGATAAGGCATATTTGTATATATGTTTTTATAGCTATTAAAGGCTCGGTTTCATTGGAAATGTATAAATTCCAGGATCTATTTCTTTTAAGTAAGCTGTTAACACTGAAGTATTTGATAGGATCTATTTTCCCAAAACGGAAAAAGTCAATTTTTTTCATTACTGTAAACCAGTATTTTGATCTTATTTCATAATTGCATTTAGGGTTAGAGACATACAGAAATTTCTCAGCACTGCATTTTTCAACTTGTTTTGTGTATATTGTACTGGAGAAAAAAAATACATAGGACTTGTATGTAGAGCTCTGTTTACTTCATTGTTTGGTTTTAATATGTGCTGCAAGATCTGCTGTGCCACAGTTCCAGGGAAGAATACTAGTGTGATCTCAGTCTCAGCTAGTGAATCTGGTCAGCAATGATGAAGGGAAAATGTATTTAGAAGTGTACATGTGCAGGGACCCTACTCATCAAGGAATAGCAAGTTTACAAAGTGTAAATCATTTTTGAGTTGTTAAATACTTGATTTTTGACTTTCAGAAAAAGGCTTATTTCTGAAAGTTGAGACTATACAGAGCTGCAGTATGAGGACACACAGTCGACTAGGTTGAATGTAGATTCTTCTGTTCGGTTCCTTTAATTTTATTTGAATATTTGTCTTCAGATCTTGAGACACAGTGTAGAAGAAAAACAACCTATCTGTCTTTATCTGCTCATTGGTGCTCTTATGACTATATCCATTTAAATTATAATCCTGTCCCTAAAAGCCTCCTGCATTATTAGGGGGTAATAAGGAATCTTGATTTAGCCTTCCATGGAGTCTGCTTTATTTGCATGGACAATTGCAGTCTTTCTGGATGGTAGATGTAAGGCCTAACAGCGTAAGTCTTTCAGCAGTATTGTAAGATAAGAATGTACTTGATTTGGTTGTAATTTAACATCATGTGCATATCTCTCTTCCTCCTCATGTATATGCTCATCACACTGTTACAGTATTTTCTGAAACTGTAGAGAACTGATGGTGCTCAAATCCTTATTAGTTGTCATTAACCATAGTGTTTTTTCATTAGAAAAATTAATATACTGCAACTGCATACAGTTCAGATTTTTTCACCTGTTTAGGTGATGGTAGAAAAATATTATTGGACTTGTTAAACAGCTAAAACAATGGATTATATGAAATGCTTGTAACGGTTTAAAGTGCCTTCACATGTAAATATGTATTTTACAATAAACAAAAATATTTTAACCTGAGTTGCTCTGTTTCCTCTGGTAATTCATTACATGATGTTTTCTTTCTGCATTTCCTGTAATGTTCCTATAAGACCTTTATCATTTTTGTGCTTCTCTTTTTTTTTTAAACTTCCTTTTGCAGATAAAAATGCCAATGAGGGGAAGGCATCACAGGGGGTGTAAAATGAGAAGTAGGATTATAGCACCAGTCTTGAAAACTGCATGCTATCTAGTGAGACACTGTTTTTTCCCAGCCAAACAGATTCACACTAATTCTTTAACTGAAAAGATCGCCACCTTAACACTGCCTAAAGTGGGTTCAGAGCTTCATGTTTACTACAATAGAGTATTTCGGAAAGTCGGAGGAAGAAAGGTTAACATCACCAGGGAGGATGCAATAAATCTGCTAGCATTTTAGCTGTAAGAATTATATTAATATTAGGTTGCCACATCTCCTGCATACTAAGCTGTCGTGTTGAGAAAATACATCGTGTGATTAAGCACTGTGGGGAATAGAAACTGAAACACAGTTTAGTTTTGAGCTAGGAAATGCTCTTCTTGTGTTCCAGCTCTGTGATTCATGCAGGATGTTTTGGTTACTTGACATTTGAGGAACAAAGAGCTAGGAACACAGAAAGACAGAAAACAAGTGAGTTTGTAAGTGCTGTGATTGCAGAACAAGGAAGTTGAGCATGTTTAAATCTGTCTCCAGGACAAATAAATTAAGCCTATTGTAATCTAAATCACCTAAGTAGCAGTTCACGATAAAGAGAAGAACATGAAGATGTTGCTTTGACAAGTCATCTAAATACCAAATGCATTACATTTTTTTTGACCTCTTTGAGTGACCAAAAGAGTATCAGAAGGCAGATGAGTTGCAGAGATGGATTACACATGTGGTTCCCATCCATTCTGCCCTGCTGAACATGAGCTAGAGGCTTTGGTAGGGTTATGAGCGTGGGGCCGTGCGCTGTGCCTCGCCTTGAAGGTTAATACACAGGAGTAACCGGGAAGCTTTGGTTTTAGGGTGCCCAATTCACCCCGTACACCCCACAGCACTGCTCCACAAATCAGGTACTGATTGCAAATACCCTCTGCCTTTTGTTGTCATGACTCCCAGTAACAAAAACAGCTTTGCAAGAATTCAGTCACAGGAACATCAGCTAGCTAACGTAAATACAGGGATCAAGCAGGTGAGGTGGAAAGAACAGGCTCCAGGTCATGACTGCTTTGCTGTGGACTTAGCAATGCTTTGATAGTTCTACCTTCAGGCAGACAAGCCTAAGTGTTTGTAGCATGGCTTCATGGAGCCCACCCAAAATAACAATAATAAAAAAAAAGACTCTACTCAGAAATAATTGCTCTTTACCTGGTTTTCTAACATGTGCTTTATGCTTTGTAAAAAGGTGTGAGACTACTTGGTGTGGTCATGTTCCTTACTGGATCTAGTCTGCTAATGTTCATTCTGAGAAGAGGCATATTTGCTCTCAGCCAGGCTGCTTCATTCCGGGCAGTGAGGGCTATTTGCTGATGGAAATCTCAGAAAGCCCCAGAGGGCATAGAAAGACACAGATGGAAAAACAGTGCACTTTCCCGACAAGAAATAGAAAGTGAGAAAACAGAAACACCTGCTCACAAAAGCAAATCACTATAGCATGATGTAAACTCTAAGACTTTGCAGGAAGCATATAATTTATTTATTTATTTATTGCTATTAATTTTTCTGTTTGTTCATTTTGCTGCGTCTGAATTGTGGTGTGATGAAAACACAGCAACTCCCAGAAGTGCTTCCCAGAAGTGGGGTCTGACGGTGGCTCAATGCTTGGTGCCCACCGAGCCGCTCTCACTGCCCCTCAGCAGCATGGGGGGGGCAGGAAACACTGAGAAAAACCTTGTGGTCTGAGATCAGAAAGGGTGGCTCCCTGCATCTGGGCACCCTCAGAGGCCCTGTTCTCCCACGTGCCTGGTGACAGGACCAGGGGAAATGGGCTTAAGTTGCGCCAGGGGAGGTTTAGGTTGGATGTTAGGAAGAACTTCTTTACTGAAAGGGTTGTTAGGCACTGGAACAGGCTGCCCAGGGAGGTGGTGGAGTCACCATCCCTGGAGGTCTTTAAAAGCCGTTTAGATGTAGAGCTTAGGGATATGGTTTAGTGGGGACTGTTAGTGTTAGGTCAGAGGTTGGACTCGATGACCTTGAGGTCTCTTCCAACCTAGAAACTCTGTGTAACAACCATAACCCTTATGTGGAAGCTCTGTTCAGGGGGGGCCTCTCTCATGAGGCGGGGCTGGCGCCTGGCGCCACGCGGCGCTTCCCGCCCGCTGGCGCGCGGCGGCGGCGGCGGGGCCGGGGCCGGGGGCCGCGCGGTGCTGACGTCAGGGCGGGGCGGGCGCGGAGCGGAGCGGGCGCTGCGGCTGCGGGGCGGCGGCGGCGGCGGTGTGGCGGCAGCGGCAGCGCCATGGGCAGCCCGGCGGCGGGATGGGCCGCGGCTCCGGCCAAGCGTGCGCGGCGCCAGGAACCATCCGAGGGGCCCGGCAGCCCCGGTGGTGCCGGTGCCGACGGCGACCCGCGGCTGTGGGACACGGAGCGGCTCTGCCAGCACCTCTCGCGCGGCGGCGTGGCTGAGCCCGACCTGCTGAGGCGCTTCCGAGGTAACGGTGACCGGGAGGGGGGGGAAACGAGGGGTGTTGGGTCTCCCCGCAGCGCTCACCGCCTGCTTGTTCCCTCAGAGAGCGGCGTCACCGGGGCCATGCTGCTGGACCTGCCCGCCTGCGCGCTGGAGGTCACGCGTGTGTGGTGAGAGGGGACGGGGCGGGCTGGGGGGGGGGGCTGTGGGAAGGGGGGTCCCGGAGCAGCCCCTGGAGCCCGGGCAGGGGGCACTGCCCTCAGCAGGCAGGGGAGTCGGTGCTCGGGTGGTGAAGGAGCTCCCTCCCTCTCCAGAAGCAGAAGGGGAGGTGAAGGTCCTGCGTGCCTGAGGGACCGAGCTGCGCCCTGGGGGCTTCCCCCTGCACCTATCTCCAGCTCCTCTGCTCCCCTCACCGTGTTTTCTCTTGTTGTGGTTAGCGGTACCAGGGCAGCTCCCGGTGTGGTTATTTGGCAGGCGTGCACAAGTGCAGAGCCGTGCTTGTGCGAGGAGGATGCTGAGCGTGTCGGTGTGTGGGTTGGCTGCCTGCAGGTAAGGTTGCCGGAGCTAACAGTGTGCCGAGGATGATCTCCAGACACCTCTACGATGTCTAGAGATTTGGCTGGGGAAGAGCGCTGTCAGGTTGAGGAGGGTGTGTTCAGAGAGCAAGTGTCCGGGTGTGTCTGCTGGCAGGGAAAGGAGAGGCAGCGAGGCACAAGGTGGCAAGGCAGAAGGGTCGTGCTTTGGAGGAGGTAAGACGTTGGCAGAAGTCAGTAATAAGGTGGTTTTGGGTTTTGTGAGAATGGTTTTAAGTGTGCAGGTAGGAATGGTGTGGAATCGCAAGGAAGGTGGCTAAAAGCTTGCTTAGTTTCTGTTGCCAAAGGCATTTGTGTAGCTGACAGAACAAGCAGAGAGTGGTTTCTGTTTCCACGCCACCGCAAGGCTGGCTGCTTGCAGTACCTCGGTGCCTGTTTGAGCAGCATGTGCCCGTGCTGGGTGCTTGTACGTACAGGAGAGACAGAGGCTGCTTCAAGGCTCCTTGGGAGCATGTAGGTTGAGTCCTGCTGGTGCAGCGTGGAGCCAAACGGCCGTGGATAGCTCCCAGTCGGTGCAGAAACTGCATGGGACATACGGAATGATGTGTTGGCAAGTTTTGTACTGTAAGGTGTTTACTTCCGTGCAGCCTGACATCTCGATTCTGTTGAGCTGAAAATACTCTCAATTGGATGAGAAATTGTAAGAGCTGTTTGCTTTTTGTATATATATAACTTCTGCTTGGCTTTGCAATGAAGAGTGATCTTTCCTGTGCTTTTTTCCATTGCATGTCATGTCCTCCAATAACTTTAATAATTTCTCCGTGTCAGACCAGTAATGACTGCACACTTAGAGTATAGTTCCCAGTCATTCTCAGACATACAGAGAGGAGAAGTTGGGACAGCAGGGGCCTGGAGGCTGAGCTATGGGTTGTCTACGCATTCTCCTGCTCCTAGAAGTGGATGTTCCGTGCAGATTGAGGTGTGATGCATGTTAAATATGGGTGGTGAGTGAGGCTGTCTGGTTGACATCTCTGGAATAGTTCAGTTCCTGATGGGTGCAGGAGAGAGGCTGTGTTTTGTTGTTTTTTTCTTCTTCCTTGTCTGTGGTGCAAGGGAGGGCGTGGGTGGAGGGGAATGGATGGGGAAATGGAAGTGTTCACCCTTGGGGAAATGGAAGTGTTCACCCTTAAGACATCTGCTTTAAAGGCAGTTTGAAGAACTACATCAGCCACACCCTGAGAAAACTGTATTAAAATATGAGTTGTTTGCAATCTTCTGGTTGAGGCAGTCCTATCGTGTAGGCACAATGTAAACAACTCCTTGCTGTTCTTCTTTCTCTGAAGATCACTAAAGAGCTCTTTGTGATTTTATGCTCACCATGACCATACTGGCAATATGCTTTGTCTTCGGGAGACCAAGCCCCAAAGTGGGGTCAGCGTTCCTGGAGGCAGGAGCCAGCGACTGGTAGGTAGGTCAGGCATGGACTTCCCTGCCTCTGTAGCATCCATCTGCAGCGCCAGTCTGGCCAGGGGCACCTCCATCAGATGTGTCCTACAGTGTAGAGAGCTGCGTTAGCAATGTGTAATACAACCCTGCGAGAGGTGAGTTTCTGGAGGGGAAAAAAGAAAAGAGCACATCTGGCTATGCACTTTGTGGACAATGTTTGCACAATTAGTTGTATAACAAACTACAGTGTAAATAGCATGGATATGTCCTTTGCTGTTTCTGTAGCTGCAGTCACTTCTCAAGTAGTAGTGGGTAGATGCCCATGTGCCATCCCCTGTACGCACCTGATAATTTTCCAGTGAAGATTCTCCTTGCTCCTGAATTTCTGTGGCACTTAAAAGTACAGTCAGGTGCTTCCAACCAGCACTGTGCCATGTACTCAGCACTGGGAGGAGAAGTGCTTAATGCTTGCTTAATGTTTGGTACTGCTTTGCATTGCATCACCTTCCCGTAAATGTGACTAAGCTCGTATACTTTGTGTGACCCAAAATGTCCTGTTGAACAGTTGTTATCTGATGGCATGGCTGTATGATGGTGTCAGTGTACCTCCTGCTGTATTATGGCTCTTTCAAAAACATGATTGTGACATTTGATCAGCATTACTAGCATGCTTTTAAGTGATATCCCCCAAACACCCCTCAGCTGTAATTGGTAAAGTGCGGGTCATCTTTTTACATCAGGTTTGGTTGTTACTTTTTAAATCCTGAAATGTTTTAGAGGGTGGTGCTTGGCTACCACCCCAAGCATTCATCCTGTCCAAGTTAGCCAGACACATAGTTGCAAAGTTTATGTGTTTCTTACCCACAGCAGTTGAATGTCCTTTGTCCCATTTTCTGGACAGACCTCAAAGAGCTGTTGCAATTTTGTTTCCTGGAAGCATGAAGATAGATATGTGCAAGCTTCAGTTTTGGTGGCTGCAGAAGAGTTCCTCTGCTCTTCCACCATGCCCAAGTTCTTCATCTTATCATAGCGGAGAAGGACAGGCTTATGCAGATGGTCCTCCTCTTGTCTTCAGTTTTAGCTGTTTTCTTTTGCCCTGTAAATAGTGGCCTCATTCAGGATCTCCCTTGTAATTATCTGAGAGTTTGTGACCATTCCTCCAGGTTGAGCTGCTCGAGGTGTGAAGTAACATACTGGCAGTGATGCTCAGAGCAGTGTTTTTTATCTTGCTCATGAGCAGAGGCAGCTGAAGACCTGCAAGTGACAGCAGCCCAGGCTGCAGCCAAGAACTCCTTTGCTGGGGACAGGGATACAAACTGTTTAAAACAAACAAAAAAACTCACCAGGAGCTCAGGCATCATATGCATTTAATATTTTTATGGACTGTGAATTATTAAATGATAGAGATGAAAATATTCAGTGCATTTTGCTGTATTTGTTTTTGTTAATAGTTGACATTTTATGGTATTAATTTCTGTTAAACCTTAAATGCAAAGACTGATGTAAAGCTGGACTAAGAATGGTTAACTGCTGAAGAGTGCAAAAGGTAACAGACTGTGTTTTCTAGTGGTAAAGTGTTTGCTGTTGTACTGAGGCCGAAACCAGTTTGCTCAAGGATGAAACCTGAAGACAGAGTTCACAAAAGATCAATATTTCAATATTATTATGAAAAGGCCACACAATATGTATGTCCTTAAAAGAGTTAATGCACATCAGAGTAATACGAACTCACACAAGTAATTCCATATGTACTGTCAAGGAAAATACCTACCAAACTTTGCTCTCAAACAAACTGTTATTATTTTATTTCTAGCCTCCCAGATGAGAGGTTGAAGGTGCTCGCCTGCCTGAACAAACTGAGACAGACAGTGGACATAATGAAGGTAACAGTGGTGCTGCCTGGGGGACTCTGCTTCCACTGCCCTGCTGGCAATTGCAGCGATCTGCCTGTGTCTTTCTGCTTCCCCTCCTGTTGGCTCTGTCCTGCCGGCCAGTACTGCAGTGGTGCTTTTCCTTTGCAGAGCAGCACGCTCCAAGCCCTTCTTCTCGATAGTCAATGTTCTTTCAAAAACCATGTTAACCAGAAAAATTGTTAAAATGAGCAGTTAAGAGCTTGATGTGGGCACCTGGTGGTTGTGGGAGATTGGATGAGCAAATGAGCTGTTGTTTGAAATGTGAGAAGCTCTCCTTTCACGTCTTCTGTCTTGTGGAGTGTCCCCTTCTTGTTTTTTGTTAGTTTAGCCTCAGGACTGTGTTAACAGGCTTCTTCTCGCTTCCGCTTCTTGTGGTGTCCGACAGTTTTTCACAGTGGTGTGTGTTAGTTTAACCCAGGCCAGGACAGCCCTGGCAGTCTGTGCATCTGACTGCAGCACTGCCAGTTTGGCAACAGGAGTAGAGAGAACACAGGAAAAAAAAACTTATTTGACTCAGTATTTTACTGAGATAAGTGTATCATGAAATGGCTTTATGTTCTCTTCTGATGCAAGGATTAAATCTATGTGTTTATGGTATTGTAGAAGTCATTGTTCAGATAATGCAAACCTAGAGGTAATCAGGGAGTACTTCTTCAGATTTTGTCTTGGGTTTTGTGTTTTCTTTTATGAAAAAAAATAGATAATATTATAATAATATAGACATATAATATTAATATATAGACATAATTTCCACCATGCAAAATCTCACTTGTTTTTTTAAAAAAGCAACAAGCAGTGTCAGACCAGACACTTCTTATTGGGTATTGAGAGCAGCCCTGAGGAGAAAGAGCTGAGGGTGTTGGTTGATGAGAAGCTCAACACGAGCCGGCAATGTGAGTTTGCAGCCCAGAAAGCCATCTGTATCTTGGGCTGCAGGGTGTAGGGGAGGGGATTTTCCCCCTCTGCTCTGCTCTCGTGAAACCCCACCTGAAGCCCTGTGTTCAGCTCTGGGGTGGGTCCCGAGCACAAGAAGGACATGGACCTGTGGAAGTGAGTCCAATGGAGGGCCGTGAGAATGATCAGAGGGCTGGAGCACCTCTTCTATGAAGGCTGAGAGAGCTGGGGCTGTTCTGCCTGGAGAAGAGAAAGGTCCGGAGAGACCTTATAGCAGCCCTACAGTACCTCACGGGGCTGCAGGAAAGCTGGTGAGGGACTCTTTGTCAGGGAATGTAGTGGTAGGACCAGGGGTAATGGCTTTAAACAAAAATGTGCAGGTTTAGAATAGATGTGAGGAAGAAATTCTTCACTCAGGGTGGTGGGGCACTGGAACAGGTTGCCCAGAGAAGCTGTGGATGCCCCATCCCTGGGCGTGTTCAAGGCCAGGCCAGGCCAGATGGGGCTTTGGGCAGCCTGGCCGGGTGGGAGCTGTCACTGCCCATGGCAGGGGCTTAGAACTGAGTGATCTTTAAGGTCCCTTCCAACCCAAACCGTTCTATGATCACAGACATGTATGGCAGTACCTTCCTTTAAGTGGAAGAGCAGATGTAGCTAGGCAGTTTTCTCAAGTGTTAAATATTGGAATTAAACAAATGCAAGTAAGACTTTTAGAGACTTTTGTCTGGAATTCCCTCACCACCTGAAATGCACAGCTTTGTCTTTTCTGATGTCATGCCTAAGTAGCTCTCCAGGATAAATCTTGGTATAGGATAGACAGGATATGCCTATTACAAAGGTGAAATCAAGTGATCACCAATACCACCTCTCCCACAAAATACCTGACCCTACTAGATACCTTTTACCTTTGTGCCTGTTTATTTTCAAAGTCATATGTTAAGTGTTGATTGCATTGTTGTTTGGCTTTTGCAGGTTTTTAATGATCCAGTTCATGGGCATATTGAAATGCACCCTCTTCTTGTTCGCATCATTGACACACCTCAGTTTCAGCGCCTGCGATACATTAAGCAGCTGGGTGGCACTTACTTTGTTTTTCCAGGAGCCTCTCACAACCGCTTTGAACACTCTTTAGGGTAAGGTAACATAGTCTTGTATGCACGTCTCTTGTATTTGTATTTCCCTGAGATTGGTTCCGCTGGTGTGGAGTGCCAGCCAAGGTACATTACTTACCTTTGAGGGTTTATGAATACTGTTGTGGTGGCATTTTCTGTCACATGAATCTTTTTGTTTATCCTTCGTGATTATAGGCTGTTCTCTTGGACTTCATTTACCAAAGAGAGATAAAGAAACTCCCAATATGGATCAATGCTTTCTCCCTTTATTTTTCCTTCTGGTAATGCGCATTAGAGACTGTGAGTGCTGTATGTTCTCCCCAGCTGAAAATTGAGTTTAAAAGCGTAAGCCTGGGAAGAGTACTGAGGCTGCTATAAATGAACTGTCAGACAGATGCAATCACCTTAGATTTCCCAGAACAAATAAAATGGGCTTTAGTCGTAATGTTTGCATTTGTACTTAAGTGTGCTTCATGCAGTCGATGCCAAATTGTCAGGCTGTTAGTAATATAAGTTAAAGAGAAAGTAGGTGGGCACCTGCTTGGGCGGCCTGCTCTAGGGAACCTGCGTTGGCAGGGGAGTTGGACCTGATAATCTCTTGAGGTCCCTTCCAACTCCTACATTTCTGTGATTCTGTATAGACTAGGTCAATCTGCTAGGGGAGTCTTATGTTCCTGTAGAGTTTTGAGGCCATAATGACTGTAAGAAAGCAAATGTCTGCAAGGTTGGAAATACCTGAAGTTTTGCTTTAATTAAGGGGAGAACTCTGAGGAAGTTTAAACTGGAAGCAAAACAGAAGGCAGATTTTAACTCATGTGTTTATGGGAAAGAAGAAAATGCAGGATCTGCTTAGAGCTGTCTGAGTACCATGTTAAGATACTGTTTCTTCCATGTTTTGGGCATGTTATCTTTTGCTTTTTTTGCATTCAGATGCATTACTGATGGCTAAAGCTCTACTACAGGAAAAAAAAAATGTTTCTCTGATCATCTTGCAGGTCAGGTTTTCATTACATGTTGTGTGCTATGTTTCAGACAAGTCTGTGTCTTAAAGTAGCGAAATAGAATAGGTGAACTGCTATTTTCCTGTTCAGGCTAAAATGCTATTATATTCACTTCCTTTTATTTATTTATTTATTTATTTTTGTCCTGCGACAGGGTGGGGTACCTAGCAGGATGCCTGGTACGTGCACTGAAGGAGAGACAACCAGAATTGGATATAACCCAACGAGACATCCTCTGTGTAGAAATTGCGGGTCTTTGTCATGATTTGGGTAAGTGAGCAACAGTTGAGTTGGCCTGTTTCTCTTTGAAAGCTAACCTGAAGGAAGAGTTGGCTGTGAGAGCAGAACACGAGAGCTGTTTCAGGCTTCTCAGTTCATGACCATCTTCCAAGACAGGATTAATCTGTTCCTGTTTGGTTCAGAGTACCTCTGTAGAGGCAAATCCACTTGGTGAATATGTAGCCACTGTTAGCCATTTTTTTGTGTTATTTTCATACGGTATTTTAAAGTTCTTCTTCAGTGGTCAAGTGCTTCCTTCTGTGATGTTCTCAAGTCTCTCAAAACCTCCAGTAACATCTCAGAGAGAAAATTAGTGACCCTTTCCAAATTTGTTATTCATTTATAATGCTGTTTATTTTCTTCAGAGCTGGTACAGAGCAATTAACGTACTCGGTGTTACTGCAATACTTTCCTGTGGTGCCAGTAATGGAACCATCTGTGTTAAGTGCAGTAGTACTTAAGGTGACATGTTAGTGAGGTGTACTTGCTGTAGTTGAGTCTTCTTCATAGATGATGTCAAGATCAAATAAAATACAAGAGAATGCAGATTCTCAGCTTGCTCAAGATACTTTTATTGACAGCCATGTCTCAGATTAAACCTGCATAATCTTTATATCTAAGGTCACGGACCATTTTCACACATGTTTGATGGAAGATTTATTCCACTCACTCGTGAAGGTTTGAAGTGGAAGGTAGGCATTTCAATACTAAAGTAAAAAGAAAACTCGCATTCTTAAAGGGAAGATAATTTATATTTAAAGATTGCCAATGTTTGGGAGCATATAGTGACCATCATGTTTTCTTATTGCATTGTTTTCATGGTATAACTGAAAAACAGAAAATTGTTTCATGGTCTTATATTGATTTTCTCGTTCTTTTGTTTGTTTGGGGAATATCTGCCCTGTTAGTGTGACTGTGAACAGATACAGCCTTACTAGTAAAATAGAGGTGTGATAAGTAAGTGAGGGCTGGTGACATTTGTCACCAGCATCTCCTCCCTGAAGGTGAAAATGCTCTTGAGCTGCTGTGTAATGTCTTGAGATGTGTTTGTGTAAGCATGTCCTCCACCACCTCTCACTGGGTGACACTGGGAAAAAGAAATGTCTGTGTCTTGTCATTCCCTGTGGTGAGGTACTAAAGAGGCAGAACTCATTACGGCTTCACTGATCATTTTAAGCCTGCATCATACCTTAAAACATGTCGTGCTAGCTTTCTCCAGCACGTATTTTACAGGTGTGAAACAACTGGGAGGTTCCTTTTCAGTTGAAGATGTTAGTTCAAAGCCAGGATATTTTATACAGTGTTTAGAATTTAAACTTTCTGAAACTTTGAACAGCTTCAAGGGCTGTTTTCTCTTAATAAAATGTAACACAGTCATTTCAGGTTTTTGTCAGCTATTAAATACTAGGAAAATCAGCTGAGTAAACTTGTTAATTTACTGTACAGCAGACTTGGTTATTTTTTTTTTTTTATTATTTTTTTTTTTACATTGTAACAGTCACTGCTGTTTGTTAAAATGTATAATTAAGCGTTCTCAGTGGAAGAGCTTGTTTCTGGACTCTGTAGACAGGATGTTTTTCTGTTGTGTAGATACAAAATGAACAGCAAATGACCCACTTTCACATTCCCACGCTCAAGTGCTCTTCCAGGGTTAGGAGAAAGCTGTGTCACCACAGGAAAGGTGCATGAACGTTGTAATGTAATGTTCACATATTTTTCACAGCACGAAACTGCTTCTGTTAAAATGTTTGAGCACTTAGTCACATCCAATGGACTAGAAGAAGTCATGAAGTCATATGGTCTTGTCCTGGAAGAAGATATGATCTTCATCAAGGAACAAATAGGAGGGCCTATCGATGAAAACATTTGTGAGAAATCGGTGAGTCACTGTATTTCTACTGTGGTTATTCCAACCACATGAGGTCATGTTTTTAAGTGGCCATACAAAGAAAACGCAGTTTAGGTTAACAATCCAATAATGGATAACAGAACTGAGAACTGGCAGAGATGAGGCAGTGAGTGCTGCAAAGCACAGCCCAATTATATGGTGGGTGCCAGAGCCTCATTATCTTTGACGACAGTAGCAAAATACTTGGATTTATTGCAGTAACAGATACAGAGGCAGGGATAAGACTTGAAGAAATGGCTTGCCTCGAGACAAGGAAGAAGAGATCATAATTAATCCTCTTTGTAACTCTATAAAAGAATCACGTCATCACTCTTTAATTTTACAGCTCTTGTCATCTCTTCAGGGATATCCATTCAGTTGCTACCATAATTAAGATCCCACCAGTGGGAGATCTGTCATGACAATCAGGTCCTAATAAAAACTTGCATATTGTCCCAAGCATCACCCATAAATGTTAGCACTTACCCGTTATTTTCTCTTGTGTAGTGCTACCATGTGTACTGGAGTACTTCAATGACAAAGCGTAGGGAACTTGGCATAAAAAAACTCAGTCTGAGATCTAACAGGAAGGCAATATGGAAAGCCATGGAAGTTGATAGTACCCATTTGCAGTCGTCTGAACACAAAACTTGCTGCCTGCTGCTACCATTGATCTTGAGCCAAGTTCTTGCCCATTGTCTATTTTTTCTCATTTGGACTTTATGCCTACTTTCCAGCAGAATAACAGGAAAAGGAATGTCAAATGTGATCTGTGCCAACCTGGACATCCTCCTGGTGTTATGTTGCAATTTTCTGCTGGAGGTCATTTGGGTTGTGGTGGTTTCAGCAGAGTACAGGCTCTTCTGTTGATGAGTGCCTGTGTTGTGTTGATGTCACCTTGCAGTAGGCCATCTGGTCCTGAAGAAAACAATGCATTTATCAATTTTACTGTTGGGAGCTGCGCTCCTGTTCATTGTCCCTGTAACAGAGCATTTTGTGATCAGTACAGAATATTATGCCTGAAGTGCTCTCCTCCCTGTTTACACGTTTCCATTCTTATTCACTTTAATTTTAATATATCTGCAATGCAGTTAAAATTAAAGCCATGTATCTGTTTATATATATCTTAGATAATTCCCCCCACTTCCCTCTCCCAAATATCAAGACCAGTTTATGGCAATCTTTGTTTAACTAAAGAATCATTACATGTTTAAGGAAATATTTATGTGTAATTTGTATTTTATTATTTTGGTGTTGATTTCCCGTTTGCACCATGGCTGAATCATTCCTCGTTTGTGGGCTAGGAGTTTAAGTAGTTGTCAGTTTGAACAATTATTATTTTTTTAGTCTAAATAATTGTTTTAAAAGTATGTTCTATAAAGTTGTATAGCTGATTGCAGAGATCGCAGAAGACTGCAAGACAGTGATGTGTGTGGGTTTAATTAATTCCTCTGAAGGTTAAGTAATTCCAACCTCTTCCCCTCTGTTGTTACATGTTGTTTTTTTGCATTTCAGTAGAGTGGAAAATTAAGTACTTGTAGTGTACGTGACCTTTGTTCTTCCGGATATTCTGGGAAATCATCTGCTTACACCCTTGTTCTGGATTTCTAATGCCCAGCATAACTTTTGAAAGCTCTTCTATTGTCTTTGTTCTTCATTAGTTTGGGGTTGGATGTTTACCATAGGCAAGAAAATATGTATTGGCACAGTCTTTGAAAAATATTCCAACATTTCTCACAGCATTTAATATCTTATTTCTGATTTTTGTTCTTGATTCCTGTGTCTTTAGTGGCCCTACCGTGGTCGACCAAAGGAGAAGAGTTTCCTGTATGAGATAGTAGCTAACAAAAAAAATGGCATTGATGTTGACAAATGGGATTATTTTGCAAGGTACAAATCTTACAGTTTCTGTTTTTATTAAATTCCTACTAAAACAATGTTGCAATATTTACAAGTATGAGCTCATTGTTAAGCATTTTCTGTGGAATGTTTTTAGGGATTGCCATCACCTAGGAATCCAGAATAATTTTGATTATAGGCGGTTAATTAAATTCACTCGGGTCTGTGAAGTAGAAAACCAGAAGCATATCTGTGCCCGTGACAAGGTAAGCGGTGTGTGTGAGCTGAGGCAGCACTCAGTAGCAAAATACATGTGAGGTGTATCAGCAGGTTGCAGATAGCCAAGGCACGGTAAAGCCAGCCAGCAGCCACGTGCTGCATTGAAGGGGGCTGCTAGATGGATGCTCTGCAGCCCAAGAGGATGAAGTAGTTGGTGCTCTGGGAGCTGCTGGCAGAATTTACCAGTCTCAGGAGGGGAGGGATGAGGCTAGCCTCTGGAAGGGCACGTGGCAAGTCCTTCTGAGGGTGAGTAGATGATCACCAATTGGGTGTGCTCCTGCTCTGCTCTTCTGAACAACATGTGAATGTGGGGCTTTTGAAGCAGCTAGAAGTGCTTCTCTCTGTCTGGGTTGTCTGGGGTCACTGCCAAGCTCTTCCATGGCTTGAGTCTATTTCAACATTTATAAATTGTGAAAAATAAGTATTCTGCTCTGCAGCAAATGAAAAGCATCAATTCATTTGATTCCAAAATTGTTTTAGTTTTGCAGTTGAGACAATGCGAAAAGTAAAAGATTCTTTTTCTTTTCTTTTTTTTTTTTGATTCAGGAAGTTGGAAATTTGTATGATATGTTCCACACACGGAATTGCCTGCATCGACGAGCATACCAGCATAAGATTGGCAACATCATTGAAATAATGCAAGTATTATACATCCTTTTCTTGCACATCATTTAATTTTTTTGAAACTGTATATCCATTTGGAATCTTCAACTAATCCATAAGATGTGACGTAATGAAAGTCACCGGGCTGTATAACCAAAATCTGGATCTGTTAGAGCAGGTCCAGAGGAGGGCTGCAAGGATGATCAGAGAGCTGGAGCACATCTCCTAGGAAGACTGAGAGAGCTGGTGTTACTTAGCCCCTAGAGAAGAGAAGGCTCTGGGGAGACCTTATACTGTATACAGACGTCTTGACACTCTAAGCACTGTATAAGTATATAATTAAAAAATAATAATAAAAAAGCAACAACAACAAAAAGGCAAAAACAACAACAAAAGGAAGGGGAGGTAGGGTTGGCCAGACAGCATTCCTTCCGCAGGAAATTCGACTAGAAGCAGATGAATAATGCCATGAAGAAGCACTGGACCGAGTTGCAGTTCTGCTGTTGTAACTGCTGACAGCAGAATTTGAATCTTTATCTACATGTTAAAGAGAGTGTTTGACTCAAACTGACTGGTTAATGACTGGTTAATGTTAAGATTACTAGCAGACCAAAATAAGGAGCAAGCTTACCTGTCTTCGTGTAATGCCACAGCAGGAATTGTTCAGGATCAATTTGGTTACCTACCAGCATTTGTACTTCTCTTTATATCTATAGAAGTTTCCTGGTAATGTTCTTATTTTTATTTTTTTTCAAAAGCAGAAGAAATATTGGTATCCCCAAATAATGGTCTTGCTGAGTAAGCATCTGCTGAGTTTGGAAAAAGCAATGTAGAGGGTTATACAATACAAAAACTACTTGTGAATGGTTTCATTTCACAATCTGCTGCTCGTTGTGCAGTGGTTCTCTGGAGCAGTCAGTTACATTGGCTAAAAATCCTAAGGTTTGGTAGGACCTATGTGTAAGAAGTAAAACAGAACAGTCAAGGAATGTAGTTCTTGGCTTACCATAATTATAACAGCTTATCCAACCAAGTGAGCATACAACCTAGAAATGACAGCAAGTGTACTGAGAGCTTTGGAAAAACTTGACCTTTAGAGCATTAGGTTTTCCCGACTGAAAAAATACCGCACATACATGGGTTTTAGGAAGCTTTGTGTTCACTCTATTAACTTCTGGAGCAATAGGTCTGTAAAAAGGATGTGGTCATCTATGAGGTAGCGTCACTGCAGCTGACTGACTGTCACTGTCTTGTAAGCCTCTGCAGCCATCTGAGCATTATCAAGCTCATAGTCTGAAGCAGAAAAAAGTGGACGTTTCTTGAAATAAAATTAAGGTCTGCTCTGAATCTATTTTCAATAAATGGAAAGACTGCTGAAATGTGCAATGGCAGCATGGAAATAGGACATTGCAATGTGGTCAGGCTCTACTGCATGTTTAGGATGCAGTTTAATTAGTCTCCTATTTATTGTGTGCTAAAGCATTTTTTTTGTTTTGACTCTTAAGCAATAAAGTGTTTAAAGATGATCACAGCATCACAGAATTTCTAGGTTGGAAGAGACTTCAAGATCATCCATCCTCTGACCTAACACTAACAAGTCCTCCACTAAACCATACTACTAAGCTAAATGATACTGAAGTCTTACTTTTGCCTCACACTAGGATTACAGAAGCCTTTCAGAAAGCAGACAGGTTTATTGAAATAGAAGGCTCTGAAGGAAAATTGTACCAGATTTCTACAGCAATGGAAGACATGGAAGCCTACACTAAGCTAACTGGTAAGCATGCTCAATTTTTTTTTTAAAGTGACAGAACATGAGTGTCTGTTAGAATAGGACTGTTTTTTCTAGTTTGTAGAACTGTTGGCACAGTAGGTCCTTGCCCATGATGAGGATTCTTCAAGCACCGCTTTTGTGCACAGATGGTGGGTCAGACCTGAAACTCTCTGTGCTCTCACATCTTGCTGAGAGAGCAAAACCTTCTAGCTTAAATTACCTTTATGTTTGTGGTGAGAGAGAGGCGCACCAACTTCTGATATTCTGCATGCATTCAAGTCTAGGTTATTGTGAGCAGTGCTGTCAGGCAGTCATGTCTGTGCCCTAGGTTTGTTGTACTTGCTACAAGTGGGATGTAGGTCAGGTCAGAGTGATACTACATCTAACTCCATCAGGTAGACAAGTACTGCACTTGTTTCATTGTGGGAAACTAACCCTGAGACAGGTTTCAAAGGGCTCAGATGGAATCTGATTTAATTTGTTTGAGGCACTGTAACCCTGATTGTAAATGCATCTGAAGAAAATGGAATATGTGAACAAATTATTTGATTGCTGAAAGTTTCTGGTTGCTTAGTCAAGAGCTTGTGAGAATTATTCTCGTAGGGTAAATACAAGGAGCAGGCTACTTAGAGATGTGGGGAAATTCCAGTGTGATTATGTAGTTATGCAAATTAGTTAAGGCTTGTGAGGGTTTCCTGAAAAAATAGTCTGGCTGCTGGAAGTTGGTTCTCCAGTGTCTGGGTCAGTGTTGTGAGGAACAAATGCTTACAGAAATTACTAAATTCAATGTTCTCTATCATGTAGTTCACCGTCTTCCCACCAGTGCTGTGTATTGGATTTGTCTGTCCCTCCTGGTCTTCGCCACAAGTTCCTCTGGTTGGTGTTCAGTGCCATGGCATCCCCCTACTGGTTTTGTGTAGCATTTGGAACGGAGGCCAGAGTGTACACCATGAACCCTGCTGCACTCGGGGTTTTGTGGCTGCAGGGCAGAGGATGCTACAGACCCTGCAGAAAGGTGCTCCCAAGGACAGTCAGATCTTGCTCCATCTGGGAGCTACAGCTCAAGGATTCCCAGAGCTACTTTCTTGAGTTTCCATCATCAAGCCTTTGCTGGTCAGCAGAGAGGCTCAGGAATTTCTGTTTTTGCTCTATGGACAAGGTGACAGAAGCTAAGGGCACAGTTGCAGATGTTCCTGTGTGCCATAATCAGTGTCATGTTAAGAGTCTTATGTTAATGACCCTAGTGGTGGTTTTACCCAGCTGGGCAGCTGAGCTTCACCACAACCACTCTTTCACTCCCCCTCTTCAAAAGAAAAGGGGAAGAAAGTAGAACGAAAAGGGCTCAGGGGTTGAGATAAGGACAGGGAGATCACTCAACAACTATCATGGGCAAAACATTCAATGTAGGGAGATTAGAGAAACTTATTATCTATTATTAACAAGCTAAAGAAATAAGAGACAAAGAAAACAAACTAAAACCACCTTCCCCTCATCCATCCTCTTTCACCTCCTCACCCTGAACAGCACAGGGGAATGGGGGGTCAGTCTATGGCACTTTGCCTCCACCGCTCCTGCAGAGTCACTCCCTTGCCCTGCTCCTATGCAGGGTCCCCCCATGGGATACAGTCCTTCTGAACTGATCCTGCCTGGGCTTCCCACAGACAGCGGCTCTTCAAGAATAAGAGGGCTCCGCACCACGGGGTCCATCCATCAGGAGCACACTGCTCCTATCTGGGTCCCCTAAGGGCAGCAGCATCCCCTAGGCCTCCTGCTCCTGTATGGGCTCCTTTCCCCAGGCTGCAGCTCTGGCCTGGAGTCTGCTCTGGCAGGGGTTCTTCACAGGCCGCAGCCTCCTCCAGGCCACATCCACCTGCTCCACCAGGGGCTCCTCCAGCCATGGGGGGGCTGCAGCGTGCAGATCTGCTCCATGTGGGACCCATGGGTGCAGGGGGACAGCCTGCTCCACCAGGGGCCTCTCCACAGGCTGCAGAGGAATTGCTGCTGTGTGCCTGGAGCACCTCCTGCCCTCCTGCTGCACTGTTGTGCCAGGCAGGGTGTTGCAGAGCTGTACCTTCAGCATGTCACAGCTGCACAGGTGCTCCTGGCTGGGTAATGCAAACAGGTGCACGGAGTGCTGCTGTGTTGGCTGTGTGACTGGTGAGCAGCATCCTGACACCAGTGGTTTCAGGACAGCAAAATTAACCCTTCTGCTCTGACGGCACATCCAAGCAAACCTGGAAACTTGCCTCTTGCCACTCATATGCGTTGTGGAAATGCCACTGCGTACTTCGCTGTCACGTGGAGACAGGAAGGGGGGCTTTCATTACCACTGTCCAAAGACTGAGAAGTTCCGAAGATTTAACAGAAGTGCTTTCTTCTTTAATAAGATGAAGCACCTTCCCCCCCGAGGCAGTTAGTGCTGCTTACCAAGGCTGGATAAACAAAAAGAGGAAGCAACCTCCAGTGAAATAATTGTTTGTTGCAAGGGTGAGAATTGAACTAGAATTTTAGTCAAAATTTATTACGAACCCAATGATATCCAAAATTACGTTGGAATAGAATTCTCAGTTGTCAGACCTGATATGTTCAGACATTCACTGAAAGTGAGCATTTTTCCTGAATCAGCAGTTTTTCTTACTGGTTAAGCCACTGTCCTTGTACGTGTATTTTGCTGTGACACTGAATTTTGACATAGTTAACTGAAATAATACAACTTTGACAGATAATATCTACCTGGAAATTCTGCACTCAAGCCGTCCAGAACTGAATGAGGCACGAGAAATTTTGCGTAAAATAGAACGGCGTGAATTATACAAGTTTCTAGGAGAGACTCAACCTGAAAGAGTAAATGAAATTCCAAAGGTAATATCAATTTCTGGAAGATTCTGAGTTCTGTCTTTCTAAAACCATTCTCTAAGTTGCTGGCTTTCTTTTTTTTTCTTTCCTATTTTTTTAAACTTGTTATTAAAAAAAAATAGTGTCAAAAGTTCTATCTCCACCACGCTGTTTTTATGTTGCTGAGATGTGGAAGACATTACGGAAAACTGGGAAGGGTTTTTATCTACAGACAGAAGAACAGCAAGAGATATAAACTCAGAAGTTGATTATTGCAGGAATATTTTCAGAAAAACCCTGTTGCATAAAATGCTATTACGTTCCAGTGACTTGAGAAAGTTATTACTATCATCTTGTGTTCATTAAATTTTCAAAATAACAACAAACATTAGAAGATACTTGTTTTCAATCATAACTTGTTTGCTTTACTTTGAGAACAATGTGAATAATATTTTCTCAATTTCTTGGTGTTAGATTTTTATACTTAATATGGGCATTTATATTTTTTTCTAGTGTTTATTTTTCAAAGCACTCATCAGACATTGGATTATCTACTGTTGTCTTATTCCAAAATAATGTTGTATTAGAGATATTGTTGCTTCTGATGGCTCACCTGGTCTCGTAAAGTGGTATACTGCGTTGACAAGTTAATAACCTGTAAACTTGAGCCCTGGTGCTCAAAATTTTCCATGCCAGATTTCCTGAAATGCCTGACAATATCTAGAAAGCTTTAATAAAAATGACTCAGCTTTTCTAAAGAACAAGGCTATGGAGAGACTAGGGAAATACCTTATTGCTTTGTTCATCTTATCACTTGAGAGGCTTGGGTTCTGTTCTTTGTTTAAGAAAGGTAGTGTTAAGAGATTCTGTATACGGGAAAAAAAAGGTGAGGGTAAATACTGAAGAGGAAGGAAAGCATTCTAAGACACACATCAGCACAGTGCGAAGTTGTTGCATATTGATTGTAAAATTTCTGAAGTCTAGGATAGCCTAACAAAAAGGAGATGGGCAGGAGTATAAATTGCATGAGTTCTACCTTCAAACAGCACCTAGTAGAAGCTTGGTTAGTGGAAAGAAAAACTTTTACTTGGAAAATCCAGCCTGAGACATTGAATCTTGTGTGTGTGTGTGTTGTTCTGAAGGGAGACGGTATCACTAGTGGTCTTATAATTACATCTAGCCAACATTTTGCAGTTTCTGATGATCAGCTGGGGGCTTGGCAGAGGAGGATTTTCCCTTGCAGGAGTGTCAGAGGCTCTGCTTCCCCTGATGCACTGAAAATGGGCAGCGATCAGACAAGATGGAGCTGTCTGTTCTGCTGCTTAAGAGACAACAGTGTTGTGTTTCATGAGCTGCTGGCCACAGCAAGGGAAAAATCTCAAGTAGCTAGAGTGCTCAGTTTCCAGTTAGTACGAACTGGAATAGGCAATGTAAAAAAAAAAAATTTATAAATGATGCAGAATACAAATAAAAAAGCTTATATTCTGTCTCCTGCCAGCTGCCTCCCATCAGTTACCTCCTGGTGATTCTTTCCTCTAGGCTTGCCCTCGTTCTAAACCTTTCCTTGGCTTGAGTCACAGCAAGCCACACGTGCTTCAGCCTGTCGATGTGTGCAATTCACTGCTCTTCTCCCTGTCTTTGCAATGGACAAACCTGCTTGTTGAATTCCTTCCCTTCTGGACCTGCCCCCTGGCTGCTCTGTGCTGCACTCAGCTTTTCTCCTTTCAGTTTCAGGAAATCTTCCTTCATCAAATCTTGCATCTCGCCCAGAATGTAGCAGCCCTGGGCAAAGGTAAACAGGCAAACTTCTCTCTCCTGCCCAGCCACAGCCTTTTAAAGAGAGCTTACACATTTCCATGAACATCTATTCTCTACCACACCATACTCCTACACTTAGCTTTAACCTAACTATCAGCAGGGAGTAGTCTTCAAGGTCCAAAACCAGATAAAACTTGTAGATTTCCACTTTCTGCTTTCCCCTCCAAAGCTTGTCTAGGATCTTTTTTTTTTTCTGTTTTATTTTCTGTGTTTTTTTTTAATTTTTTTTAGTAACATCACTGATCACTAATCTTGTTTGGCTTTTGTTTACTTATGTTTCAATGTTTTTCTTTTTAACTGCAGTTATAATACCTTTATTAGAGGGTGAGATCCTCCAACATCTAATAAAAAAAAAAAAAACATTAAAAATATTTAGTGTTCACCTTTGGGGATCTTAACTGAAAAACACATTTGTGTTAGTAAAAGATTTGCTTGAAGGTACTTACTTTCTATTTTCATGAGAACTTCAATATCCTGAATGGACTCTGTCCTTCCTTCCTGTTGCCAGGTGTGAAACTCTTTCGGTCTTAGTAATTTTATAAGCTGATTTTTTGTTTGTTTCTAAAAAATAAAACAATAATAGTAGACTTGTGACTTTTGAAGGTATAGAAGGCTTCTGACAACCAGATTACTGTAGCAAGAGTTTGTCAAGCATGAAGAAATTAAAGCTTTGGTTTCATGCCATATTCTGTTATGTGCTTTGTTGCTTAGGTCTTGACCTGATAATGCAAAAATACGGTCTGAGCTGTTGTCTTTTTTTTCCAGGATGAATATGATGGCCTGGCAGACGAAATCGCTAATTCCAAGCCAGAAAAGAATCCTCCAAATGTGGATCTAAAAGCTGAAGACTTCATAGTTGATGTAACTATCTCTGCTTTTGGAGTGACCTTAGAGTAAAAACTACTTGATCACATACAGGTGTTAAAGTCAGCAGTCCAGCAACTGGCCATTATTTTTGAAGGCGAGTGAACCATTTGCTCCGGTGGGAGGAAGACAGGCAGGGCGATTCCTGCAGGCATCTCATGCCTGGGGCATGGCAGTCGCTCCCAGGTGCATGCAATGCAGTCTCCAGCCACCAGGAGTGTAAGGAGGGAGCCTGTGACAGGGCAAAGTTTGAGCAGTCTGCTACTGTCAAATAGCTTAAACCCTCTTCTCAGTTAATTATCAGAGGAGCTAGTGAATGGCTTTTTGCAAAGTACATCACAAATCACTTCTAAAGCTGTCTTGCACTGAAGATTCATTTCAGGTTGGGGAAAATGCCAGCAGCTTATGTAGCTTTAAAGTAGCTGACTACTTTCATTGTCCCACAAACTGACATAATGGGGAAGTGGGCCCTTCTCTCTCTTCTGACCACACAATTTAAAGTGTCCCAAGCAGATGTAAGTAATGTTGGCTAACCCTCATGTTTAAAACTGTAAGCTCTGTTGCTGTCTGAGCAGGTTGTGTGACTCAGGAAGGCACAGTGTGTTGAGGGAGCAGCATGGTTTTACTCTTTGAAACTGCAGTGTTTCAGAATGCTGGTGGGTACAAATGCAAAGGTCCACCTGGCAGCTGCAGACTTGAGAGGTGATGGAATAAAAGATTAAAAAATGCAAATGCCAGATTGTTTTATGAGGTAATAATTTGTTAATTACTGTTCTTTTTCTTATTACTGCCATTTACAGAACTATAGTATGTATGTACTTGTATTTATTGTAAGAAAACCAATGACAAGCATTAACAAATGTCATTTTATTTGTTTTGCATGCAAGGTTATCAGTATGGATTATGGAATGAAAGATCAGAATCCCATTGATAATGTTCTCTTCTATTGCAAGGCTGATCCTTCCAAGGCTGTCAAGATCAGTAAAGAACAGGTAGTCTTTTATCTTCCTCAAACGGCCTTCTGAAAGTGATCTTCTTTACAGCTTGCAATGGAAGCAATCGCTGTCCTTCATGGTAGTTCTTGCAGTAGTTGTGGAAAGGTGGTGGAATCCATGTCTTTGCAGGTACTGGGCGTATGTCACAAGATGAGTACAGTCATCTGGAGTCCCAACATCCATTACATATGAAGTGTTTAACTCTTTTGTTCTTACAGAAATATAATTTGCTTAGATAAAGCACATGGATTATAGTGAGATGTTTTTATTGTTTTGAATTTGTATTTAGATGAAGAAATTGAAGTTCCCTGGACTGTAAATTTAAAGAATGAAGCTTATTTGTTCTTTATTCCAAAGGTTTCAAGGCTTTTACCCAGGATATTTGCAGAACAGCTTATTCGGGTTTATTGCAAAAATCTGGATCCAAATATTGTTTCAGCTGCAAAACAGTATTTCGTTCAGTGGTGTATAAAGAGGGATTTCACCAAACCACAGGTAACAAATTTGTATGTTATTTTCTTGTTCTAGTGTTTTTTACCTTTGTCTGTAAGCTTGCTCATTCATAAAAAAATCTAGGGATTTCGGCCTTGTCATTGTGGCGTTGCTGCTTCCCACTAACCTAGCTTCTGTTTTTGTTGTGGCTTGCATCTGGACATGCTCTGGTTTCACTGGAATAGTGATGGATTTTCATTCGTTTAACTTAGGTGATGTGAAAAGCCGTATTTTTATAACAAAATTTAACATCCATGCAGCAACTCACTAGTGTATTGATGCAGGTTTCCTCATACAAATACTTAAAATGCCACTGAGAGATTAAAAGATCTAGAGTGGTCTTATCAATTCTTCTGATTGCTTTGGCTCTTTCCCTTTCCCGTTCACCAGCTGTTAAATTTACCTCTCTGATAGGATATACATGATCACTCCATTGGATCTGAGTCAGAGTGCAAAATCCCTGGGAAACAAATTTGCAAACCTCTACTCCCTGGGCAACTAATCTGTAGTCTGAGTGCTTGGAAAGCCTTAGCTGTTCTGTGCTCTCTTTTCCTGTCAATTCTCAGACATATAAGTTTCCATCTGAAAGACTGTATGTTCTCAGATGGAACATACAGCCCTCAGAGGGCTGTATGTTACAGCTCATCTGAAGTTTTGCACTGGATACAGTGCAAGAGCTGCCATAGCAATTCAAATGAAAGCCTGAAGCAGAACTTGAGTTCATATGCTTTGTTTTGCATTCCTCCTGCCAAAAGTTATTGGGAAACCTGTAACATCTGTGGCTGTAAACTGGTGATGTGTGATGCAGCATCCCCATCACATCCCCCTTGCAGGAAGGTGGTGGCCTTTGTCTAATAAAACTACGATGTTCTGATACTTCCAGTATTATATATCAGTGTAAACAATCAGTTATGGTTGTATCAAGTAAGTTTTTCTCAGTCAAGTCTGTCTTACGAGAGCAGTTAATTTCTGAAAGGCTTTTTGCAAACAGATTAAGTAAAAGGCTTATTCTGCTTGTAGCTCATGAAGTATGGTTGTATCCGGCAACTGTATTTTTCTGGTTCAGAGTTACCCATCTTATATGTCCTGCGGCATGCCAGGGCCTATATAACATGCCAAGATAGTCCCACCAGTCTATTTCTGCTTGTTCTTTCCACTGTTTGTAATGCCTTATTACCAGATAAGCGGTCTGACAAGGCTGAGCACCGCAGCCTAGACCGTACCAGTTACTGTACTGTTATATACCTTAAGAAGGTGAAGGGCACCTCCAAGCACCTACACCTGGTAGACTGCAATAGATTTAAATTAGAAACTGGGAGGGATTCGGAACAAAAGCTTGTAACAATATTTCCAATTCATATACCAATGCCCAAAATGCAAGCCAGCTTCTCAAATATATGGGGGATTTTTTCCCTGTCAGTTCCGACCACTAACTACAGCAGTTTCCATCTCTGTGATGCATGGTCTTCCATACTTATGAATTTCCAGTGCTTCTAGGACCTTGCATTTAATTTTTCTCCTATGCCTGATAGTGAGCCTCTTCCCCCTGGTTTAGGATAGAAAGAAAAAATTAATTCATTATCATTAATGTTTCCTGACTTTTAATAACAGGATGGTGATGTGATTGCCCCTCATCTAACTCCAATGAAACAAAGCTGGAATAACAGAAGTGGGGATGAATTCAATACAGCTTCGGAACCAAGTTGCAAGCAAAGGCTTTCTTTCAATAAGTAACACTTCTCCTTTTTGCACTATTCAGCTATTTTCTTCAGAAGATAGTTGACCCTCAGTGGCAACTTCTAAAATGCTCTGTAAAAAAAAAATGCATAGAACAATGCAGCAATACATCTTACAATACAGTATGTTCTTATGTAGACACTTAAACTAAGTGCATATTCAGAATGGACTTCTACAAAATTAACAAGTAATCTGTTACGGCAGAGCAAACTCAATTCTCATTTATTTTTGAATGTAATGGCACTGTTACAGCAAGAGTAAATTAATTAAAAAAAAAAAATCATAATTGTTACAAGAAGTGCTGAAAATGTGTTACTGCTCCTTCTAGTCCTGATATTTTCTTAAGGTAATTGTGATGTTACTTGAGCTAGTAGAAAAACTTCTAGCTCTCTTTAAACTTCATTTTGGAAAAAAAAAAATAGAGGAGGGGAGAGAAGAATCTTTTTAATATCCAAAGATTACTTTCCTGGTATTGAAAAAGCTGATGAAGATGCAGACCTCTTGCTGTAAAAGTGACCACGCAGCTTTTATTGAAGTAACAATGCATTGCCCTTACATGCAGCATTTTATTGTTTTTATAGTGTATTTTTGATACGTTGAATATTACATTTTTACTACTACACTGAACTGCAAAAACTGCTCAAAACTTCTATTATGGGAGTGGTTGCAGCAAAGCAGAGCTACTTGAATGTTTGTCAAGGTATGTGGTCATGCACACAGTTCTTACATGGTTAGTGAGTCTCGTCAGGGTGCTGCATGGTGCACCTCTGCTAGAGCAGAGCCACAAGTGCACATTGTTTCTGCATTTCACTGTACCAGATAGACAGGCTCTTCAGGAATCCTTTAGTTATTGTATCCTTTTCCTGTATTTCCTGGCTCTGTGATTGCTGTTCTTGTGTATATTTCTCATCCTCGTAGAACTGTAAGAGTTCTTACAATTTTCCTTATGGGCAAACTAATGTGAATGTTGCTAAATGTCCTGTTGGAAAAGCAAACTAGAAAGACTTTTTCCCTCTTGTTTTTTTACTCAGGTCTAAGATGTTCTATTTGAAGGCTGCTTTCATTAAATAAAACCTAAAAGTTTGAAAAGCCTACCCTCAACATTAAATATCCAAAGCAAAGGTTCTGTAATGCTCAGAAATTGGAACAAGCTTTGGATTTTTAGATCTGAAATGAGAAAATACAAGTTCAGCATTCAATTTTAACAGCCAAGCTTTTGAAACTAACACAGTGGGAAGCCACTGTGTAAGAAAACTGTATAACTTTTCATATCTGATTGTTTCCTTTGTCTTTTTGTATCATGGAAACTGATAGCAATTAGGCAGGAGGTAAGGAGAATGAGTATTCACCTATGTTACTGATTTGGTTTGAAATAGTAAGAAGCTGTTCTGCGCTCTGCTGCTTATTAACCTGTGCTCATGTGTTTAATGGTGATGCAGCACAGCCTCTGCTGTTCATATCTTTAATGGTATTTCAGATCTGCAGTGTACCAGGTAGCTATTAGGAGCTGTCTTGACCTTTTGAAAAGCTCTTAAAAAATGTATTATGCTTCAAGAAATAACATCATAGAGTAAAGGCATTTGTCTCCATTATCCACATGAAATCAAGTATTGTTCAGACTAATGTAATTTTGTTATGGCTGCTTGGATTTGTTTTGATGTTACAAAAGGTGCACTTTATATTTGGGAAAAGCTTTTTGCTCACGTTTAAGCAAAAACTTGTACTTAAGTCTATCAGATACTAAGTTCTGAGACAGAGCATTTCTTTTTCTCAAACACATTAATCTGAGCCTTTCTGTACTAAAATAAATGTATAAGAAATGATTTTAATATTCTTTTAATGAATTTCAGTGTGTGAACTTCATTTAAAAACAGCACGGTTAAAACCAGCCCGATGTTCTTCTAAAGGACAAATGCTGATTTGTGGGAGGGACATCCTCGTGAAGGATCTGGCTGAGGAGGCAGAGTGCACCTTCAGCAGGTTTGCAGGTGACATGGAGCTGGGAGGAGTGGCTGAGGCACCAGAGGGTCACAGTGCTGTGCAGAGGGTCCTGGGCAGCTGGAGAAAGGGGCTGGCAGGAATCTCCTGCAGTTAGACAAAGTGCTGCCCCCTGGGGAGGAACAGGCCTGGGACATTCCCCCCCAGCTGGGGGAAGCAGCAGGGCAGGGAATGTCCTGGGGGTCCTGGTGAGGCCACATGCGGAGCACTGGGTCCAGTTCTGGGTTCTCTGGTGCAAGAGAGATGGACAGACTGGAAGGAGTGTGAGGGGCCAAACTGGGAGGAATGTCTCATGAACAGGAGGGCTTGCACCCAGTGCCTGAGCCATCGACCAGGATGTGCGTGCACATCTGCTTGTGCCGCTTTCCTTGTACAACTTCGTGGTGCTATTACTTGTGTTCATGACAGGGACAAGGCTTGGAGCATGGCTTTTCCCATTTATTGATGATCAGCACCCACTCACACACCTGCCCTGGTGCCACCAGCCCTATGGCAGCGGCCAGCAGGGCAGAGGCTGTCCCAGCTGCTTGGTCCTGCGGGCAGCACGCTGCTCTCAGTCTGCTGCTTCATCTGGCCTCGTGGGGAGGCTCTGCCCCATCCCTGCCAGGCCAGGTCCTCAGGTGCTACCGGCAGAGCTGGTGTGGCAGCAGCACTGTGGGGCTGGCCTCCTGCAGGGCTCTGTCCCCTCACCCTTCACCGGGTGCGTGTGGTGGGGACATTTGCAGGGCTGGGGAGCAGGAGGCAGCTGTGGCCTTCCCCCAGCACTGTCCCGATGGGCGCTGGAGGTGGCTGGCCCCGTGAGCCATCAGTTCAGGCTCTTCCCCTGGCAGCGGTGTCCATCAGTCAGGCCAGGCCCCACACCTCCAGGTCCTGGACGCAGAAATCCCCTCGCGGTGAGAGGCTCTCGTTGTTGAACGTCTCGCAGGGGTGGCTGCCCCCGTGGTGCAGGTCCCCGTCCAGCCACAGCCCAAACCTGCCGCTGGAAGGTGCAGAGGCTGTGCTCAGCCGAGGCCCTCTCCTGCTGCCTGGCCAGCTGAGCCTCACAGCAGCTGGGACCCCTACCTGCCCCCGCCGACCATCAGCAGGTCCACGTCTCCCTTCACGAAGAAGTTGTTCCTGCCCGTCCACCTGAACACCTGTGGGGACAGCGATCAGGCCACCCTGTCCCTGTCCCAACTGCTGGGGCCGGGCCCTGTCAGTCCCAGCTTCAGGGCTCAGAGCCTGGAGCCCTGCAAGGAACGGCTGCAGCCACAGGGCCGGGTCCCAGCCCCCAGCTGTCCCCACCAGCAGCCATCGGAGCCCTTTTGGTGCCTCCCCCTGATGGCACCATCAGGCATCAGCCCCCTCAGACCCACAGACCATCCCTTTTCTCCCTCCCTCCCCCAGTTGCCATCCCACTGGCTGTGTCCTGTGCTGTGGTGACCTGGTGGCTTTGTTCCTGGTGGACCAAGTGCGGCTGCATTACCCTGGCCCATCCCCAGACCTCCCACCAGCACCTCAGGGTTCTTCCAGCAGGGCCGGGCCGTGGGGCATGGCTGATCCCCACCCTCAGGACCTCCCCCCCTTTCCTCTGACCCCACAGCTGCAGCCCCCACCTTCAGCTCTGGGGAGAAAGAGAAGAGAAACGTTTCCCCTGTGCCGTAAAACTTGTTGCTCATGTGAATGGCGGTGGCGAAGAACGCACCGAAGGCCTGGGAGGGGGAGAGACGAGCAGATGGGGCCGTGCCGCGGGGTTGAGGCGTGCGCTGAGCCAGGGCTCTCTGGCACACACAGCGTGAAGCTGCTGTGGGGTGGGGGATGCCGTGGGGTGGTGGGTTTTGGCCTTACCTGTGCATCGGTGTCTCGGATGAGCAGCAGTGCAGGGGAGCTGAGGGGGCCGGCACGCCGGTACAGGGTCCTCAGGCTGAAGCCGTCCCGTGCGGTGCAGTACAGCAGGCTCCAGGGCTGCTGCTGCAGCCGGGGGGGCAGGTGGGGTCCCAGCTGGGGTAGGGTGGGCTCAGAGGGGCTGTTGGGCTGTCCCAGCTCCCCTGCAGCCCTGCCGCTCCCAACCCCCAGCCTCCCACGATGCACATCCCACCCCCAGCATCCTCCCCCCTCCAAGCACCCTTCCCTTGAAGCATTTTCACCCAGATTCCTATGCCCAAGAGGCGTTCCCAAGCAGCCTCCCAAGACACCTCCTGGAGCATTCTTCCCCCAAGCATCTTCACAAAAGGTCCTGCTGAGCATCCTCCCAGGACTCCCCAAGCGTTCTCACCCTAAGCACCCTTTTGGAAGCCAGAGAACCTGCCTGGATCCAAGCAGGAGACCAGGCTTGGAGTGAGGTGTCCCACAGCTCTGCCCTCTGGTAGGGTGTGGGGCCTGGCACCTCCGGGGCTGTCCCCCAGATAACTGGGGCCTTGGGGAGCTGCAGCCTGGCCGAGGCACTGCCACCTGTGCCTACCGTCCCCTCACCCAAGCCCATGCAGGGCATCTAGCAACAGGGGCACCGTGCTGGGAACCCATGGTGGGGGCTCCCCAGATTTGGGTCCCTCTTTGGCAGTGCCAGCCCTGAGGTCCTGCTCACGGCCCCTGGTCCTCCAGGAGGAGCAACGGGCCATAAGCTGGGGCAGGGGGACACGACTGTCCATTGGAGGGGGGGCATCACCCATCCAACCTCACACTGGCACGGCTGTGGCTTGGCAGCTCCTCACCTCCTTGGTGTCCCTGTCCCGCAGGACGCGGCTCGGTGTGCTCAGCACCAGCCCACACGGCTCCTCCGGCGCCGCGCCTGCAGCTGGGGCCCCCTCCCAGCCTGGCCGCCCCTCGCCGTCCGGCTCCACGCAGCCCACGGGCAGGTCCTCGTCCTGGTCGGGCTGGGGATGGAAGGAGTCAAATGCCTCCCTCCCACCCTTCCCCTACGCCCACCCCACTCCCCCAGACCAGCAGCCTTGCCCCAGGGGCGCAGTGTCCCCAAAGCTGCCCCGCACAGGGGTCTCCTGCCCTGGGAAGGGTTCCCCAAGGCCTCTGCAGCCCTCGGACCCCCCAGGGGTGGGTGCCAGGCTGGGCCTGCTCTCCCCGCTGCCGTGCCGGGCCCTGGCACCCTGCCAGGCGGTGCCTCCATTGCACGGAAGTTCACGGGTGCAGGGCCGCCCAGGGAGGAGATGTGGAGGAGGAGAAAGAGGAAGAGGAGACGAGGAGAGGTTTCCACAGCCTCGGCTAAAACTCAGCCCCGGCAGAAGAGCTTGCAGCAGTGAATCCCGGCTGTGCCCTCCCCTGCCCACAGCAGGACCGGCCCCGTGCGTGGGGATGGTGAGGAGCCTTGGGGCAGGTGGCTGGCCATGGGGTCAGGGTAGATTTGGGCACAGCCCGCACCCCTGCTCAAGGACAAGGGGGGAATTGGGGCAGAGCCAAGCAGCTCCTCCAGCTTCCCCGCAGTGGGGACAGGCAGAAAACATCCCAGGGGACCAACGGACGAGGGGGCAAGGCAGGGGCAGCCCCAGAGGGACCAGGGATCCCCGCTGGTGCTTAAATCACAGCAAGGCTGAAGGGCAGAACCCCAGTGTGCCCCATTCCCCACCACCACCCCAGGGGCAACCCCACAAATGGCCCCACGCCAGGCACGGCAGGGCCAGACCTACCAGGAGGTGGTAGCGGGCACGGAGCCCCCTCATCATCCTGGGTGCTCCTGGGGTGCTGGGAGCCGTGCTGCCAGGGCCACCTCGCCGCCACCCGGGGTTAATGTTCAAGCGCTCCGCTGTGACGCAGGGCCGGGCGTGGAGCCCCGCAGCCCGGGTCACCCAGATGCGTCCCCAGGTGTCCGCCTCCACTTCTCCCCCGGTGGCTGGGGGCTGTCACCTCCTCTGCGCCCCGGCTGTTAATGTGGGCTCAGCTGATCCCCAACAGTGTGGGGAGCCCGTGTTTTGGGATCAACAGGCGGGTCGCGCTCCGTGTGTTGCTCTTTGCAACACGACTGTTGCAATAGTTGTTACCTGTCAACATCGAGTCCCAGCGTGGCACAGGGCACGGTGCCGTGCTCAAGGCTGGGTGGCCTTGGGTCATGTCCTGTGGCCAGGCAGCCGGGCAAGCTGGGGCTCTGAGCCTGCAGCAGGAGGGCCCAACCCTAAAATAACTTCCCTTTTATGCAGAGATCAGACAGTAATTAAAGGTGGGTCCCGTGCGAGGCAGCACCCTGCATGGTAGCACGATGGCTGCAATGGCCTGCGCCTGCCTTGCTGCACGTTGCCCGCTCCCCCAGCAGCTTTGGGAGGATTTTGGGAGGTTCTGCACATGTGGAGTAACAACCCCAGGGGCCCCGTGTCCATGGGTGCAGGGCCCATGGAGCCGGACAAGTGTCAGCTGCGAGGGGAGCAGCCACATGCAGATTCTTCCTTCTTTCCGAGAAAAAGTTAAAGGACCAGTCTTCCATGCCACTTTCGAAGTCTTCCTTTCTGCCAAAGGCCACAAATTTATATCCAAGCTCTGCTGAGCAGCCTACAAACACCCCTCAAACAGCGGCCTCACCAGAGCACAGTGCATGGGGGGGCCATCACCTCCCTGCTCCTGCTGGCTGCACTTTTCCTGAGACAAGCCAGGATGCTGTTGGCCTTCTTGGCCACCTGGGCACGCTGCCGGCTCAGGTTGAGGCAAGCATCAATCAGCACCCCCAGATCCTTTTCCTCAGCACAGCTTTTGAGCCACTGCCCCAAGCCTGTAGCACTGCATGGGGTTGTTGTGGCCAACGTGCAGGACCTGGCACTGAGCCGTGTTAAACCTCATCCCACTGGCCTCTGCCCATCGGCCCAACCTGGCCAGATCGCTCCTGATTTTTTCTCTGCACAGCTGACAACTTCCCTGTACTCTCTCCGAGTTTCCACCCCCTTCTTCCACCAGACATAAACTCTCTTTTTCTCCTGGACACTCAGCAGAAGTTTCCTGTTCAGCCATTCTGGTCTTCTTCCCTGCCAGCCCATCTTATGGCACACGGGGACAGCCTGCTCCTGAGCGTTTCAGACGTCCTTCTTGAGGAGCATCCAGCCTTCCTGGACCCCTCCGCCCTTCAGGACTGGCTCCCAAGGGACGCTCCCTACCAGTGTCCTGAACAACTCGAAGTCTGCCCTCTGGAGGTCCAAGGCAGCAGTTTTACTGACACCCCCCTCTTGGTGGAGGCAGTCCTGAGGCATGGCGTTGACTTCCTTGCCCTAGACAGCTTCCTGAGCAGACTTTCCCCCACATCCTCACCTTGGCAGGGGACAAATTCTGCTCCTCACCCTCCTCTCGCTCAGCACAGAGCACACAAGAGGCATTTAAAACTGGCACAGTTTATTGTGCTCTTTGCCATGCCACGCACACGGCAGCTGAGCAGCCCTGCCTGCACACCCCCCCCCCCCCCCCCAGCCCAGGGCTGCAGGACGGGGTGGGCTGAGCTGGACTCGCAGAAACGTCCCCTGGCAAAAGCGCTAATAGCAGTGCAGTAAGGCAAAAGTTTTAATTGTAAAAAAAAAAAAAAGAAAAAAAAAAAAAAAAAAGATTTGTTCATAAAACTGCCTGGGAAGGTCCTTGGCATGTTGCTCTCTCAATTCCTCTGTACCAGATGCAGTTTGGTTTCTGTACCAACAAACCACCAGCCCTTCAAATTTTTTCTTGGGATGAATGAGGCACGGTGGCTGCTTCCAGTCCCAACACCAGTGAGAAGGCTTCCAACACCGTCAGTAATGATTCTCAGTGCCACATGCAACCAGTAGAGCCCAGTGTATTCCCTTGTGGTGGGTCACATTCATGGGGTGAGCAGCAGCAGAAGCTCTGAAGTGAAGAGGTCTGAACGCAGATGGGGGAAGCAGTGAGGAAACTGAGGGACAGTGTTTTAATGGGGCCCTCCACGCACAGCCACAAGATACCATCACTGTGTGCAACGGGTAACACTGGGAGTGGCTATCCTGTACTGGTAAGCTGCTGTGGAACACCAAGAGCCCAGCAACTCCACAACAGCAGTGTCTGAGGCTCCGTCAGAGGTTGGTCTGCAGCCTTAAAGGGGAGATTTTGACACCTCCTGGTCCCTAGCCCAGGCAGGCAGCTTGCCCATTCCACGTCCAGGCTGCTGCCCCAAATTATCACAACAGTGTAGTGCAAGCCCAGCATTGCCAAGCTTTGCTAAAATACAGAAATAAGGAGTAGTGGTTGTCTGTCTCCACAGTAGTGTTTCTGTGCAGCTCTGGACAGGAAGGTGTGTGTTACTTCAACGGGATAGACCAGTTAACCCAGCATCCTGCTGCTGCTTTCCCCTGCCGGTTCCAGTTCTCAGTAGTCGTTTGAGCTTCATTTGAGCTCCAAGATTATTACCTGTGGCAGCAGCTTCAGCTGTCCTCCTTCCAACAGGTCATTCATCCTTGGTTGCCCATTTGTTTCACAAGCTCCCACTGTGTCTGAGCATGTGATTTTTCCAGAACCCACAAAAGCAGAAGAACCAAAAAAGGGCATCTGCAGGCAGGGCTTATCACCAAGTACACAGCCATTGTCTTGTGTCAAGCAGGAATGTTACTGGGAAAAGCAGTGAAGGGGAAATTTCCAGGAGAAGCAAATATCTCCAAGAACCAGTGACAATGAAGTAAACAGTTTATGGGCTGAACTGTTTCTGGGCCAGAGATTCAGTCCTGGTTTTAGCTCAAACACTTCTTCCAGTTCCTGATGGACTGCCCAGAGTTGAAGGGTGAGGTGAGGCAAAAAGCGCAGCTGAGGGAAGCAGGGAGATGCTCTGGTGGAGGCATTGCAGGTTCTACTTGCAGCTCTTAGCCTGCACTGCGTCCACTGCTGTGGAAGGTATTCCCAGAAGAACCTCAGCTCTTTCTTTCAGTAGGTATCATCCCCAAATTCAGACCTCATCCAAGGAACCTTCCCCACCCACCCCATATACACCAAGCTTTACTGTTCCGTAGAGTGGTCCATGTCCCAAGGACTGGTGGATACAATCCTTACTTCAAAACAAGCATGGCCTCTGTCCCATCTTGTCTTGTCAAATGGAGTCCGTGAGTGAGGTAGTACTCCCGCCGGAGGAAGGCATAGAAATAATCTGAGATGAGCAGGATCTGCAGAAATGAGACGTTCAGACACATCAGTGATGCTTCAGAACAAAAGAAAAATGGGGATGTGTTTGTGACAAACCCTGAAGGGGCTTAAGAAGCTCCTTGGCTGCTCATCATGCTTTGCAGATGAGGCACTGGGATCTTGTGAATACTCCTTGGCCATGGCCTTACAGTACAAAACGACAGGAGACTTCAACTAACCCATTTATTGTGCTACCAGTCTGCTCCCACAGACACCTCAGCTAAGGAGACAGCAGCTCCATAAAAAGGCCAAGAAGTACAACAAAGGTAGGTCCATACATTGTTTACAGCTTTACAGACCACCTTTAAGCCTCATCCACAGGACTCCTCTGCATGCAAATGCTGTCATGCAACTCGACCCAGATGCTGAAAGTCCCCTGCTGCTGACTGGCATTAAGTAGGTTTCAATTGCCATTTCTAGTCAGAAAGGGTAAGAAGCTTGCAAGTAGCAGCAGAAACTTCACAGGTCAGCCTTAGCAAACAGAAGTTTCAGCAGTTTAACAATACGTACCAGGGTGAGGGGTGAAGGGAAGAGCTGGAAAGTCAAGGCTGTGGCTTCACAGAACAATGTCCAGGAGCAAAAACAGATAAAAGCACCCTCACCACTTTCCCACCTCCTTCCTGCCGCTGTGCTGTAGTGCCCTCTCTGTGGGGCAGACAACCCCTGTGTATTTGTTTGCACACTTGCTCCCTTTCAGTGGGAAACAGAGCTGGCTACCCCCCAGATTTTCCCCTGATCCAGCCAGAGAATACTTCTGTAGACACTGATGCTGGCATCATCCTGTGTTGCAAGGGACTTCCCTTGCATGCTTCAGGCTGGTATTGCCACTGGCCACATTGTATGGTGAAATCACAATCGATGCACCTTCCTCAAGAACTGCACAGAACGTGGAAATCTGGCATGGAAACCATGCGGTCCCTGCCTTCCCCAGGCCACCCTTCTGTTTTGTTGAGGCACTAGAGTGCTGACTGTTCCCTTGCCTAAAAACAGTCATAGGTGAGAAAGTAAGAGTGGGTCTCAGGGCCAGCTGTGCTGGAGTGGTCAAACAAAGGATATTTTTTCTAAAGCAGCCACTTTGGGCAAACTGCTTTTGCAGAGGCAGGCTGGGCTGCAGTAAGCACAGCAGCAGTGAGTGCCCTGCTGTCTCACTAATGCCATTTGCCATCCAGCCTCTTGTGGTGCAACCCTCCCTTCCCACTGGAAACAGCATCAGTGCCAAACCTAACCAGCAGTTACAGTCCCAAAGCAGACCAGCAGGTGCTGTCCTTAATGACCAGATGCCATTAGCACATCGCTGGGGAATTCATGCCTGGGAGCGCCTCACCTGAAGTATGCTGCATTGCTACGGGGACAAAGGAAGACAGAGAGCTGGTCTGTCAGCCAGAGCCTGCTTGGGTTACTGTTAAATACAGCTGCTGCTAAGGTGGCTCAGCAGCAGGAAGAGAGGATATGTAGGACTGGGTGAAATCTGAGGGAGAGGGCTGTAGGCTGCTGGGATCAGAGGAGAAAGCTGGAAGGAAAACAGACAGAGAGGGGTAGAGGTGCCCAGGGAAGAGGGAGAGCAGCAGTGCTTATTTTGTTTGTTTTGCATTACACTATGGCTGACTACTTAGCATGCTACATCAATATGGTTGATTTTACTTTTAATTAAATGACTCTGCAGATATCTTAACGGGAAAAGAAATAACTGGGGATGGCAGGGGTGCGGGCTAGTTCTTTCTCAGAAAGAAATCAGAAAGGAGAGTTTTGCTCTGTCTGCGTTGGCACAGAGCATAATACATTGCAGGACCTGTCGTGATTTTCTCAGGTAGGAAATAAAATCCTCTTAGATCAAATGCTATCTGTCATTTAAATTTTACTATTCCTTTAATTCCACAGCAAGGTGTATAGACAGCCAACAAACGAGAATTCTCTATAAGCCTTTCTTAAGGCTTATATGCATCTATATGCTAACTCTACTCATTGCATGGAGTCCCTTTCTGCTTTTACAGAACAGAGGGTTTTATATCACAGAGGGTGCTTGCCCCCATTTATCAAGGGGCTGGGGAACATACAAGCAAGTGATTTTTCAGACTCTGGCAAAATTGTTCCTCTAGCTTTAGGACATGCAATGTCAATATAAATGGCTGAGGTGCACTGATAATCAAAGCAACTTTAACATCAAGTGAACGGTCTCCTTATTTCCTCATCCACATGTGAAAATGTCCCAGGACCTGGGGATTATCTACAGACCATAACAACTAGCAGAAAAGAGGAAAGAAAGCCTTAGGAAGGGTTTTAGCAACTGTGTACATTGGATCTCACCCTCCAAGGTTGCTAAGCTCTGTTTTCTCTGGGGGCAGTGAAAGTCATGAATCTAGAAGGGCACAGCCTGGAGAGGAGGGAGAGCAAGCCCTGGCATCAGCGAGACCAAACACATGCCCACAGCCCTACATTTCAGTGAGGTGTCATGCTTAGAAAAATTGGTGCCATGGCCCAACATTTAGGCAGTTCTCATTTGCCTGTTGCATGGACCCACTGCTGCTGCCCCATGGTCTTTTCCATTCCCTCTCTTCTCGATTCATGTGCTATTTACCCTGCCATACTGAGTTGCCTTTCCTCTGCTATCAAGCAGCAGACTGTGTAACATGCAGAGTGAGCTGGATTGTTAAGCTATAGTTTAAACACTACAAGAACTCTTTCCCCATTAGTGTGCCAGAAGGTGAGGACTAGGCAGGTTTCAGCTGGAGCAGGAGAGGCAGGAAGCTGCTATGCTGGACTGTATGGGCCAGACACATCCTGCAGAATTCACTGTTGCTGACAGGACACCCGATCCAGTGCAATCCTCAAAGTGCAGCCTGGTTTGCCTTGCTCTACTAACCTGCCCTATGTTGAAAGTCAACGTGATGGCATAATAAAAATTGGAGTTAGCACTTCCTGCATAAATCCATAGATGCCACAGAACAGGAAACAGGAGGGAGCAGACAATGAGCACACATGACAGGATGAAGATGTTCCGGAGGACTGCAAAAGAAATAAAAAGTTATTAAAATGAAGCTTTATTGAACAGCCATGCTCATGCAACCAGCAATGGTATTTCAGGTTTGTGCAGTGGCAGAGAGGCACTTGCCAAAGCATACTTCTCTGCAACAATCAAGCTTTTGCAGTTTGTTTTGATAATCCCCTGGGTACCTTTTATAAGACATTCACTGTATTTTCTCCTTAAAACAAACATTTCTGCCTTGGCTTGTGCGTGAATCCTTCATTTGTAGCTCTTTTCTTCTACGTCCTGTGCTTCCAAAGAGAAACTCTTCTTCTGAAGACTTTGTGTTTGTTTTTTTGTTTGTTTTTTTTTGGTGTCTGCACTACAGCAGCTAGCAGTTTTGAGAAGGGCCTTTGCATCAGCATTGAGATTCAGAGAGCAGAGCATGCCATTCCCCAGCTTCCTCAAGCTGACTACTTATAGAAAAAGCTAATCTGTGGACCATAAGGAAAAGTCATACTTTCTAAGAAGATGGTAAGGAAACGAAAGAACCATAACAGAGGACATCCTTATAGGCCAAATGTGATGACAAACATATGCCCTTGGGAGATACAAGAATCCTTTAGTCTGCATGAGTATGTGCCAGATGGACAAAAAACAAATACAACTTTGTCTAAAAGAGCTAGGAACTACTAGGCCAGAAGAGGTTTTGTTTTCTGTTCTTTGGCAGTAGTAGTATAGTTTATCCTGGCACTTGTGCAGCTGTGCTTGGCTGTAGCTCAACATCCCTGAAATTAAACAAAAAAGACTTCCGATGATTCTGCTGCTGAAGGGAACTCTCTGACGTTTGATGACTATTATCACATCCAAACCTGTTCACATCCATCTTTTTTAAGCTTTTCATTCAATAGCTCACTCACTATGGGATTGTCCCTCTCATGCTCACACTCGCTTTCCTCTCTAAGTTTGGAACATACATCTCACCTAAATTGAATTAGGATTTCTCAAAAATATGTCACCTGGTATGGCTGTGACATCCTCAGGGCCAGCCTGGAGCTTCCTGCTCTATTTCATCACAGCTGCTTTGGCCTTAGCTTTCCTTCATCTGAAACAAATGGAGTAGATGGCCTCCACAGCAGACAATGCCCCACTTACTCCCCACTACTGATGCTGCAGAGGACCAGCTTAAAGCCAAACATCTGCAAACTACTCTGGCATCTTGACCCCCAGTTATGTCTCCTGACACCAGGTAGACTAGCTGCCCTGCACAAACTTGACCCTGGGTAGAGAAGACTGCAGTCAAAGCCAAGGACAATAAGCAGGATTGCTCAAAGCAGCTTGTTTAAGCTGACTTTGGCAAGAAACACAAGAAAAAAAACAGCACTTCCAGGAGCACTACACTGGCAGACTTGCAAAATCTCCTCATTGTAACAAGTTCTACAGTCAGAGTTTGAAAATCATCAGGTAGTTGGTGATTTAAAGAACTATACAGGTTCTTTATGAAGCATTTAAGAAAGACTGGACAAACACTTGGAGTAATTCAGTTACTTTTACTCTAGCCTTGCAGTTCTGCTGCAAAGTGTGGGATTTTAAGGCTAGGGGACTCATCAATTGCAGAAGCAGCACTCTACACACCCTTCCATGGGAGTGAAACACTGAAAGGATGGATGTAGTTTACATAAGGAACATCTTTTGTGCAGGACAAGGTTCTTACAAAAAAAAAATAATCTTCAGAATAACTTGGAAGAGGAAGATAACGTCCAAGTGAAAATTCTCTCCTCGACCTCTTACAACCCTAGTCCTGAGCGTATGTTACAGACTGTATCGTATCACCAGAAATCAAGCTTTTTTCCGGATAGCCCAAGGAATCCACAAGAGCCTGCAGGACCACAGGTGTGGTTTGGCTTAGTGGCAACAAATTATTGGACAGACACTTTCTCATTCCAGAGAAGAAACAATCAAACACAAAGAACTTACATCTGTAAAGGTGGCTCCAGACTGGAAGGAAGGCCATATACAGTGCAACATCTCCCACTGTGGGATAGGACTTGAAGATAGAAATGATTGCGAGCTGGACAAACATGAAGAACACAGGGTGTTCCCTAAAAGGGAAAAGACACAAAGAGTAAGAGGACACAGTTGGGTCTCTGCAAACTGGAAATAAAGATCAGCAAGGGCACAAACATACTGTGGGACAGGCTTTAAAAGGCTCTGGTACTCCATTCTCTCCAAATGAGCCTCTGATGGGACAGACTGAGCTGCTAGGATTGTCCCCAAGTTTTCATTTTTTCTGGCAATGAAGAACTTGAAGTTCCAGGTAAGAGTTCTTGCTTTTTGACTATACCGGCTTCTGCAAGCAGGGACCTTTATGCTTAAACCTCTGCTCTCTCTTTTGACGCATGTAACATGCCTGTTTCATAGCAGAGTCCAACTCCCAGATCTGCACAGATCACTGTAGGGGTCTGGTATTTCTTTTTAATCACAGTTGCTATGAAAAATGAATGAGACAATTCCAGCTGAGTTAACTACACTGTGGCAAGCAACAAATCAAGTACCTCAAATAGTTTCTCAACATCAAAGTGATAAGGTGCCTCATTGTCAGAGGACTGTCAGTTCAAATATCCTTCCCAGGTTCAGGTATATAGTGCATGGAGTTTTCTGTGTGTTGCATGCAAGAAAGGGACTAAAACCGTAGGAAGCATCTTCTAGATGTGCACTTTATAAAGAGCTGAGGTGGTGATGCTTGGGATTGCTATTGTAGGGTCTAAAAATCAGCTTTGTTTTTAGAATGAGTGAACCAGCCTTGCAGTAGTGCAGAGAAATGAAAATGAAAAGTGATGGAGAACATAATATTCTGGGCAGACTGACCTTTAGATTCAACTTTTAAGTACAGGTATGAAGCAAATTTTCATATTTTGAACCTAAGGGGAGATGGATTTTATCCTCTATCCATGGTGCTAAATCACATTTAAAAATTAAAAGTGAAACTGGACTGACTTGTACCTAAAGCGAGAATAACCTCCAAAAACAGGGCCCACTACATTTCATTTCAGCTGTCAGTAACAATAATGCCACTGCAGCTCTTTGGGACAGCAGCAGGAAGGGAAATAAGATGAAGGAAAATATCCTGAAAAATATCTCCACTGCAGAAACTTGTTAGGAAATGCAGGCTCCCAGGTCCCATATAGCCCTCTGAACATCTTAATTAATATACCTCCAGGAGATATGGAGGCATTTTCTTATGCTGAAATCACAAGGAGGAGTCATGTAAGTGACGGTTACTACCTCTGACCCCAGGCTACTTTTAGTTTTTCAAAAACATACAGAGCAGAATGGGTTTCCAGCAGGGGCAGGAGTGACTGCTGTCTCCACAGAAACCTGACCATGGCTTAGGAAATACTTTTCAGGAAAATCATCTTTCCATCTCCAAATCTGAGTGCAGGTTGGTAAGATGGCAAAGAGGCCTTCTCAAGAGTGTACAAGTGTTTAGCAGCAGCAAGTTTCTCAGTCACAGCCCATGTGAGAAAGGGGACTTGGTGTGGTGTTAGTCCAATCTTTTCCTCAAAGCAGGGTTAACACTGACTTCAGACAAGACTGCTTAGGGCTTTGTCCAGTCAGATCTAGAAAACCTCCAAGAACAAGCCATCGATCTCTGCTCCAGTCTGTGACTGTCCTCGAAGTGATGACTGTTTTCTTTATATCCAGTTGGAATTTCCCCTCTTGCAAATTATGATCACTTCCTTCTCACCTCAGCGATCTCAGCAAAAGGCTCTATCTTCTCAGTAGCCTCCTCTTAGGTGTTGAAATGCTATCAGGTATCCCCTAAGACTTTTCTTCGGCAGGCTAAAGAAGCCCTGTTCCCTCAGCTGCTCGCCAGCCTTCAAACCACTGACCATCTTTTAGGTTCTGCACTGGACTTGCTCAAACTTATCAGCATCTTTCTTGTACCGAGGAGCTGAAAACAAGAGGCAGTATTCTTGATGGGGTTTAATGAGTACCACCACTCCTGTTGGTACATGGCTTCATAACAGGCATTTTCCCTTTAAATTCCAGCACAAACATAATATTTTACTCTATTTATGAGGAAAAGATTGAGACTTTGGGAAATGAGGATAGGCTCTATTAAAAACATTTTTTAAGGTTCATAGATTCAGACATCTGATGCCAGTCTTATAAACTTCCACTGTACAACTACAGGAGTAAAAACAAACAAACAAACTAGCAAAGAAACATACTTACTTTAACTTTACTGCCAAGGGAATGGTGTAGAAGAACACATTGATCTGAAATACGCATACAAAGAAAAGACTAAAGTGCTCAAACATCTCTGCAAAGAAGTACCAGAAAAGGCCAATATTGGGTGTCAGATCTGGAACAGAAAGGCTGAAATTTGAAAAGAAAAGACAGTTTTAAGTGACTGTTTTTCACTGCCCTGCTTCTGTTATATTAATTGATCATTATGTGGTATTGAAAGGAGGACCTATATTTTAAATCTGTGGAAGAGAAACCAAAGAGGTGGCAACCTGGAAAACACATCCTTTCACATGGCCCCAGCAGGATTTACACCACTCCTGAGCAGACGTCTTCAGAGAAAAATACTACAACGACAGTGGCTCAATAAACAAATCCATTTCTAATGTACTTGGTGGAAAACATTTCCTGTCTTACCTAATTCTTGCTGCTACTTATTAACAGCATCTGGCTAATGGCACGGCTCCTCCACACACATTTTTTTCTTTTCTTGTGTTGCCAGTAAAATCACAGATCACATGCTCCTTAGGGCAGGGAGTGGGACACATGCATGATATGTATGAAACAACACAAAAATAGTAAGAATTCTTATACTTACATAAACCCGTAAACAGATGGGATAAAATCCCAGGAGTTGAGGAGGAAGAAGGAGAGGCAGATGATTACTACCAGGCTGCACAGGTACAAGGCTGCATACTGCATGGTGTAGAGCCAGAAGCTTTTACTTTTTGGCTTTATCGGTATGAACTGACGCTGAAAACAAAACACAAGCAGGCAGATACCCCTCATCAGTTGGAAAGCCACAAGAAAGTCCAATTGTTGAGAACATCCTCTCAAATTGTTGAAAGAAAGCATCAAATACTGGAAACTGCTGCACCGGGAAGAGCAACTTTCAAGCACAATCTGCTCGATGTTCTTCACTCTCTCCATTTAAGCCAGACATGTTGTCCATATTTTTCTATGCTTGAAAATCAACATGCTAAGCTGGCCATTTCTGCTTGTAATGCTACAAATGAGTCAAGTCTCAGGTGTTCAACGTGAGATTCGCACACACTTCCTCACATCTACAATTTAGTTTATGTGTTTGCAGTATTGTTCTGTTGCTTGCCTTCTTCTCCACAAAGAAGAGATCTACGATTCCCTGACTGCATTTATAAAGACAAGTATACACACAGGGGCAAACACCTTGGGAACTGTTCACAGTTCTGCAGCTCCAAGTCAGCTTTTCCACTTGCTGCTAGGGTTTATACTGGCAAGAGATGTACAGAGAGCCAACTCTAACTGGCATGGGCTCTCTGTAAAGCATGCAAGGATTTTTGGCAGGACAGATTGGAAACTACTGGAGGTAAGCTATTTACTTCTGTACAAAGAAAACACGAAACTTCATTTACAAATCCAGGTAAAGAAGACACACTAGCCTCTTCCCCTTTCAAGTCAGTCATAAATCATGCTTTCATATATCAAAGCACTTGTTGCTGTTTGCAAATGCAACACTTTTACTTTTCTACTGCCATGAATAAAAACCAGCTCAGACTCAAGTTAGCTGAAATGGTAACAACATATAAAAAAAATAGATGTTCCTAAACATTAACTAACTAGAAAAGCAACATTGAGTCAACAGAAGTTCTTGTCTCGCAAAGAGTAAGAAAAATCAAAATCCTTAAAAAAGTAAGACATAACTGGGGGAAGAGAATGGACAAGAATTGCCTCTGTTCCCATTGAATCTCAGGGATTTGAGAACAGCCTGTGATGAACCTGAAGTTAAGATTAACTATAAAAAACATGAGGAAAACAGGATAGAAGCAACCAAGACTGGTACTGACTTAACAGCAAGACTTCCAGAATGACAAAAATCATAAAAATGATTTTTTGGTTGGTTGATCACAAGAAGTTGGTTGTCATAAAAGTAATCGCCAACTGATCTGTGAATATAGGGTAAGAGTCATCTGCTAGTGGTTACAGCCTCTCCTTGCTCCTACATTAGGAGAAGAATAGCAAATAATCAGTTTTTCCTTCAGCACACTGTAATTCTTCTTTATGTCATTTTACTGAACTTTACAAAAGTTCAGAGATTGGCGAAGCATGCAGGCAAACTGATGAATCTGCACACTAGCAAAGGGCTGCCTCGGCTTTAAACTCTACCCATGCCTGCAGATGTGCCTACCAGCCTACTGATGGGGTGGTTTTGCCTGGAGCAGTGCCTGTCTGTTGAGGTGTTGTGCACCCATGAGTGATCAAAGTCAGCCCTGTGGGAATTCAACCACAGTCCTGTTAACAGGGAGGGAAATAGGACAAGGGAAACCAGCTGCTTTCACAAGCACATGACTTTTACCATTACACTTAAATTTTCCGAGTTTGGTTATTCAAACATACAGCTCTTCATTTTAACACAGCTCAGTGACCCATGTCAGTGCAAAGGAAACTCTCCAGGTCTAAAATCCTTGTTGCAATTCACATGACACAAAGATTAGAATATATTTCAGGCAAGCTAAACACCAACCAGTTCTGTAGATGACCTTCTGCTCCACCTTCTATATGCAAAGGCCACCCCGTTAAGGCTGTAAACTCTCCACGGCTTGAGGAGTCACTCTTTCTGCAACTCAGGGCCTACCCCTGACTTCACTCTCAACAGCTAAGAACTGTTCCTGCACAGCTACGGTAAGACAACAGATATTAATGCTTAGAAATCATTTACCTGTAGAAGGTAAAGTAGAGCTGGAGCAAACAACGTGATAGGGTAGAGTGACTGGTATGTTGCTAACGCCAGAAATACAGCGCTGAGGAAGGCACTACCTGCAAGGAGAAAAAATAAGTTCATTTGTAAGTAATATTTTATACAACCTTACAGACAGGAAGTCCAAAAAGGAAGAAATGCACAATCCTCTGTGATGGGTTTACAAATATCAGAACATGACATAAAGAGTAGCAGAATGTGTCTGTGAGAGTAGCCTTTTTCTTAACTACATTTTGAAAGGACAATGACTTGTATGAGAAAGAACCACTGACTGGTTTCTATTTCCTATAATTCACATACAGAAAGTGATTTGTGTAATTCAGTCTACATACAGACCACGTTGGCTGCTCTTTGTATGTGGGAATGCATTCACTTAATTCCTATCTGCATGAAATAGCTGTCTGCTATTAGCTGTCTGCTATAATAGCTGCGTCCCACTGAGCATCCTGGATGCCCTGGTCAGCAGAATGAGTGAGGGTCCTCAGCAAAGCTCTGTGAAAGACAGCAAGTGAAAATCTGTAGCTGAAGGAAGGAGCATTATCCCTATTTTACAGATACCAAAACTGAGTGCATTGACTTGACAATTACCCCTTGGGCTAATTGTCAGCCTGTGTCCATTGACTGACATCAAACACTCAGTAAGCTTCTCTCTGCTTCCATCTGTGTAAAGTATAGAGTTTCCTAGCAATGAGTCTTCTCCATTCTACAATTACACTTTCCTAGACACAAATCACCTTATTTTCTATTTTATTGTGTTAAATTCTGCATATATCTAAATAACTGGTACCCAGAAATCATAATCTGGCATTCTCTCTTTGTTGGCTTTAAACACTAGAGGCTGCCACTCTCCCAATGAAGGAGAAAACACAGGGAACAGCAACTACAATTTTGTATATGACAAAACTATTTGCCTTAAACTATCAATGAGCAGCAAAATTCAGTTTAAATAAGTGGATCCTGCACATCTGCTTTCACAAATGCTTTTAAATGGAACCCCCTCCTGCCTCAATTACTTAATAATTGAAGGAAAACTTTCTTTTGGAAATACTAGTAACAATAACCTATACCAGCTTACTTTGTGATGTCTGGTTCTGGGCACTGCTGGAGACCAGACAGCAGATCAAACTGACATTTCATATAATCCAGCAGAGAACTCCTAAAGCTTATGTGACTAGCACGAATGCCAAAAGACTTTAGCACAGGGGTTCATAAGAGGAACAGAAACCTGGCTGAATGTACAGAATTAATGGAAGCCATTCTGTCACAGTCTATTCAATTGGGCTAGCAAAGGCCTTTGGTTACTGTTTCTGCCTAACCCAAACTCCATTAGCTAATTTCAAACCCAGGTTACAACTGTAAGTAAAAGTCAAATAGCTGCAGGTAACTGCTTGCTTTTGAATAAAAGCTCAAGGCATATATTTTAAGTGGATATTCACATACAAAAGGAAGAGCAGACTCCTATGCAAAGACAAGATTTCTTCATAAACAGAAAACTATTTGAAGTCATCTGGGAAATGGAGTCAATATTCAGAAGGGAATCACCTAGGTTCACTGAAATGAAAGTAAGTTTTGACTTGACTATAAAGTCTCTTGGGCTCTTGTGATTTGAAGTAGAACTAAGTTATTGCTCCATTCGAGGGCTGATGTGTCCCACTCACATATTTGTAGCAATCAGATTTGTAAAGTTCTACGCAGATTTGATTTCCATTACTTTTCTAATCTTTACAGAAAGACATAAATAAATGCTTTTTCTTCATTGCGTTACCTTTTATTGTAGCTAAAAAGAAGAATGCAATGACAGTATTGTTGATGGCACAGGTGGACTTTGCCACACAAGACATCACAGTGTAGGGGTTTAACAGATAGCTGAAAAAGAGCAAAGCTCAAGTTACATTCAGACAATTCAAAAGAGTTAACCTAATTAAGAATATATTGAAAGGAAAACCAGACACAATTTGCAATTTGTTTTTGCTTGTTTACATTTTATGGGTTTCTCTCATCATCAGATTAACTCAGATGAATAGAGAGCACACTGGAAAAAAGGAGATGGGACAATGTCTAAAATGCAGCTTCTGTCTTATAAAATGACTACCAAAAATGTTCCTTGCTTTTCAGAGACATTGTGCATTTACTCAGTCAAACCTAGGAATACTGGGTCTGAAGTACGCTTTCTGCTTCTCATGTTTACTGGCTATGAGGAATTAACAGAAATAAGAAGATAGCAAGATGGGAATGTATCCTTCTGGTACATTACCAGAGTGTTTCCCTCAACCCAATTGCATCTTTGCACTCCTACTATGTCAGAGCAATCACTTAGGTTTATCATGACGTGATCTGAGCATAAAACCTGACAAATATGAAAATCCATCCCATTTTAATTAGAATTATGGAAAGACAGCAAAAGCTAAACACCTTTACCTTCCAGAATGCAGCTACATTTTAATTTGTAAGGATGCCTGCTCCTTTTGGAAATGAGATTTACAATTATCTCATTTGACTAGGTCCAAAGCCCAGAAAAAATGTTTGAAAGGCTTATTGATACAGTAAGTGAGATAATGGATCAATCAGCCTTGGTATAGTAACTAGATCAATCACCAGAATTAAGTAGATGAGACTGGTGATCTTCCAACTACCTTCTTACATGAACATTATTCCTACTTCTCTGAGTCCTGGTCTGGCTTTTTTTCTGTTTCCAAAGATGGACAGCCTATAGCAGGACAGGTACAATTTAATGACAACCTTCCTGAGGTAACATGCACCAGTGTCATATACAAATATAAAACAGTCTCAGATTTACAAACTCAAAAGGCAAAACTCTACCTTTCTCAAAATGGGGAATTTACTACTTTAAAAAATTCATATGAAAGTAAGAAAAAATAACAACTTATCTAATGGAGAATTCTTTCTGACACAGAATAATTTAGATAATAATTTATTCAGGTAAAATAATTATTTCTTGTAATATTTCATTTGCATATTATTTATTTTAATTTAATTGATGCTTTCTGAAATTAAAAAGTGATTAATATACAGAGGAACACCAAGACATGACATTATTAAACAGTCAACCTGGAATATCTTTGCATTATTATACTCAATTCTGGGATGTTCAACTTGCGATACCTAGAAAACATTTTATCTGACTGCTTCAAAACTATCCTGACTGAAAAGACACACTAGATATTTGGAAGGCATTAAATCAACTCTGATGACAGTAGCATTCCAGCAAAATAAATGGGAATGTGGTCTACAGAGACGCAACATTCTTGCTACCAAATTATTGATCTCATCATGTTGAGCCTTTCTTAGGAGGCACGAGTAAATTTACTTGTCAGCAGCATGCCTTTAGGAAAGCCTATGCTTTTCACTTTGAAACCAATTCTTCAGGGATGGGGAGACTTTTATGCATAATAGGAAACTCAGAATTTATGGAAAAAGTAAAATCTTCAGCAAATGTTGAAACCCCAAATCAGACAAAGCCCAAGGAGAGCAGAAGAATCAAAGCAGCCTATTACAACCTGAAAGAAGCAATACTCACAATAGTGCTACCTTGAGGGGGATGTAGTGCATTTCCATGGGTGTCCGGATGAGTTCAGCCACATCTGGTGCATATTTATCCAGTTCTATTAGGAGCTTTTGCTTTTTGAACTGTACAAGGCAGAATGACCAAAGACTGTCAGATGAGGAAAGTCACTATTTCTTACCACTTAGGATATTCATTACTGTAGAACATACACAAGTTGACTTTGTAAATTCACTGCTCAACACATGAGGCCCAAAGACATGAAGTCACAGAACTACACTGTCCTCGTTATTTTGAAGATGGATATCTCTATGTCAAACTTCCTTTAGAGATCCCAAATCTCTCTCTTTAATATATCTTGTTTTATGATGTTCCCTACAGAGACAAGGGAGAAATCTGTATTATGAACTTACTGAACTATGTCATGGCGAGACAAAAGGAAAGAGATGCTGGCAATAATTTCTCAACAAGCGAAATAACTCTCACACAGGATTTTTGCATATCAGCAGTTCTATCATGCGTTATTTCTTCAGCCTCAGTGGACAAAGGACAAGTGCTCAGGTAGATGGGAGACCACACATGTAGAAAATGCAGTGTTCCTGTTCATATTAGTACTGTGTCACCACACGTCTAGGAATGCAGAGAGCACAGCACTGCTTACACAAAATGTACTTTGAGCTACTTAAGAGAGAAAACTGGGAGGAATCACTCACTCCCAAAAATATGTTTATAATTTGAAGGGAACAAATTATATTTGGTGTAGGACTTTCATCTTGCTCAGCAGAACGATTTACATCTCCTCAGCATCCTTAGAAGGTTAGTTCCTTCCTTTACACATTTTCAGAACCTCTATTAACACACGCTGGCTGCAAACATAAACAATGTTTCATCCTGAAGCTGGGTTCAGGATAAAACGTTTCATTTCCTAGCTACAAAATATACAGAAGATTGTAGCAGAAGTTAGAAAAGTGATCACTCAAGTCTTCCCAAACCCATAGTTGAGTAATTCTGCATACTTCAAACTGCTGCAACAACTGAAGGTGGGTTTTCAATACATTTTCTAAATTTTCACACCCCTCTTCTTTATTGTGTCCCTTGAGCTGTCTGCATTTTATTGGATATTGCATTCTTGGGAATTTCTCAAATTCTTTAAATTCCTTCCAGATCAAAGAATAAACACTGCTGCAATCATCATTCAAGTGCAGTGCAATAGCTATGGGCACTAATTTGCTTCACCCTGTAATATGGGCACAACAGAACTTTAAGTACCTCAGCTGGTTTACAACATTCAGTCCCCATTTTTGTTTTGTGATCATCCAGGTACGTGCAGATTTACTGCTAAACAAGTAAATCTGCTAAGCAACAAGGACTGGTTGATACTGCATCTTCTGATATGTTTTCTTTGGTACAAAATATGTATACTCGTTGGGAGAAGAGGGTCAGCAACACTGGCAAGTCAGCTTACCACAACTTTGTTGTAGTCCTGGATGGCCAAGTAAAGGGCAACAGCTGTTAGTACATCAGTTATCTAAAAAAGCAAGGTGCAGACAAACTGTAAGTAAAATAAATGAATTGGAAACAGATATTGGTCAGTATTGCAATCCTGAGCAAACACTGATCTGACTCAGATCATGTAAAAACAGGCTTTAAAAACACTAACTAGCTTGCTGATTTGTACAGTGTTCACACACCACTGCTAACCTCCGTAGCCATAAGATGTATCAGATACTAGTACTTACAGAACAAGAGAATGGGGAATTGAGGGCAAAGAAAAGGTTCACGGCAAGAAGTATGTAAGGATAACAGAGAATCACTGCTCTAATCAGAGCATGGGCAGCACTGGGGCAGTGCCAGGGGGCTAAATCCAGCTGTCCAGCATGACAGTGGCTTGAGCTGTCCCAAACTCAGCAGGCAGCAGTACAGCCATCGAAATCATCAGTGCATCGTTAGCTCTACTAGAGGCTGCCCAGCAGGGAGCTGGGGAGAGAGGCTCTACCAGGTGGCATGCACAGCCAGCTATGTGATTTCTGTCCTGGATTATTCAGGACTCACAGAATAGTTTACAACATGAGACATCTGGATTACTAACCCATTTGCATTCTCCTTGCAGGCCTGGAGTTTGGGAGTGGGTTTTAATGAGAAACACGGCAGCGTAGGGACTGGGCGGGGGGGCTGGCAAAATGTTCTGACCTGCAAGAGGTAACCTTTGAAAGTGGAAATCAAAGGTCAACTTCCCGTCCCTCCAAGAGGATACTTATCTAACAAAAGTACTCACAAAAATAAATAAATAAATAAATAAATTGTAAAGCAAGGGAAAAGCGTGAACTCGGGTTTGTATACACAATGCTGCCTTTATAATGAACGTGTGAGGTCAGCAGGAATTTGAACTCCAGGGAGACAACTGAAGGACCCTGACTGATAAGCAAAAGGAAAGTCGTACTCAGCACTTCACAGAATGAGACCTTTCAAGAGGAACTTTCCAGAAGCACTCACCATGAAGACCAATTCAGCATACTCAATCAGGAAGTGAAAGAGATATATTATCAGCGGGGTCTAAGAGAGAGCAGAAGAGAAACCTATGTCAAATACTGTCCATCTCCATTTGGGTAGAACAACTGGCAATTCAGTGGAGTATAAGGTGAGAGACTGCAAAAGGCAATTTTCCTTAGACTCTTCCTCAACACTATTACTTCAGAGTAAAGTGAATAATCAAAATCACAGTCATCTTTTTCATTGCAAAGTTCTCAATATATTTCTTAAAAACATCATCAACTTTGGAAGTCATATTCTGTTTCGCCTTTTCAATGGTGGTAGAGTTACAATAGAAACATATAAAGAAGAGTTTTAGAAAATCTTTTTCTTTTTTTTTTTTTTTCCTAGAAAATCTCTTTTTATTTTCAGGTTGTTTGCATGTTTTTTGAAAGCATTTCCTGCACAGATGGTTTCATTGTTTGGGTGAGTCTTTTACAAAGTAAAATGAAAGCATGTAAAAACTTGAAGCAGATCCTATCTATCCTCATACTCCCAACAGCTCTTCCTTTGACAGAAAAGCTTAATCTGGAGGCATCACATTTACGTGGTATAAATTCAGTCTTCACTGTAAGAAAATATATTTATTTTAAAATAGTTTTAAAATAAAGCGATGATATAAAAAAGCATGTGAAAATACTTCAGTCTGTGAGAAATATGTTTCAAGCAGAATTTATTGACACAAGTTTTCAGAGATACATGAAGTATGAGACTCACACCTGGGTGACACTACGCTCGAGTCTACCTTCATATCAAATAAGACCATTCAAGGCCACAAAACCCCCCAGGGGTTTGGAAGAACAATGTGCTTTCCAAAATGAGGAATAAACCCAAGATGCTGCTATTCAGCAAAATTGTGTTCACACTGTCAGTGGCACTGTCTCTCCCTGCTGCTGCCTCTGCTCACAGAAAATCTGGATGTGAACAACATATTTTACTTCTCGGATTCTCCTTACACATCACAAATACTGCAGTGCCTATCAGCTGCTTAGCAACTAGTTATTCTGTGATGAACTGCATCTCCTGATTCTGCTAGCATGATCAAATAGGTGCAACTATTGCACAGACAACTACACAACTCCAAATTTTCTGAAGTCTTTGGGATGGAGCAGATCCCCAGCCTTTGCCAAGTCACAAGCAGTAAGGCTAACAAATGAACCCCTGGAATATCGCATTTAAAATGAAGCATGCATACCAACCTCATGGAAAATAGCTCCAGAATATGGTGAGACCCCTAAATCCAACAGAGCTAATCCTTCGACCACTGAAACATAAAGAAACACCTGCATGAGAATCCTGTAACGCTGGCAGAGAAAAACCTCGTGACAATTAAAATATAGTTTTTAAAACACCTACGTTCATGAGTATCCCACATGGAATCACTATCTGAATGGGTGACACAAAATCTCACAAAATCAACCAGTGAGAATTGATTGTTTTCTTACTTCTGCCATGCAATCATGCTATTTGTTTCAGACAACTAACAATGTTATAGCTGAAATATTTTGCAACTGGCTGTATATAAATCACACGTACGATATTTACTGATTTGAAGTCACCTCTTGCGTGACACGCGGTATTTATGCTAGACAAACAATCCAGGCTGGAATAGAGAACAGCTCAACTGGAAGGGACCTACAAAGATCAAGTCCAACTGCCTGGCTGCTTGTCCTGGGACTGCCTGGGCCGGAGTTCCCAGGCCCCATCCTGCTGAGCTGCTCTCCAGCCACGCTTCTCCCAGGCTGTGCCCATGTCCAGCACTGCTCTGTCCCAGAGGCAGCACCCGGCCTTTCCCTTTGTTGCCTGCCCAGTGCTCCCATCTATCCAGAGCCCTCTGCAGGGAGTCAGCAGCACCTCCCAGGTCAGTGCCATCAGCAAACTCGCAGAGGATGCTTCCCTGCTGCTGGCAAATCACTGATAAAGATGTTGAACAGGCCTGGCCCTAGAAACGAGCCCTGGGCTTTTAAAAGATGGCTCTTGAAAACTGACCAGTGACCAACGGACCCCAAACCCTCTAGAGCTGATTCTCAGGGGACACTAAGAATTAGCTACCTGCATAGCTTAATAAAACACACATTTTTTTACTTTTTTGCCTAATTAGATATAGAGAAGACTCAAATGTCTGAAACCAGATACGAAAGAACAGAAAAGAATCCCCAAGCAAAGCTAAAAGTTTTACCTGTCCTTGGAATTTCCTAACGTTCTGCAGCCTGAACTGCCCTACAACGCCTGCACGCTTATTTCTGCAAGGTCTCCTCCACCTTACTGAGCACAGAGGTTCCCTGGGAAGCGAACAGGTTTTATAGTGAAAGAAACGATGCAGAACGGGTCCGTTTGTTCGCAGGGAGCTGAAGCAGGAGGTCGCAGGAAGCACCAAAAGGCTTTTGGTCCAGCAATGCGCTGGGACAACAGATCTGTTCCTGCCACAAAGCTGCTTCCTCCAGACGGGTTCTGCCTGGGCTGAGCGGCCCCGTGCTCCTCGCTGTCTGGAGGCCTAACCTGACGCTCTGTGGCAAATTTAGGAAGTCCCCGTTGTCAGGAGGGGATTTTTGGGAGCTGTTCGTGGAAGCGCGACACGGTGTGAAGCAAGAAGGAGCCGCAGAGGCCACAGAACGAGCGCGGGCAACGACCGCGGCCCGGCCCGGCCCGGCCCGGCCCTGCCCTCACCTCGCTTCCAGGCGTTGAGCGGCGACGCCACCTCGACCCGCTCGGCGATGAAGGCGGCCAGGCTGGAGCGGTACAGCGCGGCCCGCACCGTCACGGCCACCAGCACCACCAGCACCAAGGGAGCCGCCATCCTCGCGGGCAGACGCCGGCCGCCGGCTGTAGTTCGCGGGCGGCGCCCCACAACCGGGCTCCAATGCAGCGGCGCGGCCGGGAGGACTACAAGTCCCAGCAGGCCCCGCGCCGCGCCGCCCCGCCGCTTCCCGATACGACCCGAGGGCTACGGAGAGCGCCGTGGGTCGAAATGGTCAGAGCGCGAAGGCGCTCAGGGCAGAGCTCAGTGCTCTCTGCAAATACCTGAAAGGGAGGGGGGGGGGAGCTGGGGGTCGGCCTCTGCTCACAAATAACCAGCATTGAGACCAGAGGGAATGGCCTCAAGTTGAGCCAGAGGACTGACTGGACTTGGCACATCCTCCGATCAGTCAGAGTGGATTTGTTCAAGTTAAAGAATTTGTGCGGGCATCTGGCTTCTTACTAGAAGCCAGAAATGCTAATTCTTCTCAGTAGCTGCTAACAAATGCCTTCAGTTTTCTGACCAGAAATGCAATTTTTTCAGCACTGTTTGCTCTCTAAGTGACAGTTCTGATCTAGTGTAACAGACAGCAGTTGCCCGAGAGCACTGCTTTGCTGAATAATTGGAGTGCAGTTGGGGAGTTAAAGATGTATTGCTCTAAGATGCTGGTGTTGCTGGTCTGATCCACACCATATGCTTTCCAGAACCATCTGACTTGGCACAGGAAATGGAAGCTTTGGGGAGATTCAGATAACCTCAGATGGCACCACGATCCAGATGTAAAACCATGCCACTACTGTATTTAAATGAAGTGCAAGAGCCAAATAAAAAGAAAAGTCAACAGAGTAATTTGTGACAAATGAAGCAATAATTTCTGGAGCATAAGTTTGCTCAAATGTTTCCAGTGTAGGATATCTTGGGACTAAGCAACAGAATAATGTTTGCAATCTAAGTTCAGGTGTTTTGTAGTGGGTTTCCATGGCAAGGTTTGGTAGCAGGGAGCCATAGGGGTGGCTTCTGTGAGAAGAATCCAGAAGCTGTCCCATGTTAGATAAGGGTCCTGCTGCTGCCCAGAGCTGAGCCTATAAGCGATGTTACAGAATCACAGAATCATCTAGGTTGGAAGAGACCTCCAAGATCACCTGGTCCAACCTCTGACCTAACACTAACAGTCCCCACTAAACCATATCCCCAAGCTCTACATCTAAATGTCTTTTAAAGACCCCCAAGGATGGTGACTCCACCATTTCCCTGGGCAGCCTGTTCCAGTGCCTAACAACCCTTTCAGTAAAGAAGTTCTTCCTAACATCCAACCTAAACCTCCCGTGGAGAAACGTTAGCCCGTTCCCCCTTATCCTGTCACCAGGCACGTGGGAGAACAGGCCAACCCCCACCTCGCTACAGCCTCCTTTAAGGTACCTGTAGAATGTGATAAGGTCGCCCCTGAGCCTCCTCTTCTCCAGGCTGAACAAGCCCAGCTCCCTCAGCTGCTCCTTGTAAAACTTGTTGTTTGTCCTTTTCTAGTGTCAAGCTGAGGATAGTGTCAAGCTGAGGCAGGGGAGGTTTAGGCTTGGCATCAGGAAGATGTTCTTCACCGAGAGGGTGGTTGCACACTGGAACAGGCTCCCCAGGGAAGTAGTCAGAGCACCAAGCCTGTTGGAGTTTAAGAAGCGTTTGGACACTGCACTGCACTTGGTCTAAAATTCTGGGCAGACCTGTGTGGTGCCAGGAGTTGGACGTGATGATCCTTAAGGGTCCCTTCCAACTCGGGATATTCTATGATTCCATGATTCTATTATGATTCTTTAGGCACCCTAAAGCCCTCCCTTGCATCTCTTCCAATCTAAATCGGTCTTTTAGAACTCGGGATACCACAAGTACAAATATTACTCTAACTGCGTTCTCATCACTGCCCTGTGCAATAGTGTTAATAGTGCAGGGATGCTTGCTATGGCTGTGGGGTCTATTCCACCACATCCCCATGTCCCAGAAAGGTAATTTTCACTTTTTTTTTTTTAATTTTATTTTAATAATGATGTCATGTTTTGTTTCCTGACAGTCAACCACTCCAGTGCTACGGTATCTTCTCTTCTGTTGCTCCTACCAGAGACTTTACAGAGCAATAGCTGCATTGAAATCATTACTGTTCCCCAGTGGATTTGGTTCTCTTGTGAAGCCCACTTTTATGTCCTCTATCTTATATACCAGGATCTTTTTTTGATAAAACACCTCAGTTACTTTCACCTCTTCTACAGAGGTTAGAAGACATCTGTAAAAAAAAAAAAAATAAAGTCTGTCTGATCAGCTCTTCTTCTATGGCTTCAGAGACAGAAGCAAATAAATTACATTTCAGATTTCTCTAAGTGCCTTGCTATGCCAGGAACTTTCTATATATGAAAGACAAATCACTGTGTTGTAAGAAAGGAAATCAGATTTTCTCAGTTTCCAGAAAGATAGTTCTGGTGCCACTCTGAACATTTTCCAGAGTGAGTTTAAAATCGAAAAAAAAATAAAATAAAAAAATACCCAGAGAGGAAAGCTGTAATTCCTGCCTGCTAATTTAAGCCAACTAATCATCTGGTGGAAGCTTGTTATCTGCATTGTGGAGATGTGGGCTTGTCCAGAGAGCCAAAGACTTATTTTAGTCATCTCTCCTAGGTGGGGAAGGGCCAAGATGCTTACGGAAACTGAACACCAAACTTCTTGACAGATAGAGTCAGACAAGATGAAACTAAAAGGTCTGACAAAGAAACACTGTTCGGCTCTTGGGCCTTGTCTAAACATAGCATTAACAACTCTTGACAGCAGCATCTTAGAAAAACAGGCTGTCTCATCGGCTGGCACTGACTTTGCTGTCATTCCACTCAACCTACTCAGGGCTGCACCACCCAGGTGCGTAGCTGGTTCCCAATGTTAACATTATGATGGACGTGGCACTCTTCTTCTGGGAAGGTCACTGGCTAAAATCCCTTGCTGGGCTGCAGAGATCATTGTTCACACCAGACTTGCAGAGGTTTATGGATTTAACAGTTGGATTCACCTCTCATCCTAGTCGGTGCCTTGACAGACTCATTTGCTTTGTGCCTTTCTTGGCAAGTCTGAGGAATGAGTAGAGGGTAAATAGGCAGGAGGTGGAGTGGCTGGCTCATCCCTGGGTCTAATGGACCAGTGGGTATTTTAGGTCATTTGTGATATGATCAGAAGCGCTTCAGGTGTGATGAACTCACAGATCACTGCTGTAGCAGCTCAGAGTATTTCTGTTCCAGCATTTTGGCAGTACTTGTCCACAGTGCTGTTCATTCTGCATACTTGAGAACTGCCTGTAATGCCCCCGGGTAGAGCAGCTAAGAGCTACATCTGGTTTGTAGCAGTCTGTGCTATGGTCAGTAACCTGTGATTTGTCCTGTCTCATCTCCTTACATTTTACCAATAATGCACAAAAAAAAAAAAAAAAAAAAGGGGGGAAAAAAAGCACCCTGATGTTGTATAGCACCGCACACTGTTTTGCAATTAAACCTCATTGAGAAATGGAAAAAAAAATGTTTTATGTCTAGCTTAATAGGTGAAAAAATTATTGTGGGGGAAGGAGGGCTGGAAGGGACCAAAATATTTCAGGAAGCCTGAAAGAGTTTGCAAAATGATTTAACCTAGAATCCTTAGGGTTTTGTGCAGTTTTGCCCTAGAAGCATTGTCTGAGTCCAGGAAGATGATGGCCTTCAGCAGTCGGCATGAAGTCCCTGCAACGAGGACAGGCAGAGTGCGGCCAGTGCAGAAGAGGCAGCCTGGGGAGGTGTTAGCACCTGGCTGTGAGGAGGTGGAGGGAGATATTTACCACTTGTTTACAACTTGTATGATTTTCTAATATATATATATATATATTGATACTAGTTTGTATGACCTGGTTGCATGGGAGGAACTATTTTCAAAAGTATTTCATTTGACTTGTCTATATAAAAACATTAAATGTCACAGAGAGTAGGTCAGAGAAGCTTTTGCAAGATGAAGCCAGGGAAAGGGACGGGAAAAGAGGAAAGACCTAAAATAATGGACAGGGGCTAGTCTTACAATGACATTGGAAGGAAAGAAGTGCAGCAAAGGTGAAGCCCAGAAAACAAACAGAAATGGGGCTGGTGTGTCTCGTTGAGCTTTCAGCTTGTCAAGTGAGCTGATGCATCAAGAGACCCACAGAGCCACTTGACTGGGATGAACCCCCAGAGAGGTGTGCCGTGCTGATGCTCAGAGACAGGGTGCTCAAACTGGCCCTGTGTCACATCCCTCCTGCATGCCAGCTTCCATGAGCAATTTTAAGAACAGGTAATACTGAAGTATTCCCTATCCTGACTGTAGACGTCTTTTATGACTGTAGATCTCTTTGGCCCTATTCTTTGTGGCTGTGGGAAACCCTAAATGTCCAGTGAGCCAGGATGTTCCCCCTGAAAGCAGTGCATCTGCCCAAGCGCTTGCAAGCATGTGCTGTGCCTATTAAACCACATGTGTATCCCTACAGCCAGCATCTTAGTCCCCTCTTCCTCTGGACAGCCTCTCACTGCGTGGTGGAAGGGTTGCCCTGCTCAGTCAAGTCCTGAAAGCAGAGTGCTTCTCCTGAAGTTGGCCTGGAGGGAAAAGCTGTTGACAGACAGAGGTGGAGGCAAGCAAATGCGCATGATTTCTCCTCATCAGAACTAAACCATGTCACCGAGCTGATGCTTTGCGTTCATTTTCAATGCAAAACGCCTTCTTCCGACACTCTACAAAACCAGTCCTTGTTAGTAAGTGTTTCTTGTGAACGTGTGGTGGAGCCAGAGGCTAGACTGCTGTCCACATGCATGTGTGACATGTTGCCAGGCAATTCTGTTAGGCTTCATCACACAGCACCTAGTGGCTTTTGGAAGGATGGCTGGAGGGTTATTGGGGTTGGCACTCCTGTGTCAATTTTTTTCTGTCTTTTTGCACTGTGGAAGCTCAATGTTGTTTAAAGCACTAGAGGACAAATTTAGAATCTGTATTCCTTGGGAATAAAGGCAGCAGAAATACAGAATCCACCTTGTTGCGTGCAGTTTTAGTTACAGTGAAAATATTTCTTTGTCTAAAGTATTGTAATCATACATTCTTCTTTCTGACATGTTTTCTGTCCATCCCTGCTGCATAAAGGAAGACAGCAGTGCAGGGAGCAGCCCCCACGTGGAAATCCATTCATAGAATCACAGGATGGTTTGGGTTGGAAGAGACCTCAAAGCTCATCCAGTTCCAACCCCCTGCCATGGGCAGGGACACCTCCCACTAGATCAGGTTGCTCAGGGCCTCATCCAGCCTGACCTTGAACACTGCCAGGGATGGGGCATCCACAGCTTCTCTGGGCAACCTGTGCCACTGCCTCACCACCCTCTGAGTAAAGAATTTCTTCCTTACTTCTAATCTAAACCTACCCTTTTTTAATTTAAAGCCATTACCCTTGTCCTATCCCTACACCTCCTGACAAAGAGTCTCTCACCAGCTTTCCTGCAGCCCCTTTAGGTGCTGTCAGGCTGCTGTGGGGTCTCCCCAGAGCCTTCTCTTCTCCAGGCTGAACAGCCCCACCTCCCTCAGACTGATGCTAAGCTGGAACAGCGTAAAGGTCTGGATGAATATTTTTCCAGCTAATCCATGGAGATTAAATGACGACATCAAAGATTTTGAACTCAGGTGTCTTGCAACCTCCTCCAAAAATCACTGACTAAGCTTTGAGCCCAAACTCAGCTCAATTCTGAGCCAAACCAATGTCACAAAACTAACACCGGCCCCAGGAAGTGCATGTGTTTCACCTCCATCATTTGGCAACCCTGGATGACATCTAGAAGCACTCCTCATTCAATGCCATGGATTCTGTACATTTCGTTTGGCCTGGTGAAACACTGTTAGTTTCAGGGAGTTTCCCACAGAAACTCAGTTCAGTCAGTTCAGAAAAGTGCCACATTGCCACAAGGAAGAGTTTCCAAAATTCTCACAGGGGCTGCACAAGCTCCTGTGCTGCAGAGAGGGGTGAATGGTACCTGAGCACTGTTCCTGTCCCCTGCCTGGGGAGTGGTGCAGACACGCACTGCAGGGCCAAAAACCTTTTTAGTTGCATCTGCTCTTCTGAACAGCCACAGGAAATGTGCTGAAGTTACTCTAGGGAACCCTGTGTGTTTAAACTGTCCTGTTTCCATCTTCTTCCCCATATGAGATGAAATTTATAGCAGACCCAAATCCTTGGCAGTTCTCAGTAGTGGCAGGCATTGCTCTAGCATAGGAGAAACCAGATCAAGTGCAGGCATCAGAGATTTCTCAGCCTACCTATCAAATAGCTTGTTCTCAGCGTTAATCCTTTTGACTTGTACTTTTTTTAGATTTAAAGGTGTGTGCCTATTTTTCAGACTCGAAGGAGAGTTAGTGTGTGCCCAAAGCCTGTTTTTTCCACTTCAACAAAGTGGAAAACCCTCTCTCTACAAACCCCAAGGCACCTGCTTGCATATGTATTTGTAGAAATTCCCAGGGGCTATATGCCTGTCACAACCCTTAATGTCTTATTTTACAGCTAAGACATGCTTTGCATCTCTCCCACATTACAATACCACCAGACATGAGAAAGCATCAGATGTTCACTTTCAAAGCACCCCAAAGATGAAGCACTTGCAAAGAGACGCTTCAACATCTGAACGTTTGCAATGGGAGGCAGTGCCAAAGCATTCTACCTGCTTTCTTGTAACTATTTAAAACTTGGCATACAAATGTGTTACAAGATTAATTGCTCCTCTTAGTTATCCTCCTCACAGGGAATGACGCTTTTTATATTGAAATAAGCCCTTATGTACCTATTCACTCTGAAACCCAAGACACAGGCACAGGTGGAGGCTCAGGTTTTTGTGTCTCACTAAAGAATATTTTAGGTCAGACTATTCGAAACACTGATTGCTCTGTATTTGCATACCTAGTAGTTTGAAAAGAACATGCTAGAGCAAAAAAAAAAAAATTGCACAGGTGGCTGCCAGGTGCAGGGGATTTAGGTGCATAGATCTGGTCGTCTGTTGAGTCGATGCCTCCTGCAGTTCCTGGGGCTTGGGAGGCATAAGTCAGGCTAAAATACTGATTTCTTCTTGCTCTCTAGTGAGCTGAAGTACAACAGACTAAAGCACTAGCCAGAAAAGAGGAAAAACCTTCCACAGAAATGTCTGGAAGGAAAGAAAAAGGCAGTGGTAAATTTTTCAGCCAGATGCTTCCAGGCATTTAGATTAAAATAAAAAATCTCTGCCCTCTCCCAGCCCTGATGCAAGGTGGTCATTACAAACTCAGGAAAGTGGCTGTGGTTGTCCCTCACTTCTCAAAGTGCCCAGGCAAGAGGTGTGGGCAGCAGCATGTCCCATCCCAAGCAGGAGGGCAGCAGCATGGGTGACATGGGTCCTCTGAGCAGAGAACTTCCAGCTCCCTCTCCTGGTGCCAGCTGATGCTGAGGCCGGGATCCTTGCTGGAGCTGAGGGTGACACTGCTGCCTGGGGTTGGGTTACCCCAACCTGGAGCGCTCCCGGGGTATCCCCACGGCACCAGCACAGTGGGGATGGAGCCTCCTGTTATAGGTGGGGGTGTTGGGAAGAAAAGGAGGGGACAGCCTTCCCAGGGAGAGGCTGGTCAGGGTGGGATGGTGCCAGCAGGAGGCACTGGGAGATGCTCTGGGCAGCTGGAATGGAGGTGGCTGATGCTCAGACATGCCGGTGACTCCGCTGGTGACCTCAGTTCTTCTCCCTCCCCAGGCCTGCACCTGTGGCCATTTGTTGTCATGCACGTGGCCATCCTGATGCATGACTCGCCTGGTGGTGACTCTGCCACCTCTCCAGATGCTCAGCATTGCTGCTGGGTGCTGAGACTTGTGACCATCTCTCAGGGAAGAGTCACCTCCCCCCTGGCAGTTTTGTCCCGTGGGACGTGGCGCTTTGAAGTCTGTACCCATCCATCCCATGGTGTGTGAGTCTCTCCAGAGCACCCAGGGGCAGAGGCCTGGGAGGAAACCTCAGAACCCTTCCCCTTCCCTCGTGCCATCACGCGTGGCCTCGCCGCAGCCCTGAGCTGGCCACGTGGTGGACAGGGGCTGCTCAGCTGCTGCCTCTGGAAAAGGGGGTTATTCTGCTGCAGACAAGCCCCTGCCACTAAGCACTGGATAAAGCAAGTTGAGGGGTCTCTGGCTAGTTTGGCATCTCCCAGTGCCTGAGCACTGGGGAAGCAATGGGCAATTTCTGGCAAACACCTGGAAAGCAGTGTCTCCTGTGAATGATACAGCTGTGAGCTGCCCCGTAAGATGCTTATGCCAGTGTCTTGCTTGCAGCATTTCTCCTGTTTTCATTCCAGAAAAAGTCCCCTGCCAACTGCACAGGCACACAGCAGTGAGCACAGACAGGACCATGCACCAGGACCAGCACCACACACAAGCTGCAGCACCCGGCCCTGCTCTGCATCCCCCATCCAGCCACAGCCAAATCCCCCCACCTGAAAGGGAGCCTGACCACCCCAGCACTTCATTGCTATCAATTTTAGGGAGCCCTGTGCAGAGCAGAGGCCAAGGAGCCCACCTGGCTCAGTGTGTGCCCACAAGGAGGCCCCGCTGTGACCTAATTCCCCAGTGAGGAGGCCCTGGGGAGGTGCCGTGTCCCTGTCCCAAACCTGTCTCTCCGGCTCCCCAGTGCCCCCAGCTCCACCTGCCTGGCTGGATTGCTGGGGCCACCTCCTGTCCCCAGGGTGACACCCGTTGTTTTGAGCTGCTCTCCCATCTCTGGCATGCTGCTCTTGCTCAGCAAAGCAGGGAAGGGATGGGCACCTCCCTCCCTAGGGTGTCAGCCAAATTAGCTCATCATCATTCAGATTCGTCTTTGTTTCTTCAGATTGCTGGTGGAAAGGGTTGTGATGATGATACCACCTTTAGCTTCCTGGCCTTTTTAGAGGACAACAGTGCTCCTAAAGATAAGCACATACACAAGTCCTGTCCTCTTCAGTGGCAACTTCTTGCATCGGCACCAGTGGTGCCAGCCCCAAGTGGAAAGTGCAAGTAATGGAAATAAAATATTTTGGCTTAATGCAGCATTTTGGAGGCTGAACCAGGCACCTCTAAAACACTTCATCACAACCATAAGCATTGTTTCAGTCCTCCCCACTGCTTCTCTACACCCTCCCTGCAGCGTGAGGGGAGCAGTGGTCTCTTTGCTGTCTTTACTTTCACACCTGACCCACCAATACCCCTTGTGCAACCCCCACTGCCCCAGGCGCAGAGGGATTGCAGCCACACTGCAATCATAGCCAGCTCTTGCATCACCTGCAGGGTGGCCTTCAGTGGTGGAAGAGCAGGAAGTAAAAAGGTGGTTTGTTTGTGTGGTGTTTTTTTTTTTTTTTTTTTTTTTTTTTACAACCCGAGTTACACACACACAAACATTCAAACTGGAGCAACGTGGGTTTTGCAGGAGAAGCAATTCTGCAAGAGCTTTTTATCTAAGTGTGTGAGGGTTCAGAGGTGAAGAGGTTCAGAGGCAGAAAACCACAAGTTCTCCAAAACATGCCCTTTCTGGTGTCATTGCCTTCCTTCAGATGAGACCAGGAAAGCTCACTGAAATGAAACTTCTGTGTTTGGCCCACCAGGGAAGAGAGGTGGCAGAACTGCTTGGGAGGCTATTGCTTGGACCTGGGAATGCTGATGCAGGGCTAGGTGAAGGATACGGTATGGCTGTGACCCCTCCCAAGAGCCCCCCGTGCCTGACTCCATCCCCCTGCTATGGATCAGCCCCTGACAACCTCCTTGCTTGCTCTCCTTGCTTGGGTGGGCTTGCAGGGGGCACGAGCCCTGCAAACCCTTGCCCCTGGCATAGTGCATCCCCTCCTGCTCCCAACCTCACCTCTCTGGCCCCTTCTCATGGTGCTATGCACGGGTAAGGACAGGGAGGGGGGGGGCTGGTGCTTTTTGTGAGAGCTAATCTACAGCACCATGACACAGTGTTTATGAAAGAAGTGATTAACCGTGTGGGCAGAGCCCCGCAGCCCAGCGGATCAAGGAAGGTCTGGTCACCGGGCGTGTTTGTGTCGCTGACCTTGCAAAACCAGCTTCCTCGGTGGCCGAAACTGCAGCTGGAGATGAGGAAGAAATCGGGGGCAGCGGTGCTGTCAGGTGAAGCACCTCTTCACAACCCCTCTGCACTCTGTGTCAGAGATGCCTGGCAAAGTATTTACCTCGGATCAGTGAATAAAGCACGCTGACAACCCCAGCTGACGGGGCCAGCCTCGTGCTACAGGTGTGACCCGCTCACAAGACCGACCCGACGGCAGCAGGCAGGCTGGGACCCGCAGCACGTGCCTGGCTCCAGTGAGCCCTGAGGACCTCGAGGGCTCTTGGGCTTATTTCAAGGAGATTTGCCTACCACATTTCAAAGCCTCCACACCAAGACCTGTCAGACACATTTTCTGCCATTGTCTCATTCCTCATCCTTAGGGGGAGGTTTTATTTCTTAATCCAAGGAGCTAATAACCAGAAATCACCAAATCTCAGGAAGGGGCAGAGCTGTGGGATGCCGGTGCCCAGACGGAGCCGCAGGCCCAGGCCCAGGGCTGCTCATCCCCTGCCCCGAGAGCCACAGCCCCGGGTCACCACATTGAGCAGTGCGGGGCGAGGCTCCTGCCCCTGAGGTACCACTGCCGGGTAGAGCTTTTACAGTGCTGTAAAGTGCTGGAAAACTGCAGGGTTTCCCAGTCGCTGCTGTGAATGGAGCTGAACGCCCTGCCCTGGAGAGGAGCCCTGCCTGCGGGCCCTGCGGGTGGTGACCTGCCGGCTTGCTCCGTGCTGAGCTGGGGCAACCAGGCCCCCTCAGGGCACGTCTGTCTGCGAGGGGTGCTCAGCTGCATGCCAGGCTGCCCGCACTGCAGCTGGGGGCCTGGACTGGTTTTGTCTATATTTAGTGCATTTTTCAGATAACCCTCTTGTGCTATTTTTGGGCTGTGTGCTGACTTATGGCCCCTGCTCGCTCTCGTGCTCTGATGCATCACAGGTTCCGAGTTTTCAGCATTGTCCAATACCCAAATGTTTGGAAGGGGGTTGAAGAGAAGGCAAATGGGCTTTGGGGTCCTTTTATTAGTATTAAAAAAAAAAAAAAAAAAGAGAGAGAGAGAGAGAGAGAAGAATGTTTTAATGTTTTAAGCCCCCTTTCCTTCCTAGGGTTTTTCAGCAGAAATTCAAAGCCTGCCTGGCTCCACTGTCCCCAGGGCTGTTGGTGGGGCTAGGGTCTGGTGCACAGGAGGCAGCTGTGCAGCAGTGCCCCATCCAGCAGACTGAAGTGCTGTCTTCACCACAGTCACTTAAAATGCATTGTGGCATGGCTTTGTATGCTTATTGCATTTAATACCAGTGCAACCAAGGTAAATCTTTGCTAAAGGTGAAGCAAAAACCTTTCTTCCAAAATGCCATGAAAGGCCTTTGCTGCTTTCCCTCCTTCCAAGGAGACTTTCAGCAGGAACAGCAGAAACCTGGGCTTCAGGGTGTGGGATAGCAGTACATCTGCTGCTTGGGTGGGTTTGGAATGAAGCTTTTCCTCCACATTCATCATGGAGAGGGCTCTGAGGGCCACACTGGGGCTTGGTCCCTGTGGGGGCAGCCTTCTAAGGCTGCTGGGGCTGGGCTGGGTGACAGCCACGCTGGGTGGGAGCTCTCAGCTGGCAGGGCAGGGGTGTCTGCCAAGGCCCAGTGGAAAAGCCTGGGAGCAGAACCCTTCCAAGCAGCCCATGATGTACACTTTTTAAGGTCAGCGCCTCGGAAATCTCTGTGCTGGGGCAGACCACAGCCCCAGGTGCAAACTGACAGGCACAGATGCTAGGTCACCCTCTTGGGGCCATTAAAGCTTGCTGCCAAGCCAGACCTCTCTGAGGTCTCCAACAGCATCTGCGGCACGCAAGGCTGTGGGGAGCAGGTGCCCCGCGTCGCTGGGGGATGGTGCAGTGCTGCTGCAAGCAGAAACATGGACATGTCCCAGGCATGAGCACTGCGGGTTCAGCCCAGCACTGAGCCCTAGGATGATGAACCCAGGCAGATCCAGGCCAAGCAAACACTGCTCATGTGCTTCAGCCGTGCCTTGTGCTTGATCTGCAGCCAGGATGTGAATGGACTGCGACAGTCAGCGACCCACACCACGATCAGGGGCTGCATGTATTTGTTTAAAAACTCCTGTGTGTGTGAAAGGTTTTGGGATGGTGCCCAGACAGCAAAGACTCGCCCCTGTCCTCTGGTACCCTCCAGTCTGGAGCCCCATCACCAATGTCACTGTGACCCTGCCTCCCCTCCCAGCTCCCCGCAGAGAGGTGCTGAGGTTCTGCCTGGCCTCACTCGTCTGGGGGAGGGTTTTTGAAAGGCCTGGGAGGCCGCCAAGGCTTTTGCTCCTCTGCCAGCAAGCTCCATGGTGTCAATTCCCTCCCCATCCCTGTGGTAACACAAGCTGTGCCTGGCAGGGCCGGCCCAGGGCTGGCAGCACCCAGGCACCCAGGAAAGGCCATCGCTGTCCCCAGACAGGACAAAGGTGAGAGACGAGACTGGGACTCAGCCCTCCTGCTGAGCGTCCTTCATTTCTCCCAACCCCTCTGTGACCTGTGGGTGTCGCAGCCCTGAGACTGTCAGCTCTTGTCAGGCACAAGCTGCACTGTGCTGGGGTGGGACATTTTTCCATGGAGGCCCTGGTGTGACCGTGACCCGTGATGCTACTCCCCCAGTGCCTTCACATGGCCTTGGGGACAACCCTGGAAGCACAACTGGCCCTAGGAGCACAGAGGATGGAGCAGAGTGGCCGTGCCGCAGGCAGCTGCACCCCCTGGCACTCTGCGGGTGCCAGCCCCATCTGGGATTTGGCCCCGACTTTCTCACCATGGTTGAGCTGCTGAGGTGGGTGTGGGGAGGATGGGGCATCTATAGCTGCCCTCCCGTACTGGGAGCTCTCTTGGCTTTAAGCCCTGGGTGGCACCGGGGCACAGCCACATTTCTCTGTGAGCAGCAGGCAGAGGAGATCTCCTGTCCTGGTGTCCCTCTGTCTCTGTGGGTAGCTGTGCTGTTAGGCTCCAAAGACTTTGCTCAGTGCTAACATAAGGCCTTTACTGCAGCCACAGGAGCTCACCAAGGAGGAAAGTCCCCACAAGGGGAGCTTGCTCCAGGCTCACCATCAGCTCCCCAGGTCTGTCCCCCACTTTTCACACCTGGCTGCACAATATTGATCAAGAAGCACATAAAAAGCTGCTAAACAGGGTCCCCAGACCAAAGCACTCTGCACAAAGAGAACCTCACTGACCTGCTCATGGGCAGCACATGGAAAAATTGCCCCATGTCTGCTCCGTCCTTCACTTGTTGCCCACAGACAGCAGCTGCCCTGCGTGTTGCTGAAGATGGTACGGAAATAGTGAAGGTGAAGTCACTGCAAGGACAGACAGCAGCACGGCTGAGGAGCCTGGGCACTGCCTGGAACAGATCCTCCCAGTGTGTTATTTAAAGATCAGGGTTGATCTGAGTGCTGGATAAACATCCCTTGTCCCAGGGACCTGCTGCAGCACCAGCCCTGGAGAGTGCAGGAAAGTCACCACTGAGGAAGAGGAGCAGGTGATCCAGAATGCCCGAAGGAACGGCTTTGTGTCCATGCCAGAGCTGGGCCATGGCACCACGGCACCATGGTGACACAGTGGTGGCCAGAGCAGTGTCCCCTGTGGCCAGCAGCTGGGGGAAGGCACGGTGTGGCTCTGTGCCGAGGGGTGGGGGGCCAAAGGGAAGGGGCAAGCCTGGATCACAGCAGCAAAGCGAACTGCTGCTGTGGGACATACCGCTCAGCCCACGCTCAGCCCTCGCTGAGCAGGCAAGGCTGGGCACGCACAGACGAGTGATTTCCTCACCTTTAATTCTCCCAGCCCTAGGAATGGAAGACTGAGGCTTCATTTTATTTGCTCTTAACTGTCCTGGCTTGAATTCGAGTGTCGGTAGCTCCTGCCTCCTGGGACAGCGAGTGATTTAAAATAAACTGGTGCACACCAGTGAGCAGGCTGAGCTGACGGATGGGCCAGCAAGCTCTCGGTGCCTGCCACAAGCATGTGGGTGCTGCTGCCAAGAGGCGTCCTCCACGGACACTGCTGCTGCGCGTCCTGACCCAGAGGCACCTGCTCCTCAGTGTGAGTGCCTCTCGGTCACAGCCCCAGGGCTCCAGCTCGGACAGGCAAGCCATGAGCAAATCCATGCTGAAATTCCAGCAGGGCAGCCTGGCCAGATGGCCGGGGCTTTGCTTTGTGTTTGGCTCAGCCCCGTTCTTCACTCCTGCCTTGTTAGGACCAAGCTTCTCCTGCCTGGCTGGGTCCAGCTCTCAGCTCAGCGCCGTTCTCCAGCTTGCCCAGCATCCAAAACCTCATTGTGCACAAGACGAATATGTGGCTAGAGTCAAAAGAGACAGAAACGCTGTTCTGCAACAGCTGACTGTTGCAGGTTGCTGGATTGACCCAAGCTGGAGGTGCAGAGGCAGCCCTATGAAATCCTGGCCCGACCTGTCCGTGCCCAGTGGCTGCAGCACAGCACGGCCAGGCTGGGACCCTGCCCAGGGTCAGCTTGGCAGGATTTGGCCCTGATATTAACGAGGCCCAGCAGGGCGGGCAGGGGCCTAGCACCCAGGAGGGCGGGATGCGGGGCTCCTGTCCCCGAGTACAGCACGTCCTGGAGCTGCTGCACTTCACCAGGTGGCTCCTTAGGAAGGGATGGGCACCTCCTGCACTCAGGCTGTGGGCACCAGGGGCATGGCTCCCTTTCCCACAGGGACAGCAGCCTGCAGCTCCAGTGTCACCTTCTAGGCTGGGAGATGTCAGCAGCACGGCCCTGTTTGCAGGCGGCTCTGTCCCTCGTCACTTCTGATGCTACTTTGTGACACAGAGCTGGGTGGCCTGAGAGTTCCCCCTCAGCCTTGTCCTCCCAGTCCTCCCCAGGAGCAAGGAGCTGGGAAGGCAAAATTTCCCAGCTACTTTCCTACCACCCAAAATGATTTTACCAAGGCTGGAGGGAAAATATTGCTTGCTTCCCCTCCGGGCTGCTGCTGTTACCAACCCACCTTCCCTGGACGAGCGCCAGTGCAGCCATCGGACACCTCATCCGTGCAGGCAGCGCCCCTGGCTGAGGCACACACCCCAAAACTGCCCCGAGGAGAATTGCTGGGCTCATCGTGACAGCTCCCGTTTCCTCCTGTCCCAAAGCCAAGCAAGAAGCCAGTAGAAAACAAGATGTCAATCAAACAGGCACTGAGTCAGAGAACTCCCGGCCAGGGTCAGGCGGGGATGCTCACGGGGACGTCCTGGCAGGGGGTGTTTTGGGCTCTCTGCAACCTCCCTGGCTGGGAGAGAAACCCCACCATGGGCCATGCGGGTGCAGAAGGGGGCCAGCACATCCCCCCTTGGCTGCCCCAGAGCACCTGCCTCTCTGGGCAACCTCCCAGGGCCCAAATCTTTTGCAATCCTTGTTTCAAAAGATGTTTTGTCACTGCCTGGCAGAAAGCTGATGACCTCTCACACAAATGAATATGGGGACAATTGACCCAAACTCCAAATACAGAGCAAGTCTTTTTTTTTATTATTATTTTTTTTTTTTCTTTCCCAGAGAAGTGTAAATATAACACCCAGACTTATTTCAGCTGAGTTCACCAGCTGATGTTGCGCATTTTCTGAGCACTCTCACAGCTATTTGCTGTAGGCAAACTTCTTCACTACTGGAAACCCATTCTCAGAGCCTGCAGCAGCCCCAGGCCCTGGGCCGCAGCTCTGAGCACCCTGGACCATTCCCATCCCAGGTGACAGGCAGCTCCCTGGGGACAAATGTGCAGTCTGAAGCCTGCCTACCTGCTGCTGCACCCAGGGCAGAGCTTTCCCACATCCTCAGGTGCCTCATGGGCCATAGGCATATGAGTGAATTAGGTAGGCTTCTTGGGGCTGCAGGGCTGTGGTTGTCCCATGGCTGTGATTGCTGGGAGGTGGCATCTGTCCCCTCCACCCCTCAGCCCCTTGCTCAGGCTGGGATCTTGTGTCCAGCCCCAGGAACAGCTTGAGGTGTCCCCAGGGAAGGATTCATCCCCAGTCTTGAAATAAGAGTGAGCAGAGGCAGAGCTCGCACCCACAGCCAGCACACCCTGTTCTGGGGCTGCGGCTTGAAGGGCCAGAGCAAAGGTGAAGAAAACAAGGAGGACTCTTAATGTTGTAAAGCAGTGTGTTCGGTCTTTCCTTGATCCAGGAGACAGAAAAACAGCTTTTCCCAAGGTCTTCCAAGAAACCCCATCTCAACATGAAAACAATGAGGAGATGAAGCCAAAGACACCCTGACGCCTGAGGTGTGGGTGACAGTGGCACCTCCTAGACCATTTCAGAGGGGGACAGGGAATGGATCAGTGGTCAAAGCAGAAGCTTTTCCTTTAGCCAGACCCCAAGTGGCAGGAGGGATGGATGGGGGCCATGCTTCCTGGGCACACCCATGGGTCATGCTTGCAGCCCAGGGGTGACCTGTGGCTGGGGGCTCCTTCTGAAAAGGGAGGAACAACTTCAGCTCAGTTCCTTTTCCTTTTCTATGTTCTGTTGCACAAACTGTGTGTTTTAAGCATTGTCTCTGTGCATGACTTCATTAAGAATTCTTCCCAGCCCCAAAATGATGAGCATGCAACTCACAAAAAGGCAGCAAGCCATGTGACTCAAACTGATCCACGGGCATATTGGAGCTGCCAGGTCTCAGGCTTACTTTTGACCTATAACCCCAGGCCAGGGGGCACGGTTATGAAATGTTTCTTCACAGTGCTCAGCAGTTGCCTGTGTGACCCTGTCATCAGCCAGGGAAATGACTGGGGCAACGCTCACGGGGATGAAGGGAGCCCCACGTCCCAGATGCCAGCACAAGCCCCTGGCCAGGTTGCAGCGAGGTGGCCTCAGGATGTTGTAGGGACACGGGGCTGCTGGAGGGACGCCTGTGCTCAGCCCACCCCACTGCTGCTGACACCTTCCTGGAGGGCTTTGCAAAGATCCAGTCGCGTTACCCTTTCCCAGTCTGTTGTTTCTTCGAGTTTTGTGCAGCTGGGCGCAGCATCCTGTTTGCAGTAAAGGACAGGGAACTAATGAGAGCCCTGGCTGCTTTGCATGCCAATGGCTGCGTGTCAGCGCTGAAACAAAGCACCTGCGTGACATGCTGGCTCTGCACCTTGCCGGCAGCTTTTGGAGCTGCTTCTCAAAACCCCTCCGGTGAAGCAGAAACCAACGTGCTCATCATCCTATTTTCAGCAGTCACCCGAGTGCACGGGGTGCCAGCGGTTACACAGAGCTCAGCAGCCCCGGTCCCGTGCCGCCACGTGGCCGCTCCCCGCCGGCAGGAGACCTGCGGGCACCTCGCTGGGCGCTGCCACCAGAGGGGCACGGCCCGGTCACCCCGCTGCCGGGGGGGGGGGGATCCGTGCCTCGTAGCTCCCGGCTGCCGCACCGGGTTTCGGTGCAGAGTGGAGCCGGGCAGCGGGGCTGGGAAACACCTCCGGGCCCGGTGGGGACGGGCAGGGGCGGCTCACCCGGGGTCACATCGGGGGGACGGGACGGGACGGGACGGGACGGGACGGGTTTGTCCCGGGGTAAGCTCAAGCCCAGCGGGATTTGCCCCGCTGCGCTCCTTCACACCCACTCCCGTTAAAGGGGGATTTCTACACCCGGCTGCGGCCGGCGGGGGCCGCACCCTGCGGTGAGCCCCGGGGGGCTCCTCCTCGGGCACGGACGAGACCCCCGGGGACCCCTCGAGCTGCACCGGGGGCACCGGGCTGGAAACGCCCGGCTCGGCCCGGGGGAGCTCTGCCCACAGCCCCCACGCGGGGCTCAGGCTGCGGAGCCGCCCCGTCCATGCCCGGTGCCGACCCCCCCGGTACCGGGACCCCCCCGGGGTGGGCGGGGCTTGGCGCGGCCCCGCCTCCCATTGGCCGTTGGGCGGGGGCGGGCGGGCCGCTTTGTGACGTCACGATCAGCTGTCGGGAGGTCCCGATTTGTGCGGGGCAGCGGCGGGCGCGGCGCAGAACCCAGCGGTGCGCGCCCCCCGCCCCCGCCGCCTCCTCCCTCCGACGGCCTCCGCCACCGCTTCCCACGGCCGCACCGGCGAGGTGAGTGCGGGACAAGGACCGGGGTGGGGGGGGGCTCCGGGGGGCGGCTCGCGGTGTCCTGGGGGGGGGGCGGCGGGGCTAGGGCAGGGCTCGGTGCGAGCTGACCGGCAGCGGGATCCGGATCCTCACCCCGGGGTGCGGGGGGGGCGCTGCGGTTCGGCTGGGCACGGAGCCGGGTGGCGGTGGTGGCGGCGGGGGGGGGGAGCCTTTGTCCTGCCGTGCCGGGCCGGGTCAGGTCAGCGCGGCGGGGCCGGGCCGGGCAGCGCCCCCCCTCCCCTTCCCCCCCCCCCCCCGCCTGTTGTTTGTTTCGGCACCGCCGCGCTCGGAGCCGGGCCGCCCGCGGCCCCCATTGGCTGCGGCGCGCTGGCAGGCCGCTGTGACGTCACCTCATTTGCATATGACATTGGGACGTCACCAGCACCCCCCCCACACCCCCCCCCCAGCGCTGTCCCCCCGTGACCCCTGCCCCGGGATGCGGGGGGGGTGCCCGGGGCCGTGCGGCCGCTCCCGGCCCCGCTGCGGGGCTCCCCCGGGCGAGCCCGAGCCGTGGCAGCGGCTCCCCCGGGCCCGTGGCGCAGAGCCCTCGGGGGGGGGGCCGGGGGGGGCGCGGAGTTGCGAAGCCCGCACGGCGCTGCGGGTGCCCCGGCTGCGAGGCGGCAGCGCCCGGTGCCGGCAGCGGGGGCTGGGTGGGTGCCAGGGGTGGCCACGGGCATGGCCAACGCCTTGCTGGGACACTGAGCCCCTGCGGGGACAGGCACCGGGTGTAGGACGGTGCTGCGGCTTTGTTCCCACCGGGCTGGGGCCGTGCAGTGCCAAGAACTTCTTTTTTTTTTTTTCTTTTTTTCCCTCTGGAATAAATATTTCCTCTCCTTTTTTAATTCCCCCCCAAAGAACACCGATATTTCTGTTCTCCCTCACTGTCACCGTTAGGAATCTGTTGCATCAACCCGCGCTTGTCTGGCCGGATGCAAAAGGGAAAAAATGCAGGGGAAGCTTTTCTGTCAGGAATAAACCAGTATCACCTGGGCTGTGAACTCTTGTCGCAGAGCTTTTTAGGGTGAATTGCTCAGCAGGGCTTGCCTGGCCCCACATGGCCCCAGGCAGGCTCAGGACGGATGCCAAGGTGAGCCCGGGGTGCCAAAGTCCACCCTTCCCGTCAGCGCTGGGCCTCCTGCGATGTCCCAAGGCTGTGATGCTGGGACTGCTTCCCTCCCAACGTGTGCTCCCAGGGATGTTTTACACAGCGTATCCCGGAGAGGAAACATCTGGGTTCATTGCATTTCCTAGGTCTGCTTGCAGCAAATCTAAAAATTCCTGCCGGCTTGGCTGCTGGCAGGCTTGCCAGGGCTCCGTGTGCAGTGGCATTAGATGGCAGCAGATGAGGTTTGTCCTTGGGGCAGTGACCTTCCCGGCAGTGGCAGCACAGGGACCCTGCGCAGCTGGCACTGGAGTGGATGTCCTGGCACTTGCAGGGATTGCCTCAGCATTGGGGTTTTGTTGTCTCTGGAGTCTTGCTTGGTTTGGATGCTGAAATGACTTGGTTGGTGTGATCCAAGCCAAAAGGGTCGTCTCCCATCAGTAAATAAAGTTTCACGTTAGAGTTTTCTTTCTCCGGGCTTTTCTTGTTGCTCCCTGCCTTCTTTTCCCCCTCCCTTTGCTGTTGCTCCATTTGAGGCAACGCGGGTGTGACACAGGGACACAGGGACAGCCCTGCAGAGGACAAGCCTGTGGCAGGTCGGGTCCTGCCAGGGATGGGAGGGATGGGGGGCAGAGCGGGGATGCCTCATCAACCCCTCCTGGGGCACTAAGCGGGGGCATCCCCACTCCCTGCTCTCTGTCTCACTGCTGGCTTTAGGGTTTTGGTACACGCTGCGTGGAGAGAGCAGCCTGGGATGTGCTTGACTAATTTAGGTGAAGCGAACTGAAAATAACGCTTCCCGCTTGTGCTGGAGGCACACACCTGATTTATCCCTCCGCCACCGTGAGTGCTCGGAGTATTCTTAGCCCTGCTGGGGAAGGACCCGTCTCTGCCATTTGTCATCAGCATCCCTCCTGCTGTGCTGTGGGGTGTTGGTGGGAAGTTTCAAGGAGCCCGGTGTTGTTTCCAGGCGGAGCAGCTGCTGGAGTTGCTGCCTGGAGCTGCCAGCCCTTGTGAGGCTGAGGCTGCCGCGGGCTCCTCATGCACCTCGGGGCCGTGCTGCCATTCCTCTCGCCTATTCTTAGTTCCTGGAGTTATTCGCAGGGACGGTGACTCAGGAAGCTAATTATTGTGTAGAGGTTTCGGGGGGGATAACTAAATGCATTATAATTTCCATACTCCTACTTTAATGTGTATTATTTAATGCCCTCCAGCAAGTTCTAAATGCTGTGGCTGTTGGGCTTTCTGGAAGGGCTGGGCTGCTTGGGAAACGTCTCTGTCCCCAAGTGCGTGGCCCTTGCAGGCATTCCCCACTGGCTGGGGTGGGGTTGGTGCACCAAGCTGGAAGCCTGGGACAGGGGCAGCTGTCCCCATGGCTAGCCCCAGAGCCTTTCACCCCATCAGGACCCAGGAGAGCTGCCCCTCTGTGACAAGGACACAGGGCTGAGGGCTTTGGTGGATTGCAAGGAGGGTCTGGAGGGGACCAAGGACTCTGTGCTGGTCGTGCGGCTGGGAGCTGCTCCCTTCTATGGTGGAGGGGAGGTGAAGAGCCCGATCCTGCCTCTTTAACACAGTGTACAAGCAGACAGTGTGACCTGAGCATGAGGATTAAAGATCCCCAAGGCAGAGAACCAAGGGGTCCTGCCTTGTTGCGGGGGTGGGATCTGCCAATGGAAGTGTTACCTCAGGGTTTTTAGAAAAAGAAGCTAAATTTGGGGTGGGGTGGCAATTGGAACTAATAGCATCCACCGTGCCTTGTGCCTTTAGGAAAGGGGATTTATCCATGAATTAGGGTAAGGATCTGTGGAGCCCAGACACTCTGTCCCTCGCTCTCCTGGTGGCAGCCGCAGTGCTTTGGGACCGGTTTCCTGAGAGGCCTGGAGGGACGGAAGGAGGAGCGCATTTCCTGAAGTCTGCTGTCGTCCAGGGAAGGCAGCTCTCGGGTTTAAACAATACAAATAAAAGCCAAGACTTTCTGCCCTCTTTATGACTGTGACTTATCCTGAGCTCAGCTTTGAGCCTGCTGGAGAGGAGTTCCTTGTCCGGGGCCTCTCCCAGCCACTGGCCTCCCCCTGCCAAGCTGTGGTGCGTGTGCCTGGGGAAAAGAGGCGGGCAGCCCCCCTCAAGCTAGGAGTGCTTCCAGCAGACCTCGAGGCGGGCGGGGGGCTGTGCCTACTCCTAGAAGTAGTGGGGAATCCTTCTTGACTTTATGCCAAGAGGTGGCTTGAGCATGCTGTGAGCAAGGCGTCCTGCCTGGACCTGGCTCGCTCAGCCACTGCCACTTCTCGGGTGCTGCTGAAGGGGCGAATTGTGGCAGCAGAGATGCAGGATGAGCCCTGGAGGCTAGTGGGATCCCATCATCCTCAAGGGTCCCTCTTTTTTTTATTATTTTATTTTTTATTATTTTTTTTTGGCCTTGTGGAGCAGGCATTAGATCTCCTGTGCATCTGTGAGCAAGAAGCCAAAATGCACAGCAATCCCAGAACAAATAAATAAATAAATACAAGCGTGCCAGAGCTCAGGAGCAAGCACCTGGACTCACTGCACATACCCACTGTGAGCCTGGCTGGTGCTGCAGGGGCTGGCTTGCACCAGCTGCCTGGTGGTACGGAGCCCCCCTTGATTACCCCGGAGCTGCCCAGGGCTTGCACTGGGTCCCTGCTCTCAGCAACCAGCTGGTAGCCAACATGGGGACCCCCGTTCACCTCTGAAGCCAGGTGCACTGAGGATGTCCTGTCCCCAGGCTGGCAGCTCTGCAGATCCCATGGATTCACCACCTTCCTCCTGGAGCTGCCAGCTGGGCTCTGCCCTCAGTGTTCTGGGCAGGACCGCGTGCAGTTAGCCTGGTCAGGGACTCTGCCTTTCCCCCACATCCCGCCCTTGGTGGCATTTTAATGCCCTTTTATGTCTCTGGACCAAATGCATTTTCTCTGCACGATTAATACTCAGTGCCTTGTGTCTGCCATCTGTGCGTGGCTTTCTGAAAGCTTTGCAGACACGGCTGAAATTGGAGTCCTGACCTCCTCCCAGCTGCAGGGAATTTTTTCCCCAGTGGTAAAACTGGCACAGTAATGTAGCCTGCTTGGAGAAGAGCCTTGCCCACGACACCTGCCCAAGGCCCTAGGTCTGCCTCTCACAGGGACAGCAGTGGCTGTGCTGGAAATGCCCAATCGCCCCTGTCAGGGAGGGGACAGGCACAAGACAGCTGTCCCTGTCCCTGTCCCCCTTGCGCTTAGCTGGGTTTCTGCCCCACAGTGCTGGGCTGTGATCTTGAAGAACCTCGCTTGTACGGAAACATTGCCTGGTCTTGGGGCGCTGCTGAAAAGTACCAGCGATGCCACATGTGACGGTGTCACCTACCGGAGCTGGAACTGCGTGCGGCTGCTTTACAAGCGCACCTCTGGAAGTGCACACAGAGAAAATAGCAGTGACAGCTTTCGGAATGACACCAGTGTAAAAGAGGCACCAGCACTGAGTTCTCGAGCCCGACTCCAATCAGCACACATTACTAATAGAAAGAAAAATCAAACGAAAGGCTCCCCTGCTGCTTCCCAGCCTCCAGCTGCAGTTTTGGTCTGTGGCCAATCCTGAACAGCTTCTTGGAGAGCAGCTTGGGGCAGGCAGGGGTGCTGGTGCCTCTGTCCTCTTGTGAGGTGTGCATTTAGCACCCTGCTAAGAGTGGATTTTAGGGCCCAACCCCTCTTGCACTGCAGCAATCGCCCTGGCTCATGCCAGCTCTTCAGACACAGCATCATCATCACCCTGTTCCTTGCCTGTCCCACGGAGATTCACGCCACAGCCTGCGTGCGGTGATGGAGGAACTGGTGCTGGACAGGTCCGGGTTTACAGAGAGGGAAGCAGGTCCCAGCCTGACTGCAGGACAGTGCTTGGTGCTGCCCCTGGGATGTGCGGCTGGCCAGGGAGGGGATGCGGCGGTGGTGCATGCCATGAGGGGCTGGGGCAGGCTAGGGGCTGTGGGCACCTGTCCTGGCACAGCCACGTGTAGCACGGTGCTCCAGGACACAGCAGGGATTGGGGCTGGAATGCCTGCCTGTCCCTTCCAGCACCACACATCCTACATGTCCAGTCTGAATGCGTTTCTCCTTGTTTTCTTTGGTAGGCCTTTGCACTGAAGCCAAGAGAAGAACCTCATAACTGCACTGCACACCCTGTAACTGGGACTTTGTTAGCAGCAAAGCACCCCTGCCCCAAGGAAGGACCTCCAACGCCGTCAAGCTCCGTGCCCCTCTGCCTCTCCCTGCTTTGAAGCAGGCGCTCAGCAGTAGTTTTCTTCCTGTCCTGCCCCATCTGACCACTTCCCACCATGTTCCAGCGTCTCACCAGTCTCTTCTTCAGCGACAGCAGCCTGCCTGAGGGCCTGGAGGAACCCAAGCCCTTTGTCTCGGAGGAGGAGGAGGAGGATGGATGGCTTGTAATCGATCTTGGAGGTGAGAAAAGCAAGGTTTCACCCTGGTTTCACGTAGCTGCTGAAGGGTCTTGTCTTTCCAGCACTGGACAAGCCCTGTCAGGCAATAGCAGACCTTGCCTGGGAGCCTTCCTTTTGCTCTCTCAGGGGAGGTTCCTGCCTTGCCACCAGCAGTGGTGGCACTCTGGGCTGGCAGGTGACGCTGCCCCCCAGCTCCTGAGCCCCCAGCACTAGAACAGGATCCTCACACAGCCCCAGGTCAGGAGGTGTCCCTGAGTTTTGGTGCAGTCCCACCTGCTGGAGGCTCACTGGGCTGGGGACAGAGCACTGTGGCCTTGGCTGAGCCACAGGTGGATGGGGTCGATGAGCATGTCCCCTCCACTGTGGCATGGTGCCATCAGCCACACGGCTCAGCCGGGTGCCTGTCCCCTTGCAGCCATCTCCAGCTCCGTGCCATACTGGGGTCATCTGAGGCCACCCAGGGGAGCCAATCTCCACTCCAAAAGTTTTTGCAAAGGTTTCTCTTCCCAAAGCATTCCCAGTGTCCTTGCCAGGACCACTCGGGCAAGGTCCACAGTTGTAACGTCCCCGTGGAGCCCTTTGCCTGCTGGGGCTCCCTGCTCCCAGGGGTGGCTGGGACCATCCCAGGCCCTTCGACAGCAGCCAGGCAGGTCACATTCCTTGTGCCACGAGAGCTTCTCAAGCTCCATTAAGATCTCTGCGTTGCTATTGTAGGGCCTATGACTCAACCAATTGCAATGATCATTTTGTGACCTTTTGCTTGCAAATTGCACAGCGAACTTACACAAACAAGCCTGTCTGCACTGCAGCCTTTGGGTTGCTGCTCCTTGGTGGCTTCCAGCTGCTTTTACAGCCTCTGGTGAGTCACAGAGCCCCAGCCCAGGAGACACTGGTGGTCCTGCAGGGGCCGGGGCTCGTCTCCCTCACAGGGATGCTCCTGCCACATGCACTGAGCAGAGCTGATGCGTGTCATTCATTAGGGATCTGTGCCCCATGCAGTGAGCTGGAAAGGGCACCAGAGCTCAAACATGCCTGGGGCAGGGGACAGGGACACCCTGGTGCCAGCCTGGGAGCCCTGTGGAGAGCTGGTGGAGGCAGGAGGGTGGTGTGGGCAGCCGTGGAGGAGTCCCAGTTCTCTGGGCTCCCTGGTGGCTGTCCTGGGGGGTCATAGCAGTGATGCAGGAGGAGATGGGCTGCAAGGAGTTCCCTGCAGCACAGGGCATGCTGTTGCCATGCATCAGGGCCAGCTGGCCTCAGTCCTATTGCCAGTGGTGGCCACAGCGTGCCCAGAACATGCCACAAAACCCACAAGTTTTCTCCAGCAGAGAAATGCTGGGCTGTGCCGTGAATCCTTGTGTGAGAGCCCACAGCTGGCTCGGTGGGGATCCAGGGCTGACTTTGTTACTAAAGGCTCCTGTATTTCTGGTTGTCTTTTGCTTTTTTTAATTAAACAGCCAGGCCCTCGGTGCAGACCCAGCCTTTGGAAGGGTGTCTGCATGGACCTGGCACCCCACTGCTAATCCCCACAGGCACCACGGCTGCCTAAGCATTCCCCAACCAGCAAGGGATCGATTTATTTCAGCCCTTTTTCGGAGCCCTGAGTTATGCAAAGCACTTCAAAACCTCAGCCTCTTGGCTCCAGCCCTGATCCTCCACGTTATGGTGGTGGCAGGCGAGCGCGTCGCAGTCTGGCACTCCCCCAGCAGCCTCCGGATCCTCGCACCCCCGGCAGATCTTTGACCCGTGCATTGCAGAATGCGTCCACCCTCCTGGGAGCGTTCTGGGTGCATTTCTGAGGGCTTAGGGTTCAGGCTGCAAGTCCCCCAGCAACGGGGGAACCCTGTAACAGCACTTGTGACATCAGAAGCCACCTTTGGGGTGGATGGGTCAGATAAGCACACATGGCTCCATGTCATGGGAGCACACCTGACCCCAGGGGTAGAAGTGTTCAAGCCAGGCTCTGTCTGGCTGCAGGCTGACAAATAATCTGCAGCCTGGCATGTCAGCAGCTATTCATAGCCTCATATCCACTGACCTGAAGGAAGATGCTCTCCTGTCTGCAAGGCTAATTGTGGCCGGCCCTAAGCCCTAGGCTGGAGGAGCTGGAACATGTTAGGTGGTGAATGCCTGCCCCATACTTTGTGCTTCATATTTTTTCTAGCCTGTTTGGGCACTGCAAGCTCACATTCACCTCTGATTTCTCCTGCACCCTAACCCAGCAGCAGAGTCAGACATGTCCATACAGCCCTGCACTGAACCCACCCTGAAGAGAATGGTTCCTCTGACCCCGGGATGAGCCAGAAGCGGGTCTGGGTTTTGTGGTGAGCGCGGTGTCCTGCTAGGCACAGCTGTGGCTCCCGGCATGGGAAAAGCCCTGGCCCGTGTGGCTGGAGGCCAGAGCACATGGGGGCTGCTCGTGCTCAGCCAGCTGAAAATTGGCCCTGGTGGACTGAAGTCAAAGCCAAAGTGAAAGCTTGCAGTGAAGAGTTTACTCCCCGAGAGAAAAGTCTTTTCCAGGAAAAAGGTGCGCGCCACGTGTGTGTGCATGTGTGTCTGCTTGGTTCCACACGTGCACAGCGCCGTGCGCCTGGAGGTGCACGTTGTGGTGCAGCTGTGCGTGAGCACCGCTGTTTAGGTGACCTAAGAAAGCTTGCAGACAAAAGCAATATGTTCTTCTGGCCAAATTTCTTTCTCCACTTCAAGAAGGAAAAAAAAAATGTCTACTGTAAACCCCAATGCTTGGTAAATCCACCCATACCAAAGCTGTCAACCTGCGCACTGGGTCAGCGCGAGGGGCATGGCTGCCCTGCCAAGACTCCCCTGGACCGCGGCAGTGGTGGCGACGCCGTGGGGTGCCTCTCGCACTAACGATGCCCCTTTCTCTCCCCCCCCCTCCCCACTGTACATGGTGTGTGTGTGTCCCCGCTGCGCCCCGCATGGCTCCGCACCCCGCTCACTCCCCAGGCGGTGCCGCCCGCCCCGGCGCACAGCGGCGGGCCGGGGCCTGCGGGTGCTCGGTGAGGCCCTGCCTGGTGCCGCCACCCGCCCCGGCCCACGCCCGCAGCCCCGTGCCCACCCTGCCCGGCCCCTGCTTGATGGACGAGAGTTGGTTTGTCACCCCTCCCCCATGTTTTACTGCAGAGGAGCCCGGCCCCGACGGCGTGGGCAGCAGCCCCATGGAGGACCTGCTCATCGAGCACCCCAGCATGTCTGTCTATGTCACCAGCACCCTCGAGCTGGACGCGGAGGAGCCGCAGGACTCCGCTGCTGGGTGAGTTTGGGGCCAAGGACTAGGGCGGCTGCGCGTGACCGCAGCATTTCACCCGTGCTGCCCAGGGGACCCAGTCATGGTGATTTTAAACTGAAGGAGGGTGGATTCGGGTTTGTTATTAGGAAGATGTTTTTCTTGCTGAGGCATTGGTGTAGGTTGCCCAGAGAAGCTATGGATGCCCCGTTGCTGGAGGTACTGAAGGTCAGGTTGTACAGGGCTTTGAGCAACCTGATCTGGTGAAAGATGTCCCTGCCCATAGCAGGGCTTGGTCTGGGTGATCTCTGAAGGTCACTTCCAACCCAAACCATCCTGGGATTCTGTGACGTCAGTGTCCCCTTGTCCCACCTGGCAGGGTGTCCCAGCCAGCGCTGTGCAACGGCAGCAGCCTCTGTGCCCCAAAATACTCTGGAAAAGTGACCTTGATGTGCACTGGGTCCGCATTAAGACAGCTGTGGGTGTGGGACCAGCCACGTGAAGCCCTTGCCGGTTGGTTACTGCTGGCACAGACAGCAGTGGCCTCTTCCTCATCCTCTCCTGACACATGGCAGTCCACTGAGGATGCTGTGTGTTACCCCACCACCAGTCTGGGGCAAAGCAGCCCCACTGGAAGAGGATGGCCCCTGGGCACTGGTGCCCCTGAGTTCCTGGTTTCCCCACACAGGTGGGTGCTGCAGACCCCTGCCCCCAGCTCTCTTTCCTGGCTCTCTGCTGGCCTGGGCTGTGAGACCTTTCTCCCTGCCCCACAGTCCAGTGTAACAGGGGCGTTAATCAGAGATGCCCCGGCCTGCCACCTAACAGATGCAAGGAAAATCTGACCCCAGTGCCATCTCCTTTCCCAGCTACTCCCCTCCTTCTTCCCCCCTGCCCCTTCCTGGGGCCGCAGCCTCTCTGCAGCGTGAGGAGCACTGCCTTCTTCCCACAGCACCCGGCAAAGCCCTGACCCACCGGTGAGTCCCGGTACCACTATGCTGTGGGTTGCTGCTACCCCCACACCGGCCCTCCAGCACCTCCTCTGTGAGCCCCCTGACGGGGAGGGAAGTGTCCCCTGGCATTGCAGCCTGCTTATTTACCCAGCCTCACAAGGCAGAATTTGGGGTGATCCTTTTTTTGGCCAGGGCACATTATCCCTCTTGGGCCTTTCCCTTTGCAAAGTTGTCCTGAGGGTCTCAGTGCTGAAGAGAAACCTCAGTGCTGGAGGGTGAAGAAAGGGGCCAAAGAGAGCTAGGAACAGGCAAGGGAACAAATCTTATTAGGAGCGGGATGGACATGAGGGGGCTGTGGGCTGTGCTTGGCTCCTGCCCACTGGATTTGAGGGTACTGGTGACAATAAGGCCACCACGGGGCTGCAGGGTGGGCGAGGGTGGGCTTCTGGTGCGTGGGCGCGATGGCCTCATGGCTGGGGGGGGACCAGGCACCGCTGGCCACTGACGGTCCCGTCTCTCCGCAGGGAGGTGCCAGAGCCCCGGCTGGAGCGGCACACACCGCACCACACCACGTCCCTGTCGGTGAAGGCTGCCATCCTGGAGAAGGTCAGCCAGGCACGGCGGGTGCAGCGGGCCAAGCAGCTGGCAGAAAAGCCATGGCTCAGCCAGAAGGCGCTGCAGCGGCAGGACCGGGCCCGACAGCGCCCGGCCCGCCGGGCCCGACAGCGTGCGGGGAGCTTCCTCCACCAGCCCTGCCAGCGCCACTGCAACTACTGACCTCGCCAGCGGCCGCCCCGCCGCCACGGCACCTCCCGGCGGGGCTCGGCCTCCCTTCGACACCAGCCCCAGTGCTGCCACTCCGCCTCCCCTCACCCCTCACCGTCTCCAGGCCCACGCTGGCATTGCCTCACGCAGCGCAGGCCGGGAGAGCGGTGCCGTCCTCTGCCCCCTGCCCATCCGTCCACCAGCGTCTGGGCAGGGCGGCGGTGCCCCCTGTGAAGTCGCCCCTTTTCCAAAATTCATGGAGAAGCCTGTTCTTCTGTGTCCTGAAGAGCCTGTGACATCAGTGCCTTTCTTTATGACATCGTACTCCTCCGTGTAAACAGACTGTGATGTCACAAGCGGATACCAAGTGGAAGTGCAAAGAGGAACAAAGCAACGAGATTTGGTGTTTTTAGGAAAATATCGTCAATGACACTAAATTATGCTTCCTCCCCCACACCTCCTCCCCTCCTAGTGTCTCAGACCAGAGCAGAGATGGGACCCTGCTGTCACTGCATGCTGGTGACACTGCTGCTAGGGCCTGATCTTGTCCCTTCTCAGCGTGGCCCCATGGCACAGCACTGCCCTGCTCCAGCCCCAGGCCTGGCAGTGCCTGTGATGCTCTCAGCAGGTGGCCTTGGTGGCTCCAGCACAGGTAAAACCAGCAAACCCCATCCCAGCCGAAATTTCTTAATTGTACTTTTACCACAATAATAGAAAAACCCCACTGCTGTTCCCAAAAGAAAGCCAGGCAGGTCTCGGTGTTTTGTGTTTTTAAAGACAACATTACAAGAAATCTCAGGAAACAAAGCACTGACCCAGGAGCTGTTTGAGCACCACTGAGGAGAGCATGGTCTGCAGGGAAGTGGCGTCAGCATGGGGACGTTGGTGGGGTCACCACAACCTCCAGCAAGTGTTGGTCCCACCAAGCTGCTGGCCACGAGCAAGCCTCAAGGTTGTGTGCTCCTCCTGGAGCCACTCGCCTGCACTGGCTGTACCCACATAACACATTTAGACGTACATACGGATCTGTACATGTTTGTCTGTTTATATGCACTTGGATGAGGCACTGTTTGAGCCAAGGAGCATTGCCTGCCCTGCATCACTCCCTGGAGGAGAGCAGAGAAGGGGACTCGCGCAGCCTCCCTGAGGTGGTAGAAGCACGTTGGAGCTAGTGGTGAGAGGATGTGAAATGAGAGCGGCGAGGAGGTCGGCTGTGAGCAAGAGGCCAGGGGAAGAGGCTGAACTGAGGGCGAGGATGGAAATGGAGCGGCTGTGATGCGCGAGCCCATGTGGAGAGGTACCGTGGCCCTGGCTGCGGTGGGAGCAAGACCAGGGCTGGCACTGCCACTGGACTGCAGTCACGCAGGAAACTCCCCATCTGGCCCCACCAACACTCGCATATTTCACATGATGGGTCAAATTCAGTCATGGGCAATGCTGATTTTTAATGCTGCTGCACCCAGGCTGCTCCAGAGAGCAAGCACCCCACTGGAGAGTCTGCCCTTCAGCATTGCCAACACCCATAACATCAGTGTCTGAACTGGTTTTAAGTCACTGTGGTAGGTCAAAGCTTGGACTGTTGATTTTTTATTATTATTATTATATTTTTTTTTTCTAATGAGAGGAAAAAAAAACACCCACAAGTCCTTCCGTAACTACCAGCCTCCTGGATCTGTGACTGAGAAACCTGGACCTCATGGGAAGTGGCTGATACTGTTTGCCTGCAGAGTGTATTTTTAGCTCTGATGACACAGTGTTCCCAAAAGCACAGAAAGAATGAAAATTTATTTCAAATATCTATTTTAAGCCACACGTCAGAGCCTCTCGGTTTCAATTCTTCCAGGCCAGTTTCTTGTTCAACTCCTGCTGGGATGGTGCAGAGGCCTGCGACGCTCATCACATGCGCATGGCACCAGCTGCCATGCTGCTGAGAAACGGTGCGGGCAGCAACAGCGGCCGACAAGCCCTGTGCCAGGCACAATGCCGGCCACATCCTGCACCTGCAGCCAGTACCTGCTCCGGGACTGGCGCCTGCACCACAGTCCCATTTCTAACAGAACCCCCCATTTCAAATTCTGCTTTCTAATTTAAATAAAAGGCACGGTAAAAGCTTCCCAGGCAGAAAATGGGCTGTTCTGTTCCGCTGCTTTTTCAGCCTTTCTGATAAATTCGGAGGTAGCAGAGCTTATTTTCACAGCCGACATGAACGAGCTGGGGAGCCCGGTGCTCCCTCGGGCCTTCCTCATCTCCCTGCCTCTCTCTGGGCACCGTTGCAGCAGAGCCGTGAGGCTGTGCTGAGCACACCATCGCCTGGCAGACAGGACACGCGCCATTTCAGTTCTCCGCCAGAGACCGATGACACCTTGACTCGAGGGGCAAGTTTACATCCTTTGGCTTCCTTGGCTTCACATTAAATGCCTTCTTATTTCTAAAGTGATCCCTGAGAGAAACTGGGAGCATTGCAAACAAACGCTGCCACAAGTGCTGCTGAAGGCAAAAGGAGATGTTCTGAGCACTCGGGTGCCTCTGCCCGGAAGGTTCAGAGTGGCAAAGGAGGGCTGGGGCTGAATCCTGGAGCCGCACCCCTCATCTCACTCTTTCCCATGGCTCTGCATTGTGTCCTCTGTGGCCACCAGGCTGTTCCCTGCCCAGGCAATGCCTTCAGAGGAAGAATTGTCTCTCTAGCTCAAATATACATCAAGAAGTGGACAACCATCGCAATTTCTGCCTCCAGCTCATATTAACCTGCTGCAAGTTCTGCACATCTGAGATGCTGCTGCAGAGAGCTCCTGAAATTAGGGCTGGCTGTGATACCTTTGCCCCTTCCTCAGCTGAGAGGTGCAAATATGCTGGGGCCACCACGCCGGGTGGTGAATTACCCCAGGTGCTCGCAAGCATTGCTCTGGTAAGAGAGCCCCGTGCCGACACCATCCTCGGCCTCCTGCTTGTGCAGCCCCTGGCAAAGCCCCCGCTGGCTCAGCAGTGCCGGCTGTGCCCTGCTAGTGCCCATCATCTGGTTCAAACAGCTAATGCTATTACTATGTCCTGTTTTGGGGAAGTGACTGCAAAATATTTTGGTTTCCTTTCATCTTTCTGTGCCAGTCTGAGACATCTTTCACCATGCTACTCCCAGCCAACACTGGGGAAAAAAAAAAAAAAAAAAAAAAAAGCAGAACTACTATCACACTTGATATCAAGAGTATCTTTATAAAGGGTTAATAAATTATTAATAATGTTTTAATGAAGAGGTTAATCTATCTACTAATCATGTATTAACCCCATACAAAAAGTGAGTACTGATGTACCCATCACACATTGTGACCGACACGTCTTATGCTGTGGCAGAGACATGTTTGAACTGTGCTTTGCAGAAGGCCTGCAATGCTCCTGTCCTGTACAGTGGTGATCACTACAGCTGGCCTGATACCAAATCTCCTGCCCTAGTATTGTAAGATCAAGGAAAATCCTTTACACTGAGGTTATGCGTCTCCTCGAATCTTAAAACAAATGAAAGGTGCTTAAAAAAAAAAAAAAAATTTTTTTTTTTTTTTTGCTTGTGCACATGTGTACATGTGTAAATATTTTAAAACACTGTGGATGTTTGGTAGGTTGTTTTGGGGTTTGGGGTTTTTAGTTTTTTTGCATCCAGTATTTTCAATTTGTGACTAGCTGTGCAATGCTCCCAATGGGAAGTTGAAGCAAACATGCTGAGGGCTGGCAGGGAGGTGCTGGGCTGTGTCCTGCTTACACGGCGAGGATGAGCTCTTGGTTTCTTTTTGTCTGTTACTTGTGTAGGAGGAAACTACAGCGTGGACTCAGGGACTAACAAATTGGCTGGGGTCTTTAAAAGTGTGTTTTTTTCTGGACTCTGCTGTTCAGACGTGGGGTTTGTTTCTGCCTGTGAGGCTGTTGGTTACTCATCTGCGTGGTCCTGACAGAGCATGTTGAAGCTGTGAGGATGTTTGCTGTGGCCCCGGTGGAGAGGGGATTTGGCCAGCTGCCACCTGCTGAAGATGCAGGGACTGAGTGGCCCAGGCGGAGGAGCTGCAGCTGCTTCCTCGTGGTGCAAGCATCCCTGAGCATCACCCCCAATTCCCTTGTGTATGTCCCCACAATTCAAATTGTACCGCTAGGATGTAGCTAGTTCCCTCCTTAGGCGTTTTGGCTGTGAGCAACTAGACGCGACTTTAAGCAGCGTGTAAGAGCCCCCAAGGATTCGGGACTCAAGCAGCACTGTGAGTTCTGAATCAGCCCCAGCTCACCTGGCTCCCACTGGGCACTGGGAGCGGGTGAGGCAGCGGGGCAGTCACAGAGGAATGCTGGTGCTGGGGACAGGCAGGACCGCACTTCTTGTTTCACCCTGGAAGGAAGCGGCAAGGCTCCCACAAACGCCAGAAGAGCAGGGGCAGTGCCCTGGAGAAGTGCCACCGCTTGATACGAAGCAGGGTTGCAGCAGGATGCATCTGAACCCGTGTGTCCCCCCTGGCAGCGCTGGGGCAGCCCCGCTGCCCGACCCTGCCCTGGCAGCCCAGTAGCTCTGGCATCACCCAAGCAGGATTCCTCACCAGCAGCTTGCGGCAGCTGTGACAAAGTCCCGCTACTGAATTTTGGCTCTCGCCAGCACTGGAAGGCTGTGAGGTGGTGGGGCAGAAGGCCCCAGTCACCTGGCTTGCTGAAGCACGCGCCCACAAATACGCTTTTCAAAAAACTGTTGTGAAAGCTCGGTCTGGGAAGAAAACAATTCTTTCCATGACAGCCAGCTTTTCTCTTCTGTAATGGAAAATGTTAAACACGTAGCTCATCCCAAAGATCACCACCATGGGAATATTCACGTCACCTCTAGGCACATATCTAATGAATACGTAATTTTTACCTTTACATTTCACTGATATCACCTCCATTCAGCCCCACTGGGCAGGAAAAGCCAGACGTCCTGTCATCGGAGCAAAAAAAATGAAGAAAAAAATACTCCAATGAGATTTCACACTCCAACCACAGCTTTGCAATTGCTCCCGTGGAGGCTAAACATCAATTCCAGTGCCCTGCATTAAGTGGAAATTAGGTTTGGGGTAAATTTATCGAAAAACAAGTCCCAAATATTAAATTATTTAATAGCTAGAAAGGGAATACAGTAAGAAGTAGCAGAAAACCCCGGTGGAGGTGGCTGGAGAACGTGGTGCTCAGCCTTCCACCTGCTGCTGCCCCCCAGGCAGCTCGGGGTCAATGGCAGCACCTGAGCCTCCCCCAGACACCTGGATTTACAGCAGGAGGCCAGCAACTTTGTGTGGCCAGGGCCGCTGTGCCCCTTCATCTGTGCCTGGCAAATACAACCCTGCCACTGTTTCCACGGACAGCACAGATGTACCTTGATTTTAGCACTCAGAAGCAGCTACTGGCAGTGGGAGGGAGATGCCCCCTCCTAGACCTCATCCCCTGGAGCCCCCCAGGCCTCCTCTTCCCTCTCTGCTGCCCCCAGAGACCTGCACCCGGAGCCATCTGGGACACCCAAGGGCCTTAGCTGGGGCTGATCGACCCAGAGCTTGTCACCTGGGGAAAGCTTTCCTCCTCCACCCGCTCCTCTCAGATCTGTTCAGTACCGTTCAGGATCATGAATAATTCCCTGGTGTCTTCAAGGGCTCTGTCCTTGTCCCATCGATGTGACCGCAGAGGCTGTGACGGGCCGGGTCGCCTGACTGGCGTGGTGGAAGTGCTCCCAGCCCTGGTGGTCGGACTCAGCTTGTGTGCGGCATCTTCCGTGGCCTGGAGCTTCGTGCCATTTGTCCACGCACCAGCAAACAGCTTTCCCGCTTCTGAGAAGAGATCTGTGCCATTAATGACAGCTAATATTCTTTTTTTTTTTTTTTTTTAAATATGAAGATGAAAAAGGCGAGCAGCTCCATTTAATAACGAAGTTGTCCCTTGATGACAGTCCTTTCATTCTTTCTCGTGGGGAGGCGATGTGTGGGGTACCCACTCCACTCTCACATCTTAACACCCACCGGGCTGCACTAAGGGTGCTGCTCTCCCAGCCCTGTGCCCAGAGTGACCAAAATGCTCTTTTAGGGGGGATTTGCCGTGCACCCCCTTCCAGCCACAACGTGTGAACTTGGAGCATAGAAACACCAAAGTGACGCTTCGGCTCCACGGCAGCCAAGGGCAGAACTCCTGCTGCCTCCCCCCCCCACCTTTGTAATCCATCACCTCTGCGGGGGGCGAGAAGATTTTATTCCTTGCAAACAGAGGGAAACCAGCACAGCAAATTCCAGGCTGTAGTTCAAAAATGGGCTGCACAGCCCAGGGGAGCCCAGTGGTTCTTTGCTCCTTCACGTCCACCCATTTGTCCTTGTCAGGGAAGCTGGAAGCAGCTATGCCCACCTTGCTAAAGCTCATCTTCAGCTCTGTTTCATCACGGTTATGCTTTGGGAAATCTAGGGATGGGAGAACAGCACAAGGCGTAATGGTAAAATAGTAATAGTCTTTTATCTTGTATCATAAATGTATCTGTACGGAGCAGTTAAGTATTGCAATATTTTATTTATCTGTATCAACCCTACAACTAGGTATTCTGCTTGTAAAGCTCATCTACACACGTTGTACATCTCCATGCTGTATGTCTGTATATGTGCCTTTCACCCTTTTTCATGGTATGCCATCTTTTTTTTTTTAAACAACTGTAGAACTTGAATTTGTGAACTATAGTTAAAAGTCCTATGCAAGAGATGACTGGGAATTACTTTTTTGATATTTCTGCATTTCTATGTTGTTTTAAAACTAGATGCTAGGCTTTTCAGAGAAGCCTAACAGAATTAATGCCCTAAAAAGCCCACCATTTCAGCTGCTAAATCTCTTAGGCAGCTTTGAAAAGCTCATCCCCCCAGCCCAGTTCCTCACCGGTTTGTGCATGGAGGCTGAGCAGCAGTGGCTGAACGGCCCCCAGCGCTTCGCCAGGACAGGTGGCACGCTCAACATCCAGCTTTTCCTTCCAAAGGCTCGTCTGAAGTGAAAGTGCTATTTGGGCTAAAAGGTCACCTTAAGCCTTCCCTCAAAAGCACTGGAGTACGTCTGCTGGCTCTGCTCCTTGCCCAGCCCCATGGCCGGCAGGGCCCGTGCCGGCCCGGTTGGGGTAGGCGCATTGTAGGGAAGCCACGAGCCCACGCGTTCCAGCAGATGAACACAGCTGTGTCCTGCCCAAGGGGCTCTGTCGAATGCCTTACAACAGTGGGACAACTCTGACCACGCGATTTTAAGAAGGGAGAAAATGCCCCACATTTTCTACATCACTTATGCTGTAGAACTGAAAACTAGTTCAAAACTCAAAGCTAACAAAATGCGTCCTTTTTTTTTGTGTGTTACGTGTTAAATCGATGTAAGCAAGGTTACTAGAGAAAGGGTGTTTACTTCTTGTAGGACATTGTTCAAAAATTTGCCATTTGTCAACAGACTGAAGGACATGACTGCCTGGAATATGTTGCATAGTGTGCCTGTGTGTGTGTAACCTGGTTTTGGTTGTTAGATTGTAATGCTGTCTTTTGACTGAAAAAAAAAAAAAAAGAATATAAAGAAAAAACACAAGAAATAAAAAAAAATATATTTAAAGTCTATCTGATGTGTATTGCTCTGAAGCCTGAAAGAGAACTTGTTTACAAACTGTATGCAAGATGCAGAAAGTTTTTGCTTTCAAAATAAGCTTTTAGAAGTCAATACCATAACTATTGGAGACAGCATCAGCTGTTCCTTCAAACAAAAATATACAACAGCCCCGTGTGCTTGTGCCACCCTCCTGAAAACCGAGAGGCAGAGACATGTCTCTAAGACAAGTAAGGGCTTGGAGGGTTTGACAGGTGAGGGGCTGAGAGGTTGCTCAGCCTGGAGAAGGCTGCGAAGGGGTCTCATCAATGTATAAATACCCGACGGGAGGAGTAGTAGGGAAAGGCCTTGCAGAGAGATCTGACAGGTTGGAGAGCTGGGCGATCACCAACCACAGGAAGTTTAACAAGAGCGAGTGCCGGGCCCTGCACCTGGGAAGGGGCAACCCTGGCTGCACGTACAGACTGGGCGATGAGACGCTGGAGAGCAGCCCTGCAGAGAGAGATCTGGGGGCTGTGGCTGACAGCAAGTTAAGTATGAGCCGGCAGTGTGCCCTGGCAGCCAGGAGGGCCAACCATATCCTGGGGTGCATCAAGCACGGCATCACTAGTCAGTCGAGGGAGGTGATTGTCCCACTCTACTCTGTGCTGGTCTGACCTCACCTCAAGTACTGTGTGCAGTGCTGGGCACCACAGTACAAGAAGGATGTGAAACTGTTGGGGAGTGTCCAGAGGAGGGCCATGAAGATGGTGAAGGGCCCAGAGGGGAAGACGCATGAGGAGCGGCTGAGGGCACTGGGCCTGTTCAGCCTGGAGAAGAGGAGGCTGAGGGGAGGCCTCATCACAGCCTACAGCTTCCTCGCGAGGGGCAGTGGGGAGGCAGGTGACCTGTTCTCTGTAAGCACCAGTGATAGGACCCACGGGAATGGTGTTAAGCTGAGGCAGGGGAGGTTTAGGCTGGACATCAGGAAGAAGCAGCCACCCACAGCTCCCGCCCCTCTTGCCAGGAGAAGCACTGCAAGGAATTGTTCGGTGAGGTAGCTGGGATAGAACATGGGTAAAAGAGAGCTTTGATAAACCTCCTTGTGGGAAAACCACAGTTAGCAGCAGGAGACAAGGCAGAGCAGTTCTGGGTGGAGAGACGTCAGGAGGTCTTCAGTCCAGCCTCCTTCTCACAGCAGGTTAGGCACCAAATTCAGACCCTCTTGTACAGGGCTTCAATTCTTGAAAATCCCCAAAGACCCCACCAGCTCTCTAGGCCCCAGCCCAGCACCTGTCTGTCCCCAGGGGAATGTCTGGCTACACCCACAGCTCCTCTCTTTCCATTTTTGCTAGCGGTCCCCCCTCTTTCCCCCATGCACCTCTCTAAGAGCCTGGCTTCATCTGCTCCAGTACCTGTAGGGCTGAGCAGACCCATCTCCCTCAATCTCCTCTTTGGCCCAGTGTTCCCAGTCCTTGGCCATCTTGGCCCTCTACTCAGCCTCCTCCAGGTTATCAATAATATTCTTGCATGTGGGGGTGGAAATTGGGTGGTAATACCCCACACCTGGTCTAACAAGTGCCGAGGGAAGGGGCACTGGCTACACCTCCATGAACAGCATCAGCTTAAGCCTCCTTGCTGCCCAAGGACAGGGTTCCTCCTGCGGAGCTGCTCCTGAGCCAGCCACTGAGGAGTTGTCCAGGAAAGGGACACCAATAAAAAACTGAAGCATGCCATGACCAGGCACCAGCAAAAGGGGTCCCCGGTTCCTTCCCAGGTGCAGGATCTCATGACCCTTCAGTTTCGTGGCCTTTGTCCAGCTCCCCATCCCCCCTGCCCTGACCTGACAGGCAATAGCAGCACCGAGGCCAGGCACAGGATGAAGCAGACCCCAGGCTGCCGCACACTTAACCCTTACCCCTGACATTTCAGGCAGACTCAGGGGTAGGACGTGGGACAGTAACACCACAGCATGGCCTTTCCACCTCCAGCAAAGTCACCAGGATTTCTGACAGGCTTGCAGTAATTCTCCCATGTCCTTAGCACAAGCTCACCTGTAGAATAAAACCAACTAAAGGCAAGGTTAAGAAACATGGTGGAGGCTGGAAGCAGTAAAATGGGCACTTCAGAAACTCAAATGGCTTCCTACTGACTGCATATGGGAGTGTGAAATGCATGTATATTATATATAAATATTATAAAGATTTATATATATGAAATCCTACAGGTGTAGGTATTTTTTCTGGAAACCAACTTCAGACCACCCCCTGCTACGGATGAGAAGTGTAAGCACCCGGGGGACAGTTGGGGTTTCAGGGACAGCCGAGGCAGAAGTGCACCCACACCAAAATCTGACTTGACCATACAACAGCCACAGAGCATCCAAACTCTGACAGGGAGGAAGGGGAAAAGTTAGCTTTGCTTCATGTCCATTACCTTGTGCACAAATAGGCAATTTCTGCCATTGTAAGAGGCAGCACCTGACAATTTATATTTATTAAAAGGCTGCCTAAATATGAGTATGTAAAAAAACCCCTAAGAAAAAAAGTGTAAATACCTATTTATGCAGAAGGCAAGAAGCAAGCTAGAAAGACTCGCTTCTCAGTTTCTCACCATGAGAACTCCCGGGAACAAAAAGGCTGACCTACTTTCTGTAGCAGCACATACAAACAAGTCACCACTGATGGCAGTATAGCTACCCAGATAAACATGCTTCAGGCTACCACATTTCAGAAAGTCTTCAAACCATTTAATACAGTATTTTTCTCAGCTGTGTTTCCTGCTGAGAAGCATTATTTGTGGGGAGAGCTGTCTTCTGGGTGTCCTCAATATGTATTAATTGCACATATCCTGAGGGCTGGAGGCTTGCATTTGATTTTTTTCTTGTTGCTTTGCAAGAACAGCTGCATTAGTTAATTCATTTGTGGTTAAACAAATTCCTTTCTAAAGCTCCATATAAGGAGCTTGCAGGCCTAGAGCTCTAAATAATCCGTTCAATCTTTCTGTTTGGAATGATGCTGTTGTTGTTGCTGCTAATAATAATACAACCCAAATTATAGGACAATAACATTTATTTAGAGCATGAGGGATTCCACATTATACAAACCCTTAAATTTATTTTTGTTTCACTGGTCCATTTCTACAACAAATACATCAGATCTACTATATAATAAAATTATTTACACTTCCAAACAAGATTGGGTTTGTTTATAACCCTCTTACTGCTATTCACATACAGTACTTAAACAACAGCACAATACATCATTTTAATACCTAAAAATGACAACCCTGTATTCTAATTTGTTTATGAAAAGTGGAAACAAATAAATTTACAGTTGTCTTCCCCTCCCCTTCCATTTCTTACAAACACGTTAACCTAATGTGCTAACCCTGGACTTCACTTTGTAAATCCAGAGGGTTTTAAAAGAACCCATTTTTAATATCTATTTATCACTTTTTTTTAGAAAAAATCATTTATTGGGAACAGAATAATATTAAAATGACTTACTGTACAGAATTTTATTTAAAAAAGAAAAATCACAGCTCAAAATTGCTATTGATAAATTCACACTCATTTACAAGTTTCATGTTTCCATGCAGTAATTTACTTGGATTTTCTTCTTTTTGACTGCATTGCACTGGCACTCGTTTCTGAAATTAAGAGAAGAAAAAAAGCATGGATACTAAGTTGGTAATCCATTCATGAGAGCTGCACAGATTGCCCTTTTATGTTCCTAAAATCACACCAGAGTGGAAACAGCAATCGATTTCTCACAACACTTAACACCAAGGGACCCTTCATCCTGATCACAGCCACCAGCAGCCACACAATAATGAAAAGTCCCCACTAGCTTCTGTTACAAACACGCAGATGCAATTTCAGAGTTCTGTGAGTATGAAGTCTTAATGTAATGGCCTTAAAAATAGATGTTCTGTATTTTAAACTGTTCTTTAACTTTAGTTCCCCACATGCCACAACTTGCTCAGACATAACATGGAAGTAAGTCTCCCTGAAACATCCTGTGCAGCTTTGGACACAAACTGCATAAATTATATCCAAGCACAGTAGTTGGACATGGTGTTGTTTGAAAACTTAGAAAAATGCTTTGGACTCTGCCACAAAAAATCTAGTTGTTTGACTCCTTGGAAAGTCAGATCATTAGTAAACAAGTGTCTTCGGTGTACATGATTCACAAAAAACAGCTTATGCAGAAGATACAAAATATTATCTAGTACTTCAGCAAAACAACTAGAAGCACTTGCAGAAGCTACAGTGAAACCAGATGACGTTTTCAGTGCACTTACCAAGGCACTACGTTTCCATTTCAAAACAGAAAAAAAGAGAGAATTGAGAATTTGCATCTTTAGATTTTTTTTTTAAATGTGATTTTAAATGTTGGCAATGAATCTTTGGCTCTTCACAATATTTTTTGATAGCTAGTAGAGCTGTGTGTATTTCAGAGTTAAAAGGGAAAAAAATCCCAAAACTTCTAAAATTAGAAGAGCAATGATACAACTCCATTGCTATTAAATGCTGCATTAAAAATAAATAAATAGATAAACTTTTCAAAATTTAACAACCCCAAAGCTACAGTAAACACTGAAACAGCCCTTGCTGGAAAGGTACTCTAATGACTAAAAATACCAGTACAGTACCAGTTTTCAGAAGTGAAACATCTTAACAGGCCTGACTTACAGTTACTGGAGCTCCCTTCGAGCAGTAACGCTACTTTTAAGTAGCTTGCTCACCTGCAGCATTAGCTCTAGTCATCCCCATTGCTGCCCAAGTCTGTGCTTGACAGAATAAATGGGTCAGCTCTCAGCAGCCTTCAGTGGCTGTGCAGCCGTGCAGTCCTGAAGCCCCCGCTCCTTTGTAAGCACCACCAGTCGTCCCTCATCTGCTTCTGCCCCAAACCTGCACCCTGATGCAGGTAATGATGAGGGCTGATTTTCTGTTTGCCCTCTTCTTTTACAGCTATCCTTCTGTTCCTTTCCTCCTGATACTTTCCAAGGGTTATACATACATGAACTGGTCAAAATCTGATTTTCTCTCCCTGCTATACCTACGTTTTTTCTAAAGGCCATTTTTATAATCAGTCTCTATTTCAAAAGTTATTTTCTCCCAACCCTGCATTCTCTTTAACACGAATTAGCAAGTCTGTCAGGACATAGATAATATAACCATAGACATCTAGAAGGAGGCCAGGGTCATACAAAATATACATTTTCTTAAGCTATGTTTCACTAATAAATACAAAGAACAGAGTAGGCACAAGTGGCAAACCTCTTTACGCTTCTCACGTTACACCTCACTAAGTCTTCATGCTGAACTCTTCCACAGAAGTGTTCGGGTTTACTTATTTTGTCTACAGCTTTGAAGTAGGCAGTTGCTTGCACAGAGATAAGGTAATCAAAGCCCAGGGTACTACATGATAAACTGAACCTATGCTTTCAAGCAAAACCCTTAAGACACCACAGCAGTTTCAGATACATGTTTTAAAAACAATTATTTTAGTTACAGAGGTAAACAAGTAATTCAGTACAAAACCCCTAAGTCAGTTCTGCTATTATTTAAATTTAATATACTTTTACGTTCCCACATTTTCAGAATTTGACATGCCACTGGTTGTCATCTTTAGGTTTATTCATTACAGTACGTGGGGCAGGTCACACGTTTCAGATAGCCTCAAACTCACGAAGCATCACTGAATCCATTTTACATTTGCTTCACATTTTTCAAACTTTTTTTTTCACAATCATGAAATATAATTTATTTTTACAATACAGACTGATTCTTCTGCATTCTGCACAATCCTGCCACAATAAGTAAGCAGCACTAAAATTTAATTAAATTCAGCAGCCATAAAACTGCAGAACATATAGGGCTCTTTATATAATCTTTGAGAGTCATTAGACAATTACGTACAGCTGGAAATCTCTCAAACTCTTATAAATGCAAATACTCTTACCAGCAAACTTTAGCATCTTTAATACGGAAAATGGTTGCTGAATTCAACTTGACTTTTATAATAATTTTATATTAATACCTCTTAGTTCTGTATGTTATCTTTAAAATATAGGTCAAACGTTTCCTCTTGGTGGTCTCTCTACCCTCTTGCACAACTTTCATCCATCAGAATTTTTCTGACCCTTAAACATAAGGAGCTGACACAGTTAGCTTCAGAAATGCAAAATGGCACCATGGACCATGCATTCTGGTAACGAACGTGTCAATCACACAAATGCTGCATACTTTGTTAAAGATTGTAACCCGTATAGAAGTAAGGCACGTCAGCATCTGCCAATGCCATGGGTTAGTATCTTGAACTTTACGATTTCATGTGTTTGTGGAAAAAACAGCTGAGGAGCTGTGCACAAGCACACAGCGCTCCTCGATGGTTGCAGGCTGCCACCCAGGCAGCATTCCGAGTGTGCCTGAGCACGAGCATTTGGCTTGCAAAAGCTGACCATGCATTTGGGAAGACTTAAGCATTTTTCTCATGTCTTTCAGACTTGATGAAAAAAATAAAAAGACGCTTTTAAACCCGAGTACAGTCCTTTGAACAACATACTTCTGCCAAGAGAATTCAACTAGGCAAGCTTGCTGAATACTACGTTGATTAGTACTGCAGAAAACAAGTTCCACGAATTTAACAATAGGAAATCCATACAAGATTTACTGCCAGTACAGATTTTGGTAAACACTTTTAACCCAACCTGTGTCTAAAATCATTGAAACTAGAGTTAAAAGCACACAACATTTACAAACTGTAAACCATAGTTATGACCCAGTTACTGAAAGGATTATATTCTGGGAAGTATTTTACTTCCTGCCCTCTCCACAGAAATGATGGCTGTGCATTTTACCTTTTGCAGTGCTGGATGCAGATGCTGGTCTGGAGGACCTCTTGCGCTGTCCATTCTCTACAGTTTCCTGTGAAGCGGCAGAATCCTCTGTTCTTGAATTTCTTCTACTTGGAGTTTTAGACTTTTCACAATTCTCTTTTGTCTCATTACTAATAAAGTGGGACAAAATATTTCTGATGAAGTGTAAGAAGGATTATGTTTTTCTATGCAACTCAGACAAGCTGAAGGATGGACCGACACAGGTACCAGTTCCGGACTATTAGCACTGAAGATATGAAATGCTAGAGATACCAGAAGTTTTATCAGATGAAGAATGACCTGAGTAAGCCAGAGTATAGTCCATTTCTATTAAAAATTATCAGAGGATACAGAATTGAGAAGTCCTCAAAGAGAATATTTTCAACATTAGAAGACCAAGAAATTAGATGCATTATAAATTGTCTGCTCTGTTTTCCACAGGTGCCACCATTACTGAAGTCTAGGAAAAGCAAACAAGTTACATTAGAGACTGCTATGATATGGGAATACAGAATTGAAATTGCAGATGAACATAAGGAGGAATTATGAACGCTTAAGCAAGTATGCCAGCTCTTGTTTTCACTACAGAGACTCAGTTAACTGATCTATATGATTTCTTTACACAATAAAAAGCTTATGGTTTGCTTAAAACTTTCTTCAAGCTTTACAGCGAACTTCTGTTATAAAAAAAATAGTTTTAGGTAGTGTGGAAATTAGGTTTCTTGTCACCAATACAATAAATGGAGTGTTACATGTTGTAATCAAACTCCTCTTATTTTGTTACTATTAGCCCTGTAAACTCACCCTGAGGTTTGGGGGTTTTCTATTTAATGCGCTTATGCCAGACAAACTGCTGACTAAGTAGTTTCTGAACATTAAGCTACACTTATCTCCTGTGAATTCAAAGATAATTAATCAAATAAAATATTCCACTGAAAATGGAAAAGGAGAAAGAAAACTCATTCTATGACCTTTGTCTGAAACCTGCAAGATTTCATTAAAGGATGCCTTAATCAGAGAACTGATGGGAAAACACACAAAGCAGACCTGTGCATTAGAGGTTCTACTACAGTGTCAGTATTTCAGAGGAAGTCCTGCTTTAAGAGGAAAGAAACTACTACAAATACTTGCAGTTTTAAGCAACAGTTATCTGAAATAAAACACACTTTGTCAATAATAAGGAAAGATAGTCACGCATTCTCAAAAGCAAGGGAACACAGAGTAAAGCAGAATATGGAAGCACATTAATTGTCTCAGACACAAAACAAATACTGAAATCAATTTCCCCAGTAGTCAGTACTACGGGTAGTCTATAAACTGAACCAACCAGGTGACAAACTGGTCTTCCAGTAAGTAACCTGGACAGCAGAAACAACAGACACCTACTTCAGAGGAGATCTGGAGGATTGAATAAGCAAATGGGCATCATCAGCTAAAGTTCGATTATTAGGGATCATTGTTGAAGAGTTAAAATGAGTGTCCTTAAGTTTGGAGTTTCATAGGGACCAATAGAACTCTACTTTGATTTTATAGAAAGAACTAAAGTTGGCCCAAGTAAAAATATTTCTGGTGTTTTGTATGCTACAAGGTTGCTCTGAGGTTTGTATTGTTCACCATTTCACCCTGGGAACTTAAAGCTGACTGCTGTGAATATCAGACATCACTACATTTTTAGTTTGCCTGAAAACATTCCTTCTTTTCCAGTCTTGCTCAGAAAGACACCAATCCAAAAAAAATCCAAACAGAAAGGTACTTGGGATCATTTGATGTGCTCAATGACACTTCATTTGGACAATCCCCTCATCTGTCAAGAGTCTCACCTTCAGCTTTTTAGAAGAATTCCGCCCTAAAGCAAACTTGTCAGAATTTTAGTTCATCTTTGATACAACTACAGAAAGATCCCAACCCATCTGAAGGTAAATATATTTACATATTCAATTCAGAATCTTTCCTGATCTGAGAAAATAAATTGAATTATCTCCTTTCCAAAAGAAGACACTGCCTTATTTCCTGATGAACCAATCAAGTAAATTAATCCATTTACCCTGACTTATGGGATCATTTCAGTCTGATAAAGGTACCATCAAAAACATGGCCAGTTGTGCCAGCAGTTATCAAACACCTTACAAAGGTCTGTCATAGTTGCCTAGAGTGAGTGTAAGAGCTTGGTAGTTTTAGAACAGAATAACAGACATATAACAGAAATAGATCTTGAAAACAGTATTTTCTTTAGACAGAACACAGCCATTTGAAATTTATTCTTTTAATCAGTGAATGTCTTGAAAAGGACAAGATGAAGATTCTACCACGCTTTCCTACCGGGTTTCAACAAAGTGTCAAAAATCAAACACAGAGGAACTCCGGAGAAAACGATAACTAAAGCACATGTAAATTATAAGAAGAAGAAAAAATAAAAAATAAAATAATAATAAAAAAAAACTTTTGAAAGACCTACTTTAGAAAGACCTACTTTCAGAAAACAAAAATTTACATGACAGCTACTCTGAAGGCTTTTGGGATTGCACTTTAGATTTGTTTTCAGAAAATATCAAATGCCAGAACCATCAAGACCCTTCCAGGATGTGAAACACTCAGGTCTGAAAGGATATAAGGAAATACTGCTCAAATCATGAAGACAGATTTGGGAAAAAGTTACCTTACATTCTGCATTTCAGTAACATTTTGAAACAGTCATCTAGCCCAATTCTTCAGCATGAAAGAAAGGGTATGGCCAAGAAAGTGACAAGACAACATAGAAGAATTTTTTAAGTTGCGCAATTGAAGCAAAGAGAAAAGGACTTCCTTGCATGAAAGCTGTATCTATTCTGAATCTATATAAACTATCTCCTTACCTTTGACCAGCAACTACGGGAGCATTTGTTTCAAGTTCTACAAGAGAAAAAGATAATTTTTAGGTCTGCTGTAGAATTACATACTTGCTGACAAGGCATGACTATATCACAGTTGTCTCATTATGTGTTAACATCTGATGAATAAGCTTCCCTCATCTACTGTTACTCTCAAAGCAAATCAAACTCACATATCAAATGAAGTGCGACATCAGGCAGTGCTCTCTCTGATTTTGGCCTGCATCAGCTATGACAAAGAAAAGTTAAAAGAAACCCTGCAGAAGGAAACTACAGAGAAACTTTTCAAGAAGGGCTACAGTCCTCTCCCTTTGAAAATTTCTATTTGAGTCAGTTTATTCCTTCTAGAGCTTCTACATGTAATCAGCTTTACACCTTAAAAATACTGATTGGAATCTATCATACGTGTAAAATTGTACTTTTAGTTATCCCCTTATGTACCAGACACTTAGTTCAAATGGAGTACCTGTATCTAAACACAGTACCTGATGTGAGAAACTGCCACTGATTTAGGGATTATCATTGAAACGTAACATCTTAATTCACTGTTAGTTTATCACTTCACCTATACTGGACTTCGTCTCACCCTTGAACACCCCACATTGTTCAGGACAGTGATGCACAAAACTGTGGCTTTGCCTTTAGGAGCAATTTAGTACTCCAAGTTTGCTATAATGCACAGAAGGAACAAAACCGTCAAAAGAGTAAGAAGGCATAATGCTACTCCTGTTATGATAAACAACTCCTTATGATTTGTACTGTTGGAACATCAGACTCTTCATTGTAAGTGTATATATTACCATGTCCAAAAAACTGTCTCGGTGACAAAAGAAAAAAACAGACTAAGTAACATATAGGAAGAGTTATTTTTCTTCCTACTTAAAACTTGAATGGACAGAACACCCAATAACAAAAATCAGTAACAGCAGTGCTTTTTTCCCTGAGCAGGAACTCCCTAATACGACTACATAAGCCCTAGTGCAGAGACAGATGTAACCCTGTCAGGGTGCACGAACATCTTTAAAATTAAGTTTTATGAAAGTAATGTAGTACAACTTTTACTTTCTTCAAGCTTAAATTCTCATCGTACTACATAAAGCAAATTGATGGAAGTGCCACTTTTCATCTTCACGTCCACATCTATCCACTTCCCTTACTCATCTTAGAAGCTGCTTTTTAAAAACCCCACAGAATTGATGTGCATGATAATAGATGGCAACAACAGAAAGTCATCTGTCATGACTCAATCCTTGAAACACTGCAGAGAGTTCATTAAAAGCTTTGAACAGAGAGGGAAAAAAAAAAAAAAGGATTAGAACTCCAAAAATTATGTTCCTACCATGGCTTTGGGAAATATCTTCAGAAGTGTCCCATATCAGAGAAAACTCCTATTTGCTCTTAAAAACTTCAAAACTCAAACACACCAAATGCATCATTACAAATCCAGTCCTCCATGCTTACAACTTGAACTTATAAAAACTGCTTTGGGGATTTTTTCTTTCATTTTATTCATTCCCCTAATTGAAGCTCCAGCAAGGCTTTGGAGATTTCTAAAGCACAGCATATCTAACAGAAAAATAAACCCATCAACAACAATAATAATAAAAAACCACCACCAATCTACAAAGTATATTCATGATTGATAAAAATATTCATGATTTACCATTTTGAGGCAAAAACAAAATGAGCTTAGTTCACCTAAATTCTGCTTTTCCAAAGTAAGATTTACCTGTTCTTTGAACAGTACTTTCTGATGTTGCAACTGAACTTTTTTTCTGCGTTAAATGTTGAGAGGATGCTAGAATAGAAGTGGAGGGGAAAAGCATTATTTTCAAAGAGAATCTCAATTTATTTTTTTTTTATCATGCAATTGGGCTGCTTTTGCAAAATTCTGAATCTTCCAATTTACTGCATTTTTACATTTATAGATGCATTTTTTTAACCCATCCACTACTCCCTCCCACACTAATACATCTCCCTTTTAAAAAAGAAATAATGAAAACAAAACACACACACAAAAACCCTTTAGCAAAGCTACTCCAAGCAAGTTTTCCCAAACTAGAATAAGTGATGAAGTTAAGTATGAAAAAAGTGTATTTTTAAAGGTAATGTTTTTTTCACTAGACAAAGAAACTAAAGAAAGACCTAGAAACTAAATAGTTTTCTCTCTCTCTCAGCTTAATGCTCATTTCAAACGAAAAATAGCATCTTTGTTAATCTGAATTCATACCCTCCCTCACTCAAACTGCAAAAGAGCAAAACGTGCTTCAGAGGCTCGCATGATGAGCTCTGTCAATAAGATAAAGTGACTTTTAATGTGTTTTTTTTTTTTTTCCTTAGGTTGCCAAGTTAAAAATAAGATAAAAAAACAATTCCTGTTAGACAAATGCCTTTCAGTTTTCCCTTAGGTGTGATAATGAACTTAATGAAGAGCATGGAGATGTAAAGTTAAAGGTTCCCATTTAAATAAAGAATATTAACTTCCATTTGTAAAAACACAGGTACATTCAGATGCTTACATCGTTGTCCTTCACTAGTTGATACCACCTCCCAAATCTAGAGAGAATGTACACACCGTTACTTTGCAACCAGAATATTCCAGACTGGAAACACAGATTGCTTCACGCATAAGAGTAACTGTATCCATACTCTTTATGTTGAAGCTAGATACATTTCCTGATTTTTTTCTTACACACTAAGTGGAGCAGCAGCAAGAGCATTTGAGAAGTGCTATCACTGCTTGCTGCTTTAAGACTGCTTTACAGTTTTATGTCGTGATTCTCCTGTCAACGACTTTTTCTCCTAACAAAAGAGGATTCCTTCTGTGAAACTCAAAGTAAACATTTAATAACAACATCTAGTAGCATACAGCTAAGATGTATGTATCCACATCTCAGACATCTATCCACAGGGAAATGGAAATTCACACTCAAGCTGAAGCTCTCAATTCTACTGATTTAGGTGGATTTTATCTTCTATGATTTTATCTTCTCAAAGATAAAATTCATGCCTAAATGCAAGATATGAAGCACAACAGATATTCAAATAGCTTGATTCAATAGTGATGGCTTATTTCCATACCATTTTCAAAAGATTAAAACCAGCCTTAATAAATAGCAGCGATATCATAAAGTTTGCCAGATGCTTGAATTAAAGCCGTAAGGAAACAGGTCAGGTATGAGGATATTTTATGTCACTGGATGCAACTTACTCATAATTCCATTTTCAACTGTCTCTCTGAAATTAACATTTTAATTTTTTCCCTCGACATAAGGTGTGGGACTTTTTTTTTTTGTTTTCCCTGGAGTAGCTCAGCTATTTCCCTAGAAGGTTAAGGTCCCCACACTGGGAACTAGAATTATTAAAATTAACATACAGTATCAGAATTAAGTCAATGTATTTAAATATTACATTTATAAAAGCTCTCTGGGAAGGCTAAAGCAGAAAAAGCCATCTACCAGTTTAAAAGATGCCTTAAGCATTGCTTCTGTCATTGCCGATACATCCAGTTTTGCCTCCCCACTTCTAAAAGTTATATGAAGTCACTCTTCTGTTATTGCATCATACGTTCACATCAAACACCACATCTAAGCAGTAAATGAAAATTAAGATAAAACATCTGAAATGCAAATCTTGTTGAAATACAAGCCTGTGTATTGCTCAGATATTAAGAACAAAAAGCAGTGGTCTGCTTATAGCATCTATATTATTGCATTCACGGAAAAAGGCACGCAAGTTATGAAAGCAATCTGCTGTCTTCCATTTAAGCAGGTCAACAGTGAACTTACCTGTATTTTGTAGCAGTTCCTGATGTGATCCTGTTTTCTCCTCCACCAAACCAACCCCAGTTTGCTCAGCTGGTAAGTTGCTGTGGTTGCTACCATTAGTGCATGGTGTTGCAGGTGCAAGCTCTGGGACTACTGGAGTGGTTACAGCTGACAGTGCACTTGTAGGAGTGCTTGTTGGTAAGCTTGGAGATACAGAAGCAGAAACAGCAGCAGCAGTGCTAACACTCACATTGCCAGGCCCAGAAGTGCTCTGTTTTGTAAGACTGGGTGCTGGAGGTGTCACAGTTTTATTGTCTAGTTCTGCTGGTGATTGTTCTGTTGCCAAACTGTTTGGGACTGACATTTCTGGTCCCTGACCTTCTGCTTCTCCATCCAAAGCATACTGCTCTTCCCCCTTCTCGAGGGAGCCTGTGACTTTCTTACACGCTTTTGTAAGTAAGAGTTGACCAATCTTGTCTACTTTTCCCTTTCCCTTACTTGATGAAACAGGACTTCGTCTGTTCCCAGATCCTGGACTGCTGGTAAGAAGAGGTGAAACAACAGGTCCAGACTGTGTCACTGTAACAGAGCACTGGTCACTCGATCCATTGCTTTGAGAAGCTGCCTCCTCGAGGCTGAAGTCCTTCGCTGGCTGGGCAGGAAGATGTGAAGAAACATTTGAAGTCGTGGTAGCAGGAGAAGGCAGCTGAACAGGAGGTGCCAAGGGATTTAGAACCAGGGGCCTGCTGGTGGGAATACTAGGAGCAGGGCTGCTAGAGGACGTGCTAGGAGGTGCAGGGGCAGAGGAGAACTTTATATTCTGTGGTATATGTAAGGGACCCACAACAGCGACTGACTGAGGCATTAGGCTAGAGTTAGATGTCATCGGTGCTGTGGGAATCGTGCTTGGCTGAGACCCTTTCATAACCTGAATTATTGATGATGAGTTTATAAAAACAGGTGTAATGAACTGCGGCCGGGCGTTAGACTGAGCTGCCGACTGTCCCTCAGAAACCATAACTTTGCTGCCTACGTTAGGCATTGTGACAACAGTAGACACCAACGCAGGTTGCAAGTGAGATGCCAATTGTGCCGACGTATTAGCAGAAGATGTAATAGGGTTTGAAGTTACAAAAACTGTTATCTGGTTGGGTGGTAAAGGACCTGAAACAGAAGAAGAGCTGACAGGCCTTTGCATTACTGGAGGAATGCTCTGTGTAACACTTGAGTTTATTTCTCCCAGTTCCTGATGCCCTGCATTTGAACAGGACTCATTATTTTGAGGCAAGCTAAGTGAATTAGATGGCTCTTTGCTAGAGGATGTATCTTGCAGTGGAGGAATGACAGCTATCTTTTTTAGGTCCTCCACAGTGGTGACTATTGGTGCCATTTCAAGACCAGTCAGCCCAGGGGGCTTAATGGTTACATTAGGAGCTCCAGAATTATCAAGAAGTTGACTTAAAGAAGTGGGTGCTTCCTTCATAGCTGGAGATACCATGGGTTTACTCTCCTCCAGAACTGGAAGCTTACCTGTGTCTAAGGCCTGCCCATCTTTTTTTGACTGTTCCTCTGGAACCAATGTTTTTATTTCCGGAGTAGGGATAGCTTTTAGTTCAATATTGGGCTGGTCTTTGTTACCTTGGACACCTTGTGTGCTCTGGCACTCATTATCTTGAGGAACACTAAGGCTCTCTTTACTGTCTTCAGCAACAGCAGGTACAGAAACTGTGGGATTCTGATTATTTAGCATGCTATTATTTTGAAAACTTGTCACCGGTGTTGGCAAAGAAGTGGGACCAACCATCATATTTCTTTGCATATCTATGTTCTGCAAGAGAGATGGATTCTGCTGAGTATTCAATGATAATTTAGCTGCTTTTGAGTTTTGTCTGCCAGGGCTTGGTGTCGTTTTCCTACTGGATCCAGGACTGGACCTTCGACTACTGCTTGGACTTGCTCTCTTTGTTCCTCCAGTGTTGGTTTGCTTTCCTGAATTCATGACCACACCTTCCAATTTGTGTGACTGTGGAGCAGCAAAACTAGACTGATTGTTAATTGTGAGATTTGATGGGGCTTGTCCAATGGCCTTCAAAGTAGTTGGATTAAGACCTTGCTGATCAAATCCTCTGTTGAGATTAGGCCTGGGAGGTAAAGGAATATTTATCTGAGGAGGGAAAAGACCAGCTATAGAAGCATTGAGTCTCTCTGGAGACAGGCTTATTTCAGAGGGTTCCGTGCTAGGTGGACGGTTATTAGGAGTCTGAGGATAATATGGCCTTGGGCTAGCCCTGTTTGGGGTTTTAGGCCTTGAAGTTTGTGATGGGGTGGCAACGTTTGGAAAATGGTGTGTGAGAGTGCCAGGCAGAGAATTAGACTGCTGTTGAGGACTTGCACCTTGGGCAGTTGAAAGTGTGGATGGTCCAGGTTTGGGTCCCGTCATCATTAACTGGTTCTGTGAAACTACTAAATGAGATGTCAAATTATTCTGAGCTCCCGATGCTGGGGGGACTTCAGTTCCACCTCCTTCTGGAATGGAAGGCACTGATGAAACCTCCCCTAGAGGTGAGCTGGAAGGATTCTGTACATTATCTTGATAAACCATTTTTCTTGCATTATTTCCCAGAGAAGGATTGCCTGGCAAGGAAATTCTCTGTTTATCAGGAGATGGAGGCACTGATCCAGGACCTTGTAGATTAACCATTACTGGCATGTTACCACTCTGCTGCATTGGCATTCGTTGAGCATCTGGATTCAGAGGTCCTCGAGGTGGGTGAACTCCTTGTGGCACAGGAAGCCTGACTGATTTGGGATCCTGCTGCATCATAAGCATCATCATCATTTGCTGCTGCTGCTGCGGTGTTTGTGGTGGTGCCTGGGCTTGCTGTGGTGGTGGCTGTGGCGGCTGCTGCTGCTGTGGCTGTGGCTGCTGTGTATGTGGCATGAGTTGAGGTGGCATCTGCTGAAGTGGTCTTTGTTCCACTGGCTGAGAAGGATAACCTAAGAAGACATGGTGACATTCATCAAAACACAGAGACTGAAAACATTTTTACTTAATTTATGAATGACCTGCACAACACCAAATTGGAGAACTCCCAACTTTTACCAGCTACTAGCTATTACTCTGGATTCCTGCCACCTCAAACAGTCTCTACAACTGTCCCCAGGCTTGTTTTCACTTAAAAATGCAGAGTTGGACTTCCACAAGTTAGTTATCCTTAAAGCAAACCTAAAAGTTTGACAGCCACTGTGGAACATGAACTAGCAAGCTTGTTACAGATCTGGCTGCTCCTAGCATACAAAGTAGATTCTACGATATATCACTGAGCCAAAAATGGTGCTAAAAATAACCCACGTGGCTTATAACATTAAATTCCTGAGGACTTTGGATTTAATCCTTCTTATTTATAAAGGGTAATTCCAACTGTAACCTTCATTTCTTAATTCTGAAAAATCACCTATTGGTTAATGCTCAGATTTTATGGCACCAGTCTGTACTACTGCTGGATGCACAGGAATCTTTATCAATTATGATACTGCTAAGTAATTCTGCAGAGTTCATCATGATACCTGCAGAATGATACATGAGAACACGGCCATCTATTCATACTGAGCTAATTCAAATAACACACTTAAACAATGGCATCATTTATTTACTAGGAGAAAAAAAAAAGGTTTGGACTTGAATATGCGAGAATGAAAAGAAAAAAAAATACCGTCACAAAGATCAGTAAAAATATCTATTTAAGTTACAACATTCAAATAATCCACATAAAAATCCTACTACCTGGTGGCCTACTTGCAAAGTCTGAAAGTTTAGGGCCTGAGTTATCTACATTCATTCCTTGATCTCCAGACATTGATGACTGATCACTCTCCTCCAGACCACCTGGACGAGGTTCTGAAGAGCTGAAAGAAAAATAACTGCAATTTAGATACAGCCTTAACACCAGTGTTTGAATTCCGCTTTTACTATTGTCTCAGCACTTTTGAACAGACCTGCAAGCAACTCATGGAAATACATCAATGCTTCAGGTATAACATGACAAACGTGAACACTTGTTTGAGGTCTGCTGACAATCGTTCCCGTGCCTTACATACTACTCAAGAAGCAGCAAGATGCCTGTTGCTCTATTCATCTAAGCATTTGACAGCAAGTTGAATGTGAGTCAGCAGTGTGCCCTGGCAGCCAGGAGGGCCAAACCATATCCTGGGGTGCATCAAGCACAGCATCGCTAGTCAGTCGAGGGAGGTGATTGTCCTGCTCTGCTCTGAGCTGGTTTGGCCTCACCTCGAGAACTGTGTGCAGTACTGGGCAGCACAGTACAAGAAGGGTCTGAAACTGTTGGGGAGTGTCCAGAGGAGGGCCATGAAGATGGTGAAGGGCCTAGAGGGGAAGACGCATGAGGAGCGGCTGAGGGCACTGGGCCTGTTCAGCCTGGAGAAGAGGAGGCTGAGGGGAGGCCTCATCGCAGCCTACAGCTTCCTCGCGAGGGGCAGTGGGGAGGCAGGTGACCTGTTCTCTGTAAGCACCACTGATAGGACCTGCGGGAATGGTGTTAAGCTGAGGCAGGGGAGATTTAGGCTGGACATCAGGAAGAGGTTCTTCACCGAGAGGGTGGTTGCACACTGGAACAGGCTCCCCAGGGAAGTGGTCACTGCACCGAGCCTGTCCGAATTTCAGAAGCGATTGGACTGTGCACTTAGTCACATGGTCTAAAATTTTGGGTAGACCTGTGTGGTGCCAGGAGTTGGACTTTATGATCCTTATGGGTCCCTTCCAACTCGGGATATTGTAAGATTCTATTTGCTTCTTTCCTTAGTTAAAAAACTCAAATTCAAGGTAGAAAAAAATAAAATAGGCAAGGGATACTCCAAATTATATATAAATAGGCTTCCCTCACATACTGCCATCACATCTCTATTAACAAATATAAGGAGTAGATGCACAGCGTTTTATTTCACTGGTATCACCACATACCCAGAGGTGACTAGCTCAGGGTGTTGGCGACCACTATTAGTGCCACAGCACAAATGCATCGACATATCAGATGTTCAAGGTCAGCTGGCAGAGCTTTCTAGGATGCTGAGGCTCTAGAACTGATGCTCCAGGAGACTGCAGGAGCATTTAACATTGTTGAGATTCAGTGCTCAATACTTCCAATCAGGACAGCTTTTGCAGGCTTAGGAATAAACCACCTTTTTATAACTATCAATACAGATGGTCAGAGAATGCAAGATAAAGAGGGATGAAGAGTAGAAGACCATAACTGCTTATCTGCTTCACGACTACACCAAGGCTGTAGGGAGATCTACGTGATAAAAGCTCGAAGTTAAAATTAAAGATACCAAAATAGGTCCACTGCCTACAAGGAGAGGCAGAATTACGCAGAAATGCCAAGGACAAAGGAAATTTTCAGCAAAACAAGAACTTGAAGTATTTAAAGGTGGAGAGATCTCTGCTATTTAAGTTTACTTGACAGTGAAAGTTTCTGGCATCTGCACAGCTGATGGGGAGAAACCCAGGCCTGTCCTGATGTCCTATTAACTACCTAAAACATGTTTAAAGAGCAGAGTGTGACATGAAGGTCCCTGAACTTTCACAGGTCGAAAGAAGGGAGAACATAAATCAAGTTGAGAAGAAAGCTCAGAAACAGAACAGCTCCAAGTATTACTACTGAGTTAGCAAGCATTGCCAAGGAAAGTATTTGGAGTTAAATCTTTTGTCTAATCCAGCACGCCGTTAAGTTTTATGATGCAGTTGTTACAGGCTTACCCGCCCCTGCTAATAAATGTGATGAAAACTGGCAAACCCCAACCTCTTCCTTCAGAATGGCCACTTGGCATGAAACCCCAGAGTGTACACAGCCTCCGGCAAGCACTGCAGCAAGGACACGAGCCCGGGGTGTCTGCTAATGCAGCCCACAAACACGCCGCTGTACACGCAGCCACACGTCCCAGCAACGCGTAGTGGACACGAGTGGGAAGAATTTCCGACAACAAAATCTCCCACAGCAGCTCAGCCTTTGCTGTAGGCCACGTGGTGCAGGCAAGACGAACTGCCTAAAACTGTGAATACCACCTTAAATTTGTAATTTTGCCACTGGTGATTCTTTAAAACGGGAGTGGGGAATAAAAGTGCAACAGCTAAAGATTAGACAAAAAGCTGGTGTGAGAGCATTACCACGCAAACAGGTTTACCTAGAAAACAATCTTAGTGTAAAACCAATTCTTAAAAAATGCCTCCTGCCTGATGGGTTCCACCAGGCGAGCTACAAACAAATCCTTGCAGAACAAACCTTGAGTTTTATTACACAGTAACAAAGAATAACAGTGACCGTGGGAACACCTGCTACTATAGTTACTGGAAAAATTCAATATAAATTGAATTTCAAATGGAGTTGAAATTCATTGAACGCATTTAACAACCACCAGATATCTAAAAAACCATCAAATTCTAAACACAAATAACTAGCACGACAATAAGGCTGTGTGGCAGGGATAAACATTCCTTATTTGTTCTTCCCTCTTACTGCTCTCGGCGTAAGAAGGCACCAGCTGCACAGCACGGATTATCAGTGTTTCCTAAGCACACCCCCAGCTCTACCAGCCGCACTGCCAAGCACAGCGTTCAGATGTAAAATCCCAGTCGGAGTGGAAGAGAACTCCAGAAGAGAGAAAGCAAACCAACAAAAACCAGGGCTGCAGATGGCGAAATAAGCCATGCAAAAATAAAGCTACAGAGAAGAGGCGGGCAGGACCAGCCCTGCTGGCGTGGTGCAGTGCCAGGCACCACCTGCCCTGATGCCAGCGGCAGCAGCGTTTTGCCATGCACCTTACTTCTACCAGCACATGTGGTCAAGGGCTGCCAACAGGGCAACGTGCTTGTGCTGATGTTTAATACCACTAACAACACATTTTTCTCCACCATCACCTTTCATCTAGCATCTTTTTCCTTGTTTTCCATCCTGTTACCTATGTTTTTCCACAAACAGACAGAATCACTTTTAAACCACCTATTTATTCAAAACGTCTCGTTTTTTATTCCAGTGTTTGAATTGCTCAGTTAGGCAAATCCTGAAAGCTATTTTTAGATTCAGTTGAATAAAGTTTTTCAACAGTACACTTACCCCATTTAACAACCCCATGTGGCCCAGCCTACAAACCGTTTTATTAATGGTACTGCTGCATTATTACAACTCCACAACAATTTCTAACAACAACAAAAATGGAATCATTTTTAGTGTTATTATCAAGTTCGCTGCATTTCTAAACAAGGTTTGCTGCTTTGAATTCTACAGTTCTGAAGAATAACTACAGAGAAGCCGTGATGAGAAGCACCTATTTATTTCTGATACAAAAGGTATTGATCCAAGTCAGACATAAAAGAATCCGCAATTCCGAGGCAAGTAAGCACTGAGCTTGGCGAACTATGCCAAGGATGCAGACAGTGAGTGAGGCAGGAAGGAATCATGACCAGCTTTGACTTTGCACTGCAGTCTCCCTTCTTCTGCTGGAGAGCAGTCTCAACTTTTCACTCTAACCCCTTTATGAGGATAACACCCTTCTGCATGCTCCTGTGAGGACAAGGGATCAACACACAGCCAGTTAAGAAACAAAATGCTAATCCATATCAGGAGACAAACACATTATTCTGCAAGTAACAAAGCCAGGAGAAAGTTCACTGAAAATCAAAGTGATAGAAGTAGAAAGTAGTATTTCTTTTGTTAAGTAAACAGAAATCTCATTAAAAGCATCATTTATGAGCTAGAAATTCTTTTAAATTTTTAGATCTCAATAGGAAAATCTTTAATTTAGGCTTCTTTTATTTTGAAAACTTTATAACAAGCAAATAGTCTTCTGGGGCTTGGCAAGCTCGGGGAAACTTTATCTATCCCTTTATTGATATTCCCAGGCCACACTGAAGCTGGGTGATCATCAGCAAGACCAATGAGAACAGAAACATAATAAGGCTTTTCTTTAATGATTAATGGACTTTCTTTTCAGAGTAGAGTGCCAACTCTTCTGCTCCCTCTGAACCCATGGCAATACAGCAGTGATTGCTATTATTTTATTGAAATCTATTTAGAATTGAAGCAGTTTATTTCTACACATAGCACCAGACCTTCCCTCCTAGAAATACATGGATGTTTTTGCATCTAATTTGGGGCAAAAAGAACTGGCTTTCCATGAAAGACGCAGATGATGAATAAAGACACAAGGACTGCATATTTTACTTTGCTTTGCTTTACCTTCTCTATGCAGCATTTCTAGACCACCAAAATACAAGTAACAGCTCCTGCATTTTACAGTACTATGGAATTAAGATAGTTAAGGACTGTCACAAAAGATCCCTTGCAACAGGTTATGCAAATTTGGATATTCTTGTGTTGTAAATTTGTGCAAAGTTCTTCCATTCTTTCCTAAAGGGAACTGGGAGAAAAAAAAAAAAACAGACAAAAAAAGACATTTCATCACATGGATTCCTGTCAATGACCCTGTGGCTCACCTGCAGCCAGAAGTTATATACAGCACATAATTAGATATACCATATCCACCTACATATTCATTTTAGCTCATTAAAGACACAGCAGCAGTAGTCAACCACCCTGTGCTGGCATTAATACACTGCCACCAACAAAAGATCACAGAACAGCTGGCCAACAAAATACACCAGTCAAAGAAGAATCAAAAGATTCAGCAATCTTGTATTTCTACTACATTGATATGTTCATTTTTTCTCAAATACTGTTGCATTTGCAGGTTCTTTCTCAAGGCTTGTGGCTTTCTTTTTCCTCTTAGCCTGTCCTAGGGCAGGAAGGCCAGCATTGCTTGGGCTTGTTATCCCCATACCAGAGAGCACCACACTCAAACTCCTAGCTGCAGCTTCAACTAAAAGAGAAGTCTAACTCAGTCCCAAGCAGAAACACACAGATATACACACATCTCAGAAAACAGCTGCCCCCCCCAGCCCTAGTCTACACAGCACATCGTAATACAGAGGCTTGTAACTCTTCTGAAAGCTGAAAGTACTTCCCAACCTTTGATGGTGGCTGTCAGACTGCCCAAGAGTGGCAGCTTCCTCTCCAAAGGCCACGGCCCCATGTGTCCACTGGCATTTAAAAACAACTTCTATACCTCCTCTACCCAGTAAATGTAGTGAACATTGCTGTTTTGAGTAGATTTATAACTGAACTAGGATGTTTCCATCTTTTTCTTTATCCTGAATGAACTTTCCAGGGGCAGACTTGCCATGGCACTATCATTTAACGCTTAAGAGAAATTGCTAACATATGAAATAATACAGGGCTCACTGCATGCTTGCTGAAAAAAATACTGACAAGTTGCCAGCAGGACTTTCCCAGGTCCCATATAAAACCAATGTGATAATAAACCTACTTTGTCTGTTCCAGTTGTTGATTGTTTTTCTTCTTCCTTGGAGGCTTCTTCTTTTTTGGCTTATTGGCATTCTGATTATTTTGTTTGTTGTTCACACCGAAGTGTCCTGCCGATATGTCACTTTGTAGAAGGTTAACCAAGAGCGGGCTTGTGAGCGTGACATCTTTATTGACAGGAAAACCAGGGTTCTGTCCACATGAAATCTGATTCCCATTTGGCGTTCCACTAAACCCAGTACTGAAAGGCAGTCCGTGGCCAGAAAAATGACTCCCCGAAGCATTGTTGTTTCCTTGCATTGCTTGCATATGGGAAGGCACCATGTTTGGCTGCTGCACGGGAACATCAGGTAACATCTGTGTCAAGTTCACATCATTATTCGTGGTTGTGGTAGTATCCCCAAGCTGCTGAGATATGTGGGTGCCAGGTCCAGTAGGTCTTAAAACTTGCCCTTGAATCCCCATAACCTGAGAAGGGTTACCGTTCACAGGGCCTTGCTGTGCCATCATCTGCCCAGTGAACTGCACCATGTTACCCTGCATGTTTGGGGTTGGTCCTCTCATCATTTGAGCTGGCCCCGTCATAACGTTGGACTGGTTTTGAGTATTAAAAGGCTGTTTATTTCCTTGCATCTGAGCGGTCATCATCTGTTCCATCAATGAGTTTTGCTGTAACAAGACCTGGCCTTGAGGTCCCATCATCTGATTGTGTGTAGACATCATCTGTTGTCCCTGCTGGGGAATCATCTGTTTGGGCGGGGTCATCCTTTGGGGTGAAGGGCCAAGATTTTGGTTTTGTGGTGTTACCATCATTTGGCCTTGTGGCATGAGCTGAGTTCGAGAAAGTATCATCTGGTTTTGAGGGTTCATCGATCCCTGAGCCTGAATGTTTACCATCTGTCCTTGGGAGGATACGATTTGCTGATGCATTCCCATAAGCTGAGACTGTGGTCCTTGTTGTGGCTGGCCCTGTATGTTGCCCATGTTAACTTGTGGCACCCCACTAGCACCAGCCTGCTGGTTGTTCATATTTCCATGAAGTCCCATTAAATTGGTCTGCATCATATTTGGTGGGCCATGTGGTGCTTGCATCTGATTCTGAGGAGGTCCAGATCCTTGACCACCTTTAATAAAAAAGGCCAATTAGGAAACAATTGGAGTGGTATAAAGTTTTCACATCTGGCACTTCAAAAGAGATACATGTCAAAAGAGAAAATCATACTGGCACTCCAAAACAAATGCTTAGCCTGGCACTTCATGTACATACGACACTGCAGAATGACTGAAATTCCTGGTAAGCCTCATCTGCACATAAGTTTAAAAATATTCCACAATAGCACCTAACTCAATGGAACAATTTCTAACAAAACTAAACTTCAAAACTGAGGCTGTTTTAGAATGGATTGCAAAATACACACACAGTAGTGATGACATCACATTATCAGGGTATCCATAATCCAGATTAAATGCTAATAACAGAATTGTTAAATGGAGGCATTTGTGAACTAAGGATTTAATTTTTACAGGACTGTCTGTAAGCAGACTTCCAAAGCTTTTGAATGAAATAATTATCTTTTCAAATCACAAGAGCTTTTTATTTATTTATTATATTTTTATTTCTGTTTCTAAGATATCTTTTTTTTTTTTCTGGACAAGAAGTTCCTTTTATGTTTTACCATATTACCCTTAGTCTTAAATTGTCAACACTACTTCTATTTAATTTCTAAACGGATACTTCTGGATCCTAGTATAGCAGTCCTAAGCAATAATACTTGTGTTGTTTGAAAACCACAAGCAGCCTCCCATTTTAATTTTCCTCATTTAACAACATGCATAGCACACCGCTGCAGCACTTTCAGCCCCAGGTAGCTAAAACTCTCTATTACTGGCAATAATTTAACATTTTAGTAATTGTGTTACACAAGTATAAGCACAGTTTTCTACAAAAAAAGAAAAAAAAAGGAGGAAAAACTAGTTCCAAACAGACCTGTGTGCTGCACACTTTGGCTAGTTTGTAGTTGTGGAGCTCCGCTGTTCACCGGTGTTCCTGGTGCGGTGGAAGGCACCTGACCTTGCATGAAGCTCTGGTTAGACTGGCCTGAAGAGAACCCAGGAGGGAGGCGCTTGGGCATTCCTTGATACAAGAATTTTCTTATTAGTAAGTGTGAAAAGAAGGAAGAAAAAAGGGAAAAAAATTCTACAACTGGATTACAATAGGAAAAATACCTTTGAATTTGTACTGTCGCATTACTGGTTTAGGCAGGAAGTTTTCTGCCAATATACGAAACACACTGAAGGCGTGTTTACAGTTCTTATCTGTGCAATAGCTCTGTCTAACAAACCACTATTACTCAGTTCAAAATGTAATTCTGCTCCTAGATTAAGCAGAAAATTAAACCCATGGAAAAGGGAAAACTTTGACTTTTTAGAAATTAGAAATTCATGTAAGATAGTTCACTGTTTTCTCTATTGTATCTCATCTCTGATCAGACCCTTAACTGCATCCATGTACACAAACATCTTGTATTTTTATTACATTTTTTTTAATTTTTTGAACAGGAACTCTCACCATAACACAACAGGTACACACTTTTTAGCACTCCTTTGCACTACCGGTGTGTGTACGCACGATCAGAAAAACTCTTCCACCCAAAATGGGTTCAGAAATCTCCAGGCTAATGAGAAAGAATGGGGCAGGGCTACATACAAAGAGTTCAGAAAGGCTGCAGCAAGTCCCAACTTTACACAAGTAACCCTGCTATTCCAATAGCCAGAGAGAGAGACATGACACCTCTCTATCTGGCACAATGTCCACACCTTGACACATCAAAACACCACTGCTGCTCTAGGACAGAGAGCAAAAACATCACTGTGCCTACCAACATGAGCATGAACAAAACCCACTTTAACACAATTTTAACAGAACCTGCTTCTTTTAATTCACCATCACATAGATAGTGCCACGGACCTAGAAGGAACCTTGTCCTCCTGCATTTTTCTTATCCACAGACAGAAATTAACCTTGGTTCTGTGGTTACAGCCTCCTTACACACTTTACTGTATTGCTTATGTAAAGTGAGCTGCTCTTAGTTCTACAATTAAAACTTTAAGATAATCAAGTTTACAGGTCAAACACAAGGTATATCTGCAAATAGGGAACAAATGCTTCTTAAAGCATCACCTCACAGGACTATAATTTTAGTTCTGCTAACCTTTTAGGCAAGTTCTGCATACAGAAATGCTTGAAATGAGAAAAAAAATGTTAATTTGGCCTATTCTCAATCTAATAAAAATTCTGATTTGCAAAGTTAACTATGTGAAATGAAAGTGTTCAAAGGCAAGATAGCTAAAAAAATTGAAAGATCCCTAAACACAGCTTAAGCATGGACATTAGCATGGACAGAAGCCAGGCAAAAACCTCCGCAAGTGGAAAATACCTTTACTGAAATCAACAGAATTCTGTCTTTTTAAATCAGATGAGGCTTACTGATTTTAGCAATTAAGTTCTAGAGTGAGTCCCAAAGAACATATTTTGATAGTTTATTTGGAATATTATTATTTAATAAAGCAGAAGCAGGATTTTGTCTGTAGCAGGTTTACGTAGAAAACAAAGAGAACACAGATTATATGCTATCTAGAGGTCAGGGTTACCCTACCTAGAAGATAGTGATTTCTGACTGGGGATATGTAGTTAGTGAGACAAAACTGAAAAGAAACGTGACATTTCTAATAATAACAGTTTGAAGATGGAGATGAGAGAAGATATAGCAAGCACAGGGTGCTGGCAGGCCCTAAGAACAGTTTGGAAGAGGAAAATCCTGAAACTAAGACAATTCACGTAAAACAAACTCATCCAAATTCGAATGAGATCCACAATGCAGACAGTGAAGACACAGGACACTTGCCTAAATCCTAAATACCAAAAAACAGGTATTCCTTACAGATTTCAGATGTGCAGTGTGAAAATAAAGGAAACTAAAATCCATACAGTACTGTGTGTATTTGTGGACAAAGAATATGGCTTATATTTTACACGTATGGAAAGAAAAAAATTTAAAGACTTAACCAAGAGCTTGTGTACAGGTATCTGAGAGCAGCCATTCAAGAGAAAGATGAATAAATGAGTATTTTGAGAGAGTGAGAGAGAGAGAGAAAGAGAGAGAGAGAGAAAGAGAGAGAGAGAGAGAAGTGCTAGAAGAAGTCAGGCAAAGTACTAGAAAAGGCTCACGAGAGAAAAAGAAAAACAAGGACACAAAAGATCTTTGGATGGACAAATGAAATTCTTTCACTGTTACAGAAGCCTTCGAAGAGCAAAAAGGCAAAGATGTGTGTGCAGAGGTCCAAGGAGAAGACTAAATACCACACAACCAAAGAGGAAGTGAAAACATGCTTTGACCTCCTCGTTTTAGTGCAGGGAGTAAATTACTGTAGCAGTAATAGCTCTTTCCTCTTTTGTATGGGAAGAAACTGATGACAAATAAAGACAAGATGTACACACAACTTAGAAGGGAAAATTCAAAGAAAAAAAAAACCTCACTTCTACAGCAGAAATGTAAGTGGTGACAGAGGAAGCTGAAGAGAAAAAGAAAAGGTTCATTTGTTTTTGTCACTCTCTCCCTTTCTAAAAAGGAACAAAAAAGCAACATCAAAACAACCAACCCAAAATACCTCTGAATATCCTGAACTTGCTGTAAGGCAGTGAAAGAACTGGCAAGAGGATGACTGGGAGTCGTAACTAGCAACTGCATACAGCAATTTCTTTCTGCACTGGCCAAGAGTTTGCTTCTAGATTATTACAGAAAGCTAGGTAGTAGAACTGAAGTAACGCTGATGCTAATTCACCCACACCCACCTTATCCATAGACTATCTACGTCTTTATTTTGTCTCTTCAAGGATCTTTTCAAAAGGAACAGTAACCTAGACATTTTATGTTTTTCCTTTTAAAATAAAAGACTGTCTCAGTACTTCTTACCTCCTAAGCCAGGGTGCAAACCTTGTGGACCTTGGTTTTGCTGCTGCATCACCATGAAGTTGGGGGGTACGTTCCCCTGTTGCACCATAGGATTACGACTGGGAGAACTGACAGGCTGCTGAAATCCCTGGGAAAGTGTGCTACTCTGGGGAGGCCTTGGTCCCATCTGCTGCTGCGTCTGGTTAACTGTTGGAGATGATGCAGGAGATCCCTGCTGGAAGGAGGAGGGTGAGGAAGCAGGAGATTTGTTGGTCAGGTGGGGTTGCTGTAGTGGTGTAGGAACCCGTGAGGGCCCTCCCTGAAGGCTTTTCATTTGAGGAGCAGTAAACTGGCCAGGATTGCTCATTTGGGGAAAGTTTGAGTGAGCCTGGGAAGCTTGCTGGCTTCCAAAAGGGTATGGAGGTGGAGGATGAGTAGGAGTTTGTACTGTGGCTAGAGATGGTCTTGCTTGAAGTTGCTGCTGCATTTGTCCAGACAATGGGGCCTTTTTCCAACCCTGGTTTACTGTCAATGTACCCAGTGCTCCCTGGGTTGGAGGAGGCTGAAGTGCTCCTGAAGGAAGCTGGTTCCAGCCAGGGGGAACCGGAACCTGTGCTGGTGAAGTAAATGAAGGTCGAATACCCTGCTGGGGCTGCTGATGTGGCTGCGGAGGACGTGTCTGCAACTGTGTTTGTTGCTGCAATTGCTGAAAGTTGGCTGAGTTCATTTGCCTGTTTACAGGAACTGACTGCATTGGATGGAGTTGCGGAGCTAAAGATCCAGACGGATGATTTTGCTGCTGGATATTTAGCCCAGATAAAAGTGGGTCCATTGCATCTATTAAAATAGCAAAGAAAAGTAAAAAAGTAAATAACCTACTGTAGGCAAAAAACACCACAAAACAAGAAAGGATAGATTGTTTGCTTGCATATGCTCACTCTGCTGAAGTTAGGGTCTAACAAAATGCTCCAGTGTTTCAATTTCTCCAATAGACAGAGCAGGCAATGCTCTGAAAGTTTTCAAAGTGTCTGGGAATCCTGAGAAGGTCTCATGAATTTATAACCTCTCCAATAAAACAACACGGTAACTCCACTGTACTTGTTCCTACAAACGTAAGCCTTCTACATACGTATTGGTAGAATAATACAAATTATTAGCAGCATTATTTCTACCAACTAAAAATGTGGCATAACAATGAATTAAGACAGTATCATAAACTAGCATTCATAGAGTATTTAAAACATTTACCACAAAACACTGTAAAAATAAATACTGCAAAGTTCTATAGAAGCTGGCAAGTATTACCACCATTTTACTGAGGGAGAAGTAATAACCTCCTCTTTTTCTATATTCCCAAAATGCAATTAGCTTACACTACCAAAATTATGAAGAAAAAACAAAACAAAACTGAACATACAACCCCCAGCGCCTACACCCCCACAAAATCCCCACACTTTAAGCTTCCAGTTTATCTACTCCTGGAAAAGCATTTTTTCCTCTGTCTAATGCATTTGCCTCCTACCTGCCTCGCATTCAACCAATCCCTTCCTTAAAAAAAAGCTCAATCATAACAGCTCTAGTGCTCTCCTAGCCACTGTGCAATGTATTTGAACAAAATAACAAGCAACCTGGTGACTTCTAGATACCCAAATTATCTGACAAGTGTTACTGTATTAATAGGGGCAGGGAGGGTTCCCCAGAAAGACCAACTCTCAGAAAAGGTAAAGGAAATAATGCAGGACAACTCTGTAGTTCATTTACAAGTACGTATGCTGAAGAAAAGATAAAGAAAGAATATTTTCAGGTAAAGGTCAGTGTTACGACTAACTGTTACCACCTGGCTGTGAGGAAGGTCTAGGTGTTCTTGGCTGCAGCTCAGTACTAGCACCACTTGCCACCATAGAGGAGGGCACATTCCCACTCTGGGACATCATGACAGCTGCAGCATTGCTCATTCTTATTAAACCTTAAAAAAAAAAAAAACCAACAAAAACACAATACATATTATCAAGTATTGCAGTTTTACATCAAAAGAGTTTTAAGATTTTTGATTTGTTAATAAAACGTGTCTTTATAAAGAAGTCAGTTTAGATGAGTTGTTCCTCCAAAATAACCTGAGGACACAGATTTCTGCCTCAAAATTTAAGATTGTCTGTAATAGAAGAAGTGAACATCATACTGAAGCTGTTCCTTTAGCACTAAGCCTTTTCAAGGCTATAGAAAAAAACACTGCCTACTTGTGAATTATTTGAGACTTCAGTTTCCTGACTAGCCACTAAAGTCACTTTCCACCAAGTGATGATACTGTCAAAGTTACGCATGTAGTAGGTTTCTGCAAAATCTGATAGTAGAAAGTAACTGATTCATTGTAAGAATAAACAGTTTCATTGTTTCTTTTACAAAGGCTGCTATCGTGTAAAATGGTTTGTATAGTTGACCTGCTGGTTAAACTGTTTTATTTGTATTGTTTACCTGTATGCAGGAAATGAAGCTCATGATCATCACAAGGAAGATCAGAGCAACTGCCTTCAAAGTCAAACTTCCTTTAAATATTTTATGTTCTTTGCTAAGCACTATGATTTAAACTACTGTAATCAGGTAAAATGTTATTTCCATTCATTCCACCACCAGCCACACATGTATCTTAAACTGTCAAAAATGGTCTCAGTATTTTAACTGCATTAAATCCTATTTACTAAGGTGCTAACTAGTTTATCTTGCCTTTTACTCAGCTGTTGAAATAAAACATCGTGTTTTTCTTTCAACTCTTCATGAAATCTGACTATTGTAATTAGAAATTACTTATCCATATAAAAATTTACCATCCGACAAAACTACAATTCTCCAAGAAAACTAATTCTCTATTATCAGATCTCAAAAGTTTATTTTCAGATAAAGAGAGACTAACAGTAATGAGTGTCCTGTCCTCCCCTATTAGATTTAATCTAAAATAGCTTATTTTTGTGCTTATAAAGGCTTATGCTCATTTTCATAAGACAGGAAAGCGTGATAATTTGTGCACGAAGTGAATTGACTATACTAAAGTGATTTTACAGTCTCTATAGAAAAAAATAATAAAAACCACACCCAAATCACTCCAACATTTCTGGGGCACAATGCAGCCAACCATTTACTTTACATAATATCGGACATAGTTTGACAGTACAGTACAGAAACAAGAACATAGGATAATTTAATGGCAATTATAATTCTGTGAATCATAATTGCTGTAACTAGTGAAATTTCACAATAAGCTTATTAAATTTCAAACCGTATAAAACTAAGTAATTAAAAATTTACCTTGTCCTCCTTGCATGGGAAATCCTGTCTCCATTCGTACTGAGTTGTTTGCTCCCAGGGGCCCATTGATTCGGACATCTTGGCTTCTGTTTTGAGCTAAAGCTAAATTGATAGCACCTTCCCCTAGAAGTAATACACAATTTTGGGGAACTGAATGATATACAGGAAAGCAGAATGCAGACAATTTCAGAAGGACATTTAAAAGGTTTAAAGGAAGGAAGGACAAACTTTACCAATAATATGCACTTTAGAAGGACAGTTATGCAGACTACTTTTATTATTAGTGCTTCAATTTTAAGAAAAAACAGCACTGTAACAAACATTAAATGCCCTCAGTTTCATCTTGAACAACACAGATATTTCAGTTGTGAAACCCATGTAAAACTTGTTTTTAAGAAAGTCTCATATGAAACAACCTGGAAAAAAAATAGGGCACATTTTGCTAGTAGCACTCACAAAAACATTTTTCAGGGGGCTTCCCAACACTTAGAGGATTTTCAGCCATTGTTTCTACTATTACACTTATTCTCAGAAGAATAAAAGCCTTGAGCTACCTCTTCATTGAAGTTATTCTCCAAATTGTTGAATTAAAAGTTTTGCAACATTAACCAAGTACACAAAGTCACTTGTTGACTATAATTAAATTCTAGTGCATTTGCAGCTTAATGCCTCTGAAAATAACTTAGGTGTGAAATACCTTCAATCTGAACTGAGAGAATTCCCAGGTCACGAAGTTGTTGGTTATTATTCTGAGCCAGAATCCGCAGCCGCTCTGCAGCTTCACGTGGTATATTGAAGGTAACACGTACACTGTTCCAAGGCTCTATCTTCTGCAGTTTTAACTGGTTGGATTCTTAAAAGAAAAAAGGTCACCGCAAAGTCAGTTTTCAAACAAGTATAGTGAAATAACTTGTTAAAAAAGCACAGCTGAAAAAAATCTGGAACAACTATTCCAGGATAGTCTCAAATACTGGAGAGTTCTCCAGAACAGATGTAAAGTGACTCATACTGCCAAACCACTGAAGTACTTTCCAAAAATTAGCAAAATAAGAATTTCCCAAATTATAAACAATAAAACAGGCAACGCAAATACTTGACAATATTACTCAAGATTTGAAATCTTCTGTGAATAAACTACTTTGGAAAGAGAGAATACCTACCTAATAAATCAGATAAAATACATTTGTTAGCATACCACATATATAAGTGAATACAAGAATGAAATCACCGATTTCACTCTGCAAGATGCTTGTGAAACTTCTTCGCAGAAGGCAGGTGCCAGAGACCTAGTTGTACTTCATTAATTTATATCATATTATTTAACTTGTCTGAATAGGGATGTTCACCCCCCTGCAAAAACCATGTTAAAGTTGTGCAAAATATTTAGCTGCACATTTTTTGTAAACCTGTTCTATAAACGAGTGTTTCTATGCTGATCAATTGTTTTAAGAGTAACACGTGAGAATTAGAAAAAAGGTAGGCAAGTGATGTTGGATATATTTATTCTAAGTGATACCTAGCTAAAATATAGCTACAAAATGCTTTTTAGGGTCATTAAAATATACATTCCTACTACAGATTTATAAGCTTCCAGTTTCAAGCTTTTTGAACGTGAAGTCCTTTTGAAAACAATAAGCATTTGCTCAAATTTTAGTCAGCTATGTTTTCTACTATAACAGCAGACTTACAAAAAGTGTGCTAAGTTCTTGTTTCGGAAGAACATGCCATTTAAGAGTGTCAGTAACTCACTCCTAACTTCACAGCATCACAGAATGGCCTGGGTTGGAAGGGACCTCAAAGACCATCCAGTACCAACCCCGCTGCCATGGGCAGGGACACCACCCACTGGATCAGGTTGCTCAGAACCACATCCAGCCTGGTCTTGAACACGACCAGGGATGGGGCATCCACAACCTCTCTGGGCAACCTGTGCCAGTGCCTCACCACCCTCTGAGTAAAGAATTTGCCCCTTACATCTAATCTAATCTCCCCTCTTTTAGTTTAAAGCCATTCCCCTCTCATCCTGTCACTACCTGCCCAAGCAAAAAGTCACTCTCCACCTTTTTTTATAGGTACCCTCTGAGTACTGAAAGGCTTGTCCTTAATTAGTTCACTAAGTCCCTTCTGCTGCTACAGTAATTGCAGTATTAACTTCCCCTTTCTACCAAACTTCTTTAGCTGGACACATGACAGGAGGTTTTAAAACCCCATTTTGCAGAGGTTTGAACAGTCCTATATTGAATCTCATTAACATTCCAACATTTTACATACAAAAAACGCATTACCAGTTTCATTATTTCTCGACGTTAGGAAACAATCTCTCATTTTTCAAACATTGAATCTGCTAAGTCTAAAGTTACTTACTAACCTTTATTAATTCTATATATCACGTTTTACTCTGAATCGCCTTAAATAACTTGTCACGTTGATCATCTTCAAACTAATCTGACATTGATTTAAAAAATTTGCTTCCTGCTTTCTCAACTGAAGTCTGAATCATATGCACTGATCCTGTCATTAATACTTGTTACAAACCCAGTATGCAGATGTCTCTGTGTAACAAAGGCAGCATCATACAGAGACAGACTGAATTTGTTTCCATTCAAATACTGCAGCACTCAGCTATGGTATCAACACGTTCCCTTTTATACCACCATCAGTCATACCTACTTACTTCCAACTAGTTATAAGGTACAGTGGACAGATACCTTTTTTCCAAATCTATCTGTGCTGGTAAAAGATGCTGTCCTAAAAGCTCTTGTCACTTACTAGCTAGAGTTGCCTGTCACAAGACCTCAGTGGACACATGGAGCCATGAAAACACTCCACAGCCCCCCCTTCTGAAAAAGTCACATAGGTTAAGTCAGCACAGCAGCAAAGCAGCAGCAGTGACTTGAACTAGCACAGTTATTTCAGAGCAAATCTATTCTCAACTGCAGTAGTTTAAATTGGGTGGTTTCACTATTAAAAAACATGTCCTCTTTGGACAAGTCTGGTTTCACTTTCACACTACAAACCATTATGTAATGCAAGGAAATGAAAGAGAAAAAAAAAAAAAAACACAAGTAAAACATTGGAACTGAATAGGAATAAATGAACTCACTAATGAAATCAGTTTGAAACAACAAATTAACTTCAAAAACCTGTTCTGTGCCTAAGATAGCTCCCAAACTCACTAATAACAACCTCCACAAATCTTACTACCAACTAAGTAACTCAAAAACAATATAATCAGCTTCTTTTTACAAGCACCCCAATTATGCAATTAAGCATTTTAAGGACAATTGAAAAGTGATAAAAAAAATACATTACCCATGTGTAAAAGGCCAGGCACATTCTCCAATATGACACTTAGTTTCTGCTCAAAGTCTTTGTCCCCTATATCTCCTTTAAAAGCTACAAAGATTGTGGAATCTTCAGGAGTAGCCTCCTGTTTCTGTTCATCTTCCTCCAGTCCTGAATCAAACTCCACCTCTAAGTCTTCCATAGCTGAGGAGTACAAGGAGGCATATGTATCTTCCAGGTTTGGTAGATCATCCAAAACCATTGTGTCCAACAACGGGAGCCAATCAGACATTAAGAAGATGCTTTGAAGGGGGGAAAAAAAATATTAAGTACAGTGTGTAAAGACACTAACTATGGCATTCAACAGCCTGCAAAGAACACTGACAGAAAACCTACCAGGTGACCCAGTGCGAGGGTCTGTGAGACAAACTGTGTGACTCTGAAAACCGGGGCCATTGCAGTAGCCAAGTTGTTTGTCCACTAGAACAAACAGAAGTGTGCTCCGGACGGAATCCTTCCACACATGCCTTGAGCAGTATTCCAGCTGACCTAAACGATAGTTGGGTAGATGGGGGGAGGATAAAAAAAATTAAAATCAATTACATTCATCTCCACATTGTACAGAGGACACAAAGCACCCAGTATCAATGCTACAATGCCTGACTGCCAGGAAACTGAGGAACACACAGTAACACTGACAATTACACCAAGACAGGTGGGGAAACACCAAATTTAACTTTAGGGACTGCAGATACTTTGTACAACAAAGTGGAAGGAAAGCCACAGACCATTCTTACCAGGAGATATTTAGCATTTGACAACTATTTTATCCATGTCCAAGGAAATCTTAAGCATGCTATGCGTGCTTTGTAAAAACTTGTGAAAATGTAGGTGGTTCTCAGATGCTTATGCATATTATTACCTGAAATGTACTCTTCCTGTGCCAGCCCACAACTTCCCCCCCATCTCCCTGCAGAGCATAGATAAGAATGAATCCAGTCAATCATGTCACACCCCTGATGTTTTTCACTTTATGAAAGATCCAGATTTTGCAATAAATTTTTACAGAATCACCGAATGTTTGGGTTTGGAAGGGACCTTGACAGATCATCTAGTCCAGCCTCCTGCCGGAGCAGGAACACCTAAATCAGGTCATGTAGGAACGCATCCAGGAGGGTTTTGAAAGTCTCCAGAGAAGAAGACTCCCCCTAGACAGCCTGTCCCAGTGCTCTGTCACCCTCACTATGAAGAGGTTTCAGCTCATATTTAAGCGGAACCTCCTATGTTCCAGCTTGCACCCATTGCCCCTTGTCTTATTATTGGATGTCACCAAGAAGAGCCTGCCTCCTTCCTGACACTCACCCTTCACATATTTATAAACATTAAAGAGGCCACCCCTCAGTCTCCTCTTCTCCAAGCTAAAGAGACCCAGCTCCCTCAGCCTCTCCCCATATGGGAGATGTTTCACTCCCTTAATCATCGTTGTGGCTCTGCGCTGGGCTCTCTCAAGCAGTTCCCTGTCCTTGAACTGAGGGGCCCAGAACTGGATGCAGTATTCTGAATGTGGTCTCACTAGGGCGGAGTAGAGGAGAAAGAGAACCTCTCTCACCCTACTAACCACAGCCCTGATACACCCCAGGATGCCACCGGCCTTCTTGGCCACAGGGGCACAGTGCTGGCTCACGGTCATCCAGCTGTCCACCAGGAGCCCCAGGTCCCTCTCCACTCCTTTCCCTCACCCAAGTCATCCATGAATATACTGAACAACACTTGTCCCAGTACCGACCCCTGATGGACTCCACTAGACCCAGGCCTCCAGCTCGACTCCATCCCATTGACCACAACCCTCTGGCTTCTTCCCTTCAGCCAGCTCACAGCCCATTTCACCACCTGAGCTTCCAGACCACACTTCCTCAGTTTAGCTGTGAGTTTAGTTACGTTATGAGAGTTATCTACACAAAAGTACAACCTGAGATAGAAGTCACCCCTACAAGCACGATGAGCAATGCCAACGTACAGGCAGGACGCACATCGTTCCATGTCACTGCAGGCTGTGACAAGGGCTCCAGGATAAACTCCACGCAAGGCAGCTCAGCCTCCTACCTCTGCTCTCACACTCGATGCTTCGGGAGTATTTCTTAAGGAATTAAAACCATCTCCATCACGAGCCAGAGCTGATGTCAAAGCTAAAAAAGGGACCTGCTCCTGACCACCACTGTCACATCAAATCAACAGGCAAGGCTGTCAAGACCTCGTAACTCCAACGCTGTCAGTATTAAATATGATGCACCACAAACTGTTACCTCAGGACGAGATGTCATCAAATGGGATACAGATTGGGGTTTTTGGCAGAGGTTCAAGTTCCCAACACAAATTAAAACCACAAGTCAGAGATTCAAGGTGAATTACAGAGAGAGGCTGGGAAAAAAATAATACAAAAGGGTAACCGTGCTAGAAAAGCTTAGATTCAGCTTTACCTTACTTGCACACTCTCCTACCATTGCTGAAGGGACAGCACCACACGTGAAGAAACAAGCACCCAAAAGTCAGGATGCACAGCCCCAGGGCAGCTCTGCACACACGTTCACTGGGCGGCGATGTTACAAAACTCAATTTTTAATTCTCCCTTACAACCCTACACCACACCACGAAGACTAAATGAATTTATGCTATTCACATTAATGAGTAATAATCTAGTTTACATACAGTTGCTCTCTTCGCACTGTGCAGCACCAGACCCCCATTCTTGAACACTACTCAAAATCTGGGGTTAACAGGAATTCTGATTTTGTAATCCCAAACTCTTCTACGGTCGTGCACTGAAGTTAAGTAAAAATATTGCACAGTCACTGATCTGCTTACACTGTGCTTTCATAAATTAGTTACTGTAAACACAGAAATTTAAAAAATGGGGAACTGATATAAAAATTAAAAAAAAATAAATACCAGAGACAAACTGAACGCTGAGACAATTAAATCTTTTATTTTCTCCCCGGGCTCCTCTGTATCCAACTTACAGGTCTGAGCATTCAGCAGCTCCATTAAGCCAAATTCCAGTTTCACATCAGGTGCCCAGAAAATGGGAATGACAATTGATAACCCTCTGTGAAAAGCTGATTTAACTGATTGTCACACAGAAGCTCCTCACTAGGTTGGTTTCCCTACCCCGGAGATAGTTCCTTCTCTTCCCGCATCCTTGCATTATTCATTACACATACACTGACTTGCAGAAGAAATGAACTTGGAGTCCTACACAAATAACAATCTTTTAAGGACAAAGCACAACCATTCTGTGCTCTGAATGAGCATCCAGTGTAAAATAAGCAGTATCTTTTGGGGGAAAAAAAAACTGCCACCCGAGACTGCAGCAAGCTACAACAGCATGAGGAGTGCCTTATACCTGTTTATAACAGGGTTGGCCTTAGATAGGATTTGCTGATTACTAAAAAAAAAAAGTGCTGCTGAATTAAGAGAGGTGAGGATACGTAGCAAGGTTACAGACCAGTAGCCAAAACATCAGCAGTGTGTCGGTTTTCTGGCCAATGCCCACGTACCCACAGCATGGTGCGGGTGGCAGGGGATTGCACACGAAGCCTGGAGCATCCCCAGCAAGGGACACAGCAGGCTCTGGACCACCAGCACTGCCAGCTGGAAGTGCTGGTGTCTGGGGAAAAAATAAGTTTATGTCCTGGGATTCTCACACCAAGATGAGCTCGACTGATTCAAACTTAGGGTTATGCCCATCTGTTTGTTAAACAGAACTCGAACCCTCTTGTGTTGCTTTTTTCTCTTCATTGCAAATGCACAAAATGAAGCAAAACAAAATAACCTTGGTGGAGATACTGAACAAAGCCCTTGCTGTGACACAGTCTATCGATTTACAAGCTGTTTATGTATTTCGGACAACTCAGAATAAACACTTTCACAACTGATGTCACAACAGAACATGCACCCTCTCAAACAAATATGCAGGGAGCCCAATTAAATAAAGGTACTAAAATCCTGCCGTATGTTTGAAATGGTACTTCTCAGAGTTACACAAAGGATTGGAAAGGGTGACAGCAGTTTCTTCACAAACACAAAAGAACCAGAGGGAAGGATGGACAGATGTTAATCCTTAGCTGATGCCAGAAGCCAACACCAAGCAGGGTCCTCAGCCCCACAGTGGCTATTATTTACAGCTGCTGAAGCTGGAAACAAGCAGAAAAATCAATCCAGAAATGAAACTACAACCAAGTCCTTCAGTGAGTCCAGAATTGAGGAGAAGAAAACGCCTCTGATAGCAGCAAACAGTGAAATGACTTCCAAAGGACACAGAACCCTCCTTGCCTTTGCCTTCATTGAAAAAAAAACGTTGTTAAAACAGCCCAATAGGAATAAAAGGAAATCAAAACAAACAGACAAAAATGCCTTGGATAATGCAAGTGAAAGCTTTCTTTTTTCCTTTGGTTTAGGTGTCGGTGAGAAAATACATAAAGGTACCATTTTTTTCAGGATGGGAATGAAGGATGTTTAGCATTGCCAGAATACTGTCAGAAGATGGCTTTCTTTCAATACATCACATACACACACACACACCCCAGGCATATTTTCAAAACACAGCACCTAAAAATCCCAAGAACAGCCTGATCACAACACTGTCCTTACTGCAGACTTGTTAACAACTTATTATCCTCCTACAACCATGTACACGGTTTTTATTGTCTAACACAGTGCCCTCGGAGCTTGTTAAACCCGAGCAGTGACCACATCTATTCACACGCAGCGCGTCTGTGATACAAAGACTACAATTACATAATTGCTTTTGGCAAAAAGACTTTCACATAGATAGTAGGCAAGTGCCATATCATTACAGAAAGAGATTAGATACAGCTAAGAATCACTGTTATAACATGAAAGGAATATCTAAAAATAAACTTAAACATGCAGTACATTTCCTTTAAAAACACCTCAGACTGGGGGAGTTCCAACAACATGGAAGTTCAAACTCTGTCACTACAGACAGGTAACTCCATGAAAGCAGCCCAACTGGCATAGAATCGTCAAATGGCCTGGGCTGGAAAGGACCCCAAACACCATCCAGTACCAACCCCCTGCCCTAGCGATGCCACCCACTAGATCAGGTTGCTCAGGGCCTCTCCAACCTGGCCTTGAACACCTCCAGGGATGGGGCATCCACAACCTCTCTGGGCAACCTGTTCCCATGCCTCACCACCCTTTGAATGAAGAATTCGCTCCTTACATCTAATCTGATCTCCCCTCTTTTAGTTTAAACCCATTCCCTGTACTCATGTCTGGGACTGCCCTGACCCAGGTGCACTCGGCCTTGTTGAACCTCATGCGGTTCCCATGGGCCCCCTTCTGCAGCCTGCCCAGGTCCCTTTGGATGCCAGCTCTTCCTCCTTTGGTATCAACCACACCTCTCAGCTTGGTGTTATCTGCAAGCTTGCTGAGCATGCACTCGATGCCCCTGTCTATGTGGTTGATCAAGATATGAAACAAGCACCGGTCCTAGGGACAGACCCCTGAGGGACACCGCTCGTCACCAGCCTCCACCTGGGCACGGAGCCGTTGAGCACCACTCTGGGTATGGCCTTCAGGCCCATTCCTTATCCACGGAATGGTCCACGCACCAAATCCACATCACTCCAATATGGAGATCAGGATGCCATGTGGGACCGTGCCAAAGGCCTTACACAAGGCCAGGTAGAGGACATCGGTCGGTCTTCCCTTGTCAACTGACTCAGTCGCTCCATCCTAGAAGGCCACCAGATCGGTCAGACACGATTTGCCCTTGGTGAACCCATGCTGGATGTCTTTCTCTGGAAGAAAGCCTGCGAACTGCTAGAAACCTCACATTAAACACCGTAACCCAGCGTGGTAACTGAGAAGTCAGCTCTCAGTGCAGCCCAGCCCTGCCCACCCAACACACACAAGCACTGCAGACAGTGGACAGTCTGAAGTAGAATATATAAGAACAAGAAATGTTCAAAGGCATCATATACTTTTCTTTTTTTTTTTTTAACCTACCAAAACCAATTCCAAAACTTTAGTTATTTTGTGGCATGCAACAGGTCTTCAGTTAATTCCAAGCTGGCAAACACTGTTAAACAGTATCTCCCAGAAATGTAATCCTGAAAGAAAACCATCATGTTTCATAAGACAAGGAAGCAAAGTAACAAAAATACTCAGTATAACACAGTGAATACCTCGGTTTTTAACACACAGTTTTGCAGCAAATTCCACCCCTCTCCTTAGCAATAATAATAGCACTTCTTACTATATTCAAGTATTAAGAGCAAACACTAAGAACAAGGATCTAGAAAAACCAACCTTCAGTTAGAGGCAAAAAATGTGTACTTCCTGTATGTTCCCTCTGGCTGGAAAAAAGATCATACTCTAATATCCATTTTCAATAAAAACTCTTCTAGATTAATTAAAAAATAAAATAAAACTGGCACAACTACAATGCATTTCACCTCTCATAAGCAGAAACCTAAACCTGCTCAGGCTAACCTGCTAATCACACCAGAAGCACATTATGAGCCCGCACAACCACCTCAGATCTCACATGGACATTTTTATTGCAGATGGCCAACACAGCGAGGCCAATCCATCCCCAGAACATGCTTCTATTCACAGCTTCATCAAGTTGCACTCAAACCTCTCAAGGTAATGAAAACACAGCAGTAAAACTAATGGCTTCAGCAAAAACAAAACGCCTCCCTCCAAATCAGGATGATTTATATTAACATCTCAGTGCTGGTTTTCGAGCAAATTTTCTGCCTACACGCAAACCTGCTCATCAGCAAGAAAGCAGGTGAGGGAACTAAACTTAAAGACAACGCAGAAATTTGGTATTTTCTACATAGAAAACAAGTTAATAGCTTTAAAAGCCTTAGTATTATGCTTTGCTCTTCTGCCTGCCAAGCAGCTCCAGGGGACGGAAACAGCAGTAGGCTGCCCTCACCAGCTCCAGGAGCAAAGCGAGGGCATTTAGCCCGGGCTACGGGAGAAGGAACAGCTCACGGTGGCTGTCTTCATAACCTTGAGCACATGCAATGATATCAGATTTGGTTATGGAAGATAACTGATCAACAGCGGCTCATTACGTCCACCTTTCATTACTATAAGTTACCTGATAGGGACCCTGGAAATGCCTAGAGATTAAACAGATACCATAGGAGACACCAAAGAATCCACAAAAACAGCCTTTTTAATAGTTTAGTCAACAGGAAAAGTTTCGGTTTGAACTTACGCTTCCCCAGATGTCAAGAAAACTAAATAAGTAAGCGCACAGGACGGAAGGCTACATTCATTCTGATGCACAACTACTCACTGATTTCATAATTTTCTGCTAAACTCCCATAGCTCTCATGCATAAAATGCCGAAAACCTCAATGTTTCTGCAAAGTAGAAAACTACAGCTTGTTATAGCACATCTGACCTTTTGTAATCGTGCTGCATTTTGATAGCAGGCTGTTTAGTGGAACACAGACTTGTTGAAGTTTTATGAAACTACAATTTATGAACTTGGCCGAAACTCCGCAACGCATGCCATGCTGCAGCAGACACGTCTCCATCTGAGCAATTCATTTTTATGCCAATGGAAGTTGACCAACTTGATCACCAGGACTGCTTTAAAAATAAGAAGGCAAGGTGATAACTCCAGAACAAGTTTTAACTGCAGCTAAGTTAGCCACATAGAAAGATTCCCATTTGCAGGCTCCCAGCCCTCTCTCTCTGCCACGAGCTAACCGGTTTCAGCACCACTTGTGGAAGCTACAGGCTACGTGGCATAGCATCTGATCAAATACTTCTCATTAGCTGAATTGTTAATTTCACGTATTAAGGCTATTCCTATTTGGAAGAAAGATACCATAGCCTGTAACAGATGAATACTGTGACAGAATCCTGCAGTATGAGACTTTTCATTAAGACCCATCAACGCAATTGGCAAATAAGTAAGAAGAAAAGCTATTTAAAATTAGATGCATCTTGACAAGAAATTATTTTATCTCATCTTCTGAAGGCTATGAGAAAACACCTTTTCAAGTAGCAACCTATTCATTGCGTCTGTTGTGACAAGCTTTTTATTTGAAGCCGAATTTAGCCGCAGCTGAACCAGTCTGGGCTGATGTACCCCAGAAGGTAACTCCCTTATCCCCACATTCTTCCAGAGGCCCATAACTGTCAGTGTAACAGCAGTGGGTATTCTTGTGATTACTAGTCCTGAACTGAATTTGACTGAAAACTGAAGAATATTCCTCATTAGGCTCTAAATTAAATCTAAAATTAAAATTAAATTAAAACTAAAATAAAGCTAATATAAATGGCTTAAAAGTAATTCTTTTGATATGAAGCACTCGGTAAGGAGAATGTTCTCCCTAACTAAAACACAAGCCAACCAAAACCATCATAAACACACATTATATAGGTGTGGCTTTTGTTAAAAATCAAGATTATTCTGAGATTTTCCTGATTGTATAAAAACTTGCAGCATACTTGGCATTCTCCCAGGCTTTTGCTTTTTCTTTTTTTTTTTCTATTTATTGCCACTACTGCTATTATGAACCACATAATCCCTAGGATGGTAAAACTAGGACACAACCGAACTAGATGGCAATGTATTGTTGTGGGGATGGGAAAAATACCCCAAGAAAACCTCAGAAGGAACACCTTCCACATTGCAACCAGAAAATGAGACACTTTTTCTTGTCCCGTGTTATTCTTCACTGAGCCTCACTAAAAAAACTGGTAATATTTTTGCCTTGGGAGGTTCAGCTCCTGCAGCCGCAGTCCCAAATCTGCAACCACTAACTCCTCCATTTCTCTGGAGCAGCTGGCAGAGACCCATCAGAACTGTCAGATTGAGCCCTCTCTCTCATCTCTCACGTTCTCTCCACCCACTGCTTGAAAAGTAATGTATTACACAAGCCAAAACTGCTAATTTAGCAGGAAGCAAGGCAGAAAAAATCTTCATGATTTCCTTGTAGCATCCAAGAGACTTTGGAGAGCGTGCCCGCGCACATGTATGCGAAAGAGAGGCCAGAAAGCATAAGGAGAAGTAGAATCTCGTACCAGCTCAGGCGTCTGGAATGTCACTTACTTGGTTACTGAAAGAGTAATAATTATAAAATTAAAATGATAAACATAGGACTTGGAGAAGATAACAGCATGCAACTTTTACTGGTAATAAATACATGATTCCCTTTCATAGATCACAAACTGAAAATTCAGACTCCCACGTACACAACTCAATTTGGGGACAGGAAGTTGCCTGTATTATCAGCTTATATAAGGACAAACGAACTTAGACAAGGTATCATTCTTCTGCTGCACTTCTCAATTACTGTGCAAGTCTGATCCAAAGCCTTATGTAGGACTATCCTTTAAGACTACTCATTCAAGCTGGAGAAGGCAGCAACTGTCCTCCCAGTTCCAAAAAGAGGATGGTTCTTGCATGCTGCCGAGTCTACAGAGCACCTCCCTTCTTTATACATGTACAAGCTCTCACACCAGTTACACTCTGCGTAAGCCTGACTGATCATCTTTCTTTTCCCCAAATACATGAAGAACAGCTATTTCTTGTGACACAGCACGAAAGTCACTACACACAGGCACCCACCAGAATTCACTTCTTGTTCCTATTTGTAAGTATGTCAACAACAATTTTGGAAGGGCTATTCAGAACGCAGACAGGCTGCTGTTAGCAGCAGCAGCAGCGGACACAATGGAAAGGAAATGAGCCCCGAACTGATGAAAATCCCATGCTCCTTGGACTATGGAACACTTCCACTACTACCGCTCCTATGCAATCCAAAGCCTAGCTGAACTGTCAATGCCAGTTGCACCACTGGAAAGCCTTTATTGATATTATTATTATTATTATTAATTCTCTTCCTTCTAATCAGTCAGGTCACTAGAGAATCAAGAGTTTCTCATACCATCTTGAGCCAAACCTTCAGCTGTCAAGGTGTACAAACTAAGAAACGCACCGCCTACATGGTTGAAATGTTATCCACACAAGGTAGCTCTTGCTGAAGATCACGAGTGATCTGCTCTGGAAGTGACGGAAGAGTTTGAAAACAGGACAGAGCTAGCGTTAGACAGAATGCACCATCACCATTGTCTCAATAAACAAACATGAAAAAAAACAAACTCGGTCATCTGCCAAACAGCTGGAACATCTCTCACCTGGAATTTGATGATGCATCTCCCCTGCCTCAGGTTGACACTCTGCCAGGTGTAAGTGCTGCTGTTCATACAGCGGGCACTGCACATTCCACACACTGGCAGGTGCTCCACGCACTAGTGTTCTCTGCACACACGGCAGTTGTATTTCTCAATAGAGACAACATGATTTTGAAACAGGTATCAACATCACACCTTCTGTCCTTCAGGCGGACGCTAATGACCTATAAAATTTCACTATTCCAAATGCAACTGAACTGTGACAGCTCCTTTAACCCGCTGATATCTTCAGTAGCAAATCTTTCGCTTCTGCAAATCTTTTACATTTAGTATATCTACGTGTATGTAACTCAACTGCAACTCCAGCTTCCAACCAAGAACAAACAATACAGTATTAGAAAATAAAAATATAACTAAACTGTTAAACAGGTTTACTGTATAAATTTAAAATATTTAATATCTACTACAGATGCACGCAATCTTTGACAGCATCATACCTAAGAACTGAGGGATGTTACAATTGTTCATCAGAATTGAACTCTATACCCCAATGCTTTTCAAGTTCTAATATTTTAAGCATCTAAAAAATGAAAACATTTAGTTTACAAATGCAGGTGGGGATCTGGATTTCTCAGGTTTCCCTTCACGTTTTCTTTCTTTCCTTCCCCCCCCCCTTTTTTTTAAAAAAAAAAAAAAAAAAAAAAAAAAAAAGAGAGCAGCTATTTTTTAGTAGAATAGCATAAAATTACTGCATCGCTTGGAAGCCTGCTGTTAACAACTCCTCCCTGCAAGTTCTATAGCTGAACAGCCTTTCTACAGAGAATGGCTGCAGAGCGCTGCCTGGGAATTTTTCCAGCCAAAATGTGAAGTCTAATGGAATACCCTTCTGTACTTTTTTCTGTACTTATAAAATACTGAAAAATGTCATTTCTCAATAAAAAATCAGGTCTGTGTGCAGCCCTCCCTCCCCTTTTGATTTACAACTTCTAACAGGAGAGTCAGGATCCAGTACAACTGTGAAACAATTCCTGGTAAAGCCGGTTAACTTGAAAAAGAAGCCATGTGGCTCAGTGAATACAGGTATTTGAAAAGCATATGAATTCCTAGCAAACACCTTGGTGTCTCACTGCATGCAGTATGTTTAGTCCAGAGGTTTGCAGACCCAGACGTTACAGACACCTATCTTGAGGTGCTCATTTCTCACTCCACAAGACACCCACGGAAGCTGGGAATACTTGCTGTGACCAGAAAAGAGCCAATACATCCAAAAGTTGTGGTTATCTCATGTGGTGACTCTTTTTTGAGAACACCAAATTTGTTTTTTGTGGTTGCTTTCTCATACGTGGAACACTGAAAGATGCTTTAGCTGTATATATGTAGAGAAACAGACAGACTATAAAGAACACTAACTATCGACACCGATAGGAAACACTACCTTTCCTACAATAACATTCAACTGAGAAAGATTTTATTACAGTTTTCTGTTAGCTTTCCACAGCTTACTCACGATTTGGTTAAGGTAATGACACGCATGAGGTCTGGAAGGTGAGGGGTTAGGAAGTCTTAGCAACAAAGCTCAGAAAGCTACAGCTTGCCGTCAGCTTTCAAAACCAAGCCAAGGAGAGCAACAGCAAAGCCTGCTGCTTCCTGTTTCCCCCATTCCCACCCCCAAAAAAATAAAAATAAATAGAAATTAGAAGGAATCAGAACCCCGAGTTTTCTAAGATGTTTAAATCCACAATGATTAAATTTATGGAAATGCAGAAAACTACAGGAATAAGCCGAGAAGCCTTTCTGCTACCGCCTGGAAGAGTTACGGGGAACTCCAAACAAAAGCTGGGGCTCCCGGCCCCGGCAGCGCAGCTCCGCTGACACCTCCGGTGCGGGCCGGGCGGCAGGGAAACCAAACCCAGCACCGGCCTCAGCCGGGAGAGCGGCTCCAGGGCCCCGGCCGGGCTCGGGTTCAGGCACGGGCCCGGCGCAGGGCCCCGGAGCCGCCTCCCGGCGCGGGGCAGCCCCCGAGCGGCCCGGGGCTCCCCCACCACAGGCGGGGCCCAGGCCGCGGCCCCGCTGACACGCTCCGGCCTCCCGGGGGCCGAGCGAGGCGGGCGGGGAGGGGGGGGGGGGGGGGGGAGCGGCCCGGCCCCGGGCCCTCCGCGGCCTGCACCGGGCCCCGCCGGCGCTGACATCGCGGCGCGGCCGCTTCCGCCCCGCCGGCCCTGTCACGCTCCCCGCGCCCTCTCCCCTCCCCGCTCCGCTCCGCCGGGGGGCCGCGGAGAGGCCCCGCCGCGGGCCCGCCCCGCCCTCACCTGGCGCCGGTGCCGCCGCCGCCTCCTCCGTGCCTCGCTCCGCCGAGCGCGGGAGGGGCGGGGGCCGCCGTGAGGCGAGCGGGGGGGGGGGCGCGCGGGGCCCGCGCCCCGTGCCGGCGGGGGCGGGAGGTGGCGGTCGGCCCTCGGGGCGCCCGGACACCCTCCGCAGGCCGCCGCCGCCGCCGCTCCGCCTCCCGCCGCCGCCACGTGACCGCCCGCACCGCGCGCAGGCGTCCGAGCGCGGCCCCGGCGCCGCCACAGCGCGATCGGGGCCGCTCCTCACGGAACCCCCCCGGTCCCGGTCCCCGCCGCGGTCCCGGTGCTGTCCCCAAGGGCCGCGTCCTGCAGCAGGGGGCGGCGGGCGGGGAACGGGGGGAGCCCAAGCGGGATTCTGTCTGCACCGGCAGCCCGGTGAGAGACCCTTCGCCTGGGGCAGCCCTGTGGGCTTAGAGTCCCGTTTGGGAAAATAAAATAATAAAAGGGATTTCCTGCATGAAGCTTAAAAATAAATAAATAAATAAATAAATAAATAAATAAATAAATAAATAAATAAATAAATAAAAGTGTAAGAACTTTATAGAAGATTACTAGGATAAAATATCTTTAATGCAGATCGCAGAATCACAGAGTTTCTAGGTTGGAAGAGACCTCAAGATCATCGAGTCCAACCTCTGACCTAACACGAACAGTCCCCACTAAACCATATCCCTAAGCTCTACATCTAAACGTCTTTTAAAGACCTCCAGGGATGGTGACTCCACCACCTCCCTGGGCAGCCTGTCCCAGTGCCTCACAACCCTTTCGGTAAAGAAGCTCTTCCTAAAATGATGGTGGTTACTGCCTAAAATCACGCATTAGCACACCGGGGGTTTACAGCAGGGATCTACCACGAAGCAGCTTGCAGGGCACAGATCCCATCCAGGAATGTGCATCAGATCTGGCAAACCTTTATTAACACAGGGAAACTAAAGTCTCATAAAGAAGCAGTGCCATTGTAGAAATGTCTGATTTTCTTCCTGACAGTCACTGCTTTAATCAGAAAAATGATTATCTGCTCGTGGTAAACAAAGGAAGCACATGGCTCTTACTATTTAAAGCTAGTAAAATGATCAAAAGTCCTTCATGGAAATTAAGAATAAAATGTGTATGATTAGCAACTTGAGTAAGTTCTGTCTTCAAGAGGGGTGCACAGGCCCGTGGAGCTGCCTGGATCCAGCTGGAGCCAGCCCTCGCAAACCCTCCTGACGCTGGCTGTATGCAGATTACTGCTCAGTACCCAGTATAAATGACACGGGAAGAGGAAAACATTTTTTGCAAAACCTTTTAAATGCAGTAACTTCAAATCTCATTTGCCACTCAAGCTGACAACACAAGAAAAAAAATCCAATTTTTTTAATTGACATGTAAATCCATTACATTAAAAAAACCTGTTACTATGTGGCTTATGTTTATATCAAATATTTTTGGTGTATGGAGAACTTTAAGCAGATTGTTCACTTAGCATTTGTGGTTCAAACACTGCCTGCTGAGGGACAAACATTTAGTAATTCTTTGCTAAAGGATTTTTGTGTTTGTCCTTCCTCATGTATGTCTTCTGTTTCTGGGACACGGGGCCCTGCCTCTCCTCCTGCCTCTCTTCCCTAACAGGAGGCACCACAAAGGTCTGAGAAGAAGCGTGGGGGGACAAAGTCATGAAGAGTGGGGCTAGGTGAGGTGGCAATGAACACAGGCCCGTAGTCCAGGCTTGCAACTGTGCTGGCATTTTTGGTTACAGGCGCAGTGCTACCTTGATATTGGGACCAGTGTGTGACAGCTGGGGTGCATGCACCTTGTCCCAGAGCTCACTTCCCAGTCCAAAACCTTGTGAGTCAAGGTCTGGTGAGCAACCCTTCCCCAGCTGCTGAGAAATTCCCTCAGAAATACCAGAAGATGAGATGGGGCATCAGCCACGGGTTAGCAACAAGGAACATCAGGCTTGTTTGATTTTCTGTCAGGGAGTTTCTCTGCCATGAGCCTTCCACATTACAGCAGATGTTTCCTGGGCTTTGTTTTACTCTGTTCATGTCTTTAGAGTTGGAAACAGGAAGCTAAAAGACTTCTTCAGTATCTGAGAATTACCTTTCTTCCACATTTTTCTTTATACTTTCCTCTATGCAAGGACACTCTTTTTTACCTGGATGTATTTAACCTCCTCTTCTCACCAGTCTGATCTTCCCATAAAAGCTAATGCACTTCCCCATCTAGCACACAGATCATAATGCAATTCTAAAAAAATCCCTGTTTTCCTCCAAATCCTGCTGTGTTTGTCCTAGTTACAATCTTAATGCAAAGTTGACCTTTTTCTGTGTGCTTGTTTTTGTATACGTTATCCTCATTAGTACAGAGCACGTGCCATAAACCATAACAAACAATAACAAATAGGGCATTATTTTTCAACAACTGAGTTTTCTGAAAGTACGGTGTTTTCTGGAAGCACACTGAGATCTGCTCCAGCCATTCAAGTGCTTTAACTTCCTGCCCTGGGCTGAGGGGCTCCATGCAGAGAACCTTCCTGTGTCTATCACACATGGAGCTGCAAAAAAAAAAAAAAAAAAGAAAAAAAAAGCCCTTCCTTCACTAGCAGCTTGCCATCTTCCACATCCATTTAGTACTTCATAACATGCTGCTTTCCATAGCTATCTAGGATTTTGTTAATATGCGAGTGAGCATGGTGAGAATGAGAGAGGTGGGCAGCTGGCTGCAAACCCGAGGGCTAGGCTGGGGATGCCCTGGTGTTAGCATCCCCCTGCCTTCGTGGAGGTGCTGGGGGACAGTCGTGGTGGACAGACAGCCTGTAGCCAGCAGGAAGAGCCACAACTGTCAAGTAGCTGTGGTCACACAGGACTTTATGACAGGCTCAGTTGCAGAAGACAATCTGCATCTGAAAATGTTCTGGCCACTGGAGGGCCCTTCGTGGGCAGCGCAGTTTGGTGCTTGAGAGCTATGGCTGTGTAATGCCTTCTGCCCTCTGCTCCAGCCTGTTTCATTTCCATGCGGTACCTTGCCTCTCTGGAAGCTCTCTCTGCCTGCTAGAGCTCTCCTTGCGCTGACCAACATGCAGAAGTCCATCACAGAAGCAGGAAAGATCTTTCCCAGGCTGTTATGAAAACACCTGTGTGCTGCAGGAGCAATTCCCACTCCACCTGATTTGTCCTCAAACTTCAAAATCTGCAGCATCTTTGGTGCAGGATAGATACAGTTTTGTCGATCATGAAAGAGATGAACATTCATGAGAAGAAACCCACCACCTCAGCTGGGACACCCTCTGACAAGATGCTGGCAGCGCTGCACAGGGCAGGGCAAGCCCTGCTCCCACAGCCCTGCTGAGTGGCAGCAGGGGCCTCCAGCCTTTCCTCATCCCAGGCATCACCAGCAAAGTGGCTCTAATAACCCCAGTGAGCTCAGCAGCGTTTCACCCAGCCCAGGCTGGTGGGAGCAGTGCAGGCTCCAGCCTGTCCCCATGTCCATGCAGCAAACAGGAAAACGATGGGAACAGAGCGGCACAGCAGAGAAGCCAGACCATCCTTATTCCCCCTGGATGTCAGCCTTGGCCTTGTTCCTCCTTTAGGCTTTTATATGCAGTGTTCTGGGCTTTACATACACAGGTCAACAGAGGTATCCAGAGCTAGCAAAGCACTGCTTGTTAACTGCACTCATTAATGGCATTGAACCTTTGTGAGAAGCCACTGATTGAGCCAACACTTAGTGCCAGATCCTGTTATCAGCTTATCCCAATGAAAAAACTGCATACGTCGATGGGAAGCAACATGAATGTGAACCGAAACAAGTAGATTGCTTTCGAGACCATAATAGTTACATTTGACAAAGGCATCTGTTTATTTTTTTAGTTTTATTTTGTTCTTTTTTAAAATATTTTATTTATTGTTTTTCTCAGCCATCCTGTATTTTGTGTTCTGAGCTCCTCAGACACTTTGCTGTACAAGTTTCAGGACAAATTCTGCTTCAGAGTTGTTAGATATCTGCAATAGTTGGGTTGAAATCAATGCAGATGCTGCACACCCACATCTCCAGATACGGCCCTTTATTTTACAATGTCTGTCTTACCCGTACAAAATGAAGTGTCAGGAACTTCGTGGTGCCACAAATTAATTTGATCAGATCTCCTCACAACAGATTGAGTCAAAGTACCAGAGATGCTGGGCCAATTACCTGATGAAAGGTTTCAGTACTGAATACATCTGTGCTACACTGATGCCATTTTAAACAGAGAAAATGGGAAATAATTCAAAATATCTTTATTTCTCTTAGCCATTACTTAGGGGACTAAGACCCATCTTCCAATTATTCTAAATTTTATCTTTTTTTGCAATTAATTGCTCTGAAATTGTACCTTGAGGATTTCAAGTGCCCTTTTGAGTCAAGACCAGAGTCTTTATCTTACAAATGTATACAGTTTGCAGCATCAAAAGGGAATTAGGGAAAATAATTGAATGAATAAATAGGAATGTTATCTTTCAAAGTGTTCTGTAATATTTCATGCAAAGTACTGTAACAGCAGTTACCTGACTATTTATTTTGCAGTTGTGCCCAGTAAACCTCCATGTCTGAAGGACACATCATTGCTGTCCCCTACCAGAAAGTCCCAAATTTCCACCAGTATGATTCAACACACAAAAATGCATCCTCCCCTTCCTGTTAAACCCAAGGAGGTCTGTTGCAAGACATGTCATGTTTTGTGAATGCTCCAACTTTGGGCAGTGACGAGTTCTATCGCCTATGACAGAAAAACAAATAAACAGATTCGAGGTCCCTCTCGTGAGGAAAGCCTGTTCTTGCCATATGGGCAGTTTGGTGACACAGTGTATAACTTCCCAAAGATAACACTGTAATTGCCCCGTCTCTTGGCTGAGGCCGCTAACATTTGTAACAGAAAATACTGTAGATGTTCCCATCTGCCAAGTAGCTGCCTCATGGGTGGCTGCCTTTCAGTGGAGCTTAAAAACATCTCTCTCCCTCCTCAGCACAACCTGCAAGAATTAGCGTAAGGTGCTTTGAGATGCTCAGCTGGTTGGTGTCAGGAGCGATTAGTCCAATTATCTATGGTAGCTTCCTGACCACCTCAAAGCAACCCATGCATGCCCTGTGCTAAATGGCAGCTTGTGTGAGGGAGGCGCATTTTAACCAAATCGGTGTCTGAGAGGCTCCCTCAGAAAGACAGCTGGGCTAACGTGCATCAAATGACAGACCAAGGCAACAACAAACAGACATACATATGTAATAAGTACAATGGCCATAGACATGTTTGCACCATGAAGGAAATCATCACAATTTAGACTTCAGAAAATGATCAAATTCCAGATTTTTCAGTGCCAGGTGGCTCTATCTAACTTTCTAGTAAAAACAAACAAAAAATAAAATAAAATAAAATAAAATAAAATAAAATAAAATAAAATAAAATAAAATAAAATAAAATAAAATAAAATAAAATAAAATAGGAGGAAGTGTACAAGCACAGATTGAATGAAATGGTGCAGTGAACAGATGTGGTGCTTTTTTCATTTTTTAAAGTCAAGAAATGCAGAAGTATTCGTATATTCTGTATTTCGTGCTGTGGACAGAAAAATATCTCAGTGGTTTTTGCTTTGTATTGTACCGTTTCTCTCATTCTCTTCAGCTTTTCTAATAGCCACCTGAGCTGAAGTACAGGCCTGAATTTAGCAGGCAGAAAATCCCAAGCCTCTCTGTAGGGATTATACAACTGAGGCTTTCAAAGCAGACTGAGATAAGGCAGTGTAAGGAAAGCTCTGAATCCACTTAATCTGTTTCCATGTGGTTTTCAGTCCATGGTCTGTGCATTTTTTATGTATGTGTAGTATTTCAAAGATATCTCCAGAGAGTATCTAAGCAAAGTAAGTCCATTACCACTAAGCGTAAATTCACTACGGAGGAGGCTGGACTAATGTAAGAAAACTACTGGGGGGTCCATAAGTTGTAAAAAGTTGAAAACCATTGTTCTGGTTACAAAACGTGTGGTGGGGCAGCTGTTATGGGAACAAAAGCAGTGAATTGCTGGTCTACGCTAATAAAGAGGCAGACTGGTTCAAAATTGGTCTTCCAGTGAGTATGCACAGCTACTTAATTCAAAATATTTACTCAAAAAAATCAAGGTATGCAGTGATGTGAGAAAAGCAACTAATACAGGAGGCTGCATGCTGGTAAAAGTCAGCTGGCCCATACAGAACATTAAAGGATTCCCTGATATTCCAGATACAGGCACCTACAAATACTACATTAGGCTGCATTAATTATTGACTTACACAACAGGCAAAGAATGAACTTGGGAAAGAAACAGAGATAAAGTTTACAGTATTATCAGCAGCTGTTTTTTCCTGTCATTGTTTTCTTTGCTAATGGTCCTGCTCATTAAAATTAAGATGTTGATTAGAATTGGGCTTTTGAAAAGACTGAAATTAATGATAAGATGCTGCCAAAAGATGTGTCCTCCCTTCATTCCTATAACAATGACTGGGCTGCTTACATTTCAAATATTTTTTTAAAGAAAAAAACAGAGATGTATGTTGGCACCACTAACCCCCCTGTGTCACCCTGGGTAGGGAATACAGAAAGTTTACTCAGCAGTGTAGATACATGTGTGTGAATGCAGTGGTCTCACTCTGGAGAGAAGGAGGCAGCCATTTCAGAACATGCACATCACTTGGGTTGATCTCTCTAAAGCCTTGTTCAGTGAGTATGTTGTTTGGGAGGTGCTATAATATTGTGGCTCCAGCAGCATCCACGCTCCTGGGATCCTTCAGGCCAATGATGAAGCTGTTGGTTCTCCTGGCCCCATGAACTAGTGAGATCACCTTGACTTTATCCACTTCATGGCCCCTGGCTACAAGACATTCAATATCTTCTTCAGGAAGTTCACCTGTAGGGATTTTAAAAGAGGGGTTTGTAACTGAAGCCACTGTTGCCTTTGATACAAAGCTCTGTCTTAATCCTGTTGGGATCTCCAGTGTCTACAAAACTGCCTGTGGTGTTTTCAGGTGTCCCAGATAGACCTGAGTGGCCGAAGAGGACCAGCATTCACCGCCCTGAGCATGCTCTCAGCAGCAAAGAGTTGGACAGTGTTCTGTGTAGGGGAGGAAATGAGAAGATCCTGAGGATCAGTCAAACACATGGAAGACCCTCCTCTTTAGAAAAGGGGAAAAATATGTTGTTGGCACAGATAGATCAGGGAAGCTGTGGATGTCCCATCCTTGGAGGTGTTCAAGACTAGGTTGGACAAGGCCCTGAGCAACCTGATCTAGAGGGAGATGTCCCTGCCCATGGCAGGGGAGTTGGAACTGGATGGTCTTTAAGGTCCCTTCCAACCCAACAAACAGTTCTATGTTTCTGTGATCCTAATTATTCTGTTTACAGAACTAAGGGCAGTCCCTGCTCTGAAGAGCTCAATTCGAAATAATACTAATGGCATTAATCAAAGTAAGATACAAAGCAACTCAAAACAAATGACAGTAAACCAAGTTGCCAAATGTAAATTAGAACGTGATAAGCTTTCCAACCTCCTCTTTATGTAATTCTTAATCTTCCAGCCTAACTTAGGCTGTTCACTCTTCTGCTTTTATTTTTTTTTATTTGGTGTTTTGTAATTTTCATATGAACAGAAGTGCCTGAGGATACAAAACAGGGGATGCAGCTGGAGAAATCTAGCAGGCACACAAAAATCCCATACATATACCTTGTTGATTCCAAATGTCCAAAACTACAAATTAGGGCCTTTTGAAGTTTTGGATTTGTTTTAATTACGTTCTAGTTTTCAAGCCTGTGGGTCACACCTGACAGGCATTGTTAGATTTTCCTCTGAAATGGGAAGGCCTAGAAAATTTGGCTATTTTGTGTGAAATAAGAACAAAATATCATGTATGACTCTCTGTGCTAAGATATGGGGCTTTATGAAAAACACCAAATAGACCAAGACTTGCAATAACAAGGACAAGAGCTGGCAGTACAGTCTCCAGCGTGTCAGCGTTGATGCTGAATTTCCAGTACCGTCAGCCTAAAAGCCTTGTCCTAAGCCTTGTCTTCTCTGCAGCTCCCAGAGTTAGAGAGACAAACTGGAAAGTGACAGGAAAGCATTTATGGCAGTGGTAATAAAGTGTGTGAAGATCTGCTAGCTTTCATAACCTGTCTGGGTGAAGATGTGTTTACAATCTTGTTTATCTGGATACACGCAGTGACGTAATATCAGATCACACAAAAGGTTTTCAGGTAAGGCTGCTGCTCAGAGGTGGGTTGGGACAGAGGGAGGGTAGGTGAGAAGCACCCAAAAGAATTGGAAGAGGTAGTGATGGAGGGGCCAGGGACTGTTCCCAAGACAACAGCATGGCTCAGCAAGGGCTCCAAATTTTGATGAAGCTAGATTACTACTTTTGTCTGACCCCAAACCTGCTGTACCCAACAGGGATCCTACAACATGGGGAGCTGTACACTGCGCTATTGCACTTCCACAGCAGTGTGCTATGGAAATGGTGCTACTCTCCTGAACATGCCAGACCTCTAGACTGTACCACACCCAGCATCCATACTCACTGTCAACCTGCAAGGTGTTGGACTGAAGCTGTGGGTGAAGTCGACCAAGTGACAAACTTTCACTCAGATTCTTGTTAAGTGCTAAAACATTTACCAAAACCTGCGAGAGAATGAAAGATCCTCAATAGTAAAAAAGTAATGAGAGTAGAAGTGAACTTCCTGAGCATCTCCCTAATAGGTGGCTCCAACATCTGCAGTTGCAGCAGGCAAAGAAGAATTTGAATTGCTTGCCAAACTGCATGAACTAATGCAGGTTTTCAAACACACAAAGAGAACCTTGAAATGCATCCCATGTATCATTGATAGAAACATGGTAGCTCTTCAGGATTGCATGGGCATTTTGCCACATAGTTACTGCTAAATTAGAAGAGTTAGTAAGTCTGGAACTTGACATAATCTCTAAAACTGTATTTGTTACAGCCAGAAGATGTTACTTCTCACAAAACAATAGGAAACAATGGTTGGCTTTAATTTTGCCCTGAATTATGCTTTTCAAGGGTAAGGAAAATGGGAGCCAACCTTCCTTTTAATAATCCAGTGTTGTTGTGCATACAGTCATGCTACCGGCAAGTACTTCACCCAACTACAAATAATAAATTGCAAGGAGATCCCCAAATTGTAGTGAGTGCTGAGCAGGGAGGAATTTAGGCTAAAGTGCACTAAAAAGAGCTTTCCATAGGGTAAAGAGCTACCAGAGCTACACAGACTAGGACGTTAGGATGGAAAATGTGCACTGCAGGAGGAGACCCTCCCTTGGCGTTGAGCCCAGCAGCTGCTTGAGGGAGTGTGCACCCTGACACAGCACTGACCTGAACGATGCCGCTCAAGGCTTTGTCCCCATTGTTAGCTCCCAGGCACAGGTATGTCCCGCACATCCCCTCAGATGGTCTCACGATGGTGGGCAACAAGAAAGACAGGGGCCGTTTCCGAGGCTGAATGAGGTTTTGCTGCAGATGAGGAAAAGACACACCAAAAAAATTTCAGCAAGCCGACAAAGGCTTTGCTGGTGTTCAAGTTGTGCAAGTTAACTTCTTACTCTTTCTGTCTGAGCCGGCAATTACACCTCTGTAGTTTGATAAGGCTGCCACTGTCACTACTATGACAATGTTCTCTGATGTTAACAGGATCCAGCCCATTTCTTGCCATGGCTTTCATGGAAGTTTTACAGAGGAAATACAGAGCCATTCACCCACTCCTAAAGTATCAACTCAGCAAAATGGGACAGTTTTGCGATACATGGCAAGAAGAATCAACAAGGCAGCACTGGAAGATACCAGTACTGATCTGTAATTTTGTGTTTCCGAGAAATTATGATTTTTCTTCTTCTATTACTGTTAAACATTCAGAGTAGTAATTCATGAAAAGAATTCTTAATTCAAGTTCCCAAAGGACAGTTGCTCTAAAGTGCATTTGGGCTTCAAGAAAAATCACAGAATCAAAGAATTGTAGGGGTTGGAAGGGACCTCGGGAAATCATAAGGTCCAACCCCCCTGCCAAAGCAGGTTCCCTGGAGCAGGCTGCCCAGGTAGGCATCCAGACAGGTCTTGAATATCCCCAGAGAAGGAGACTCCACAACCTCCCTGGGCAGCCTGTCCCAGTGCTCCGTCACCCTCACCGTGAAGCAGTTCTTTCACATGTTGGTGCAGAACTTCCTGTGATCCATTCTGTGGCCATTGCTCCTTGTCCTGTCCCCACAAACCACTGAAAAGAGGTTGGCCAAATCCCTCTGTCTCCCACACTTCAGATATTTACAAACATCAATAAGATCCCCCCTCAGTCTTCTCTTCTCCAGGCTGAACAGACCCAATGCTTGAAGATGGCCTCCAGAACAAGCTGTTCCCTTTCCAGGGACAGAGGTGAGACTGACTGGCCTGTAGTTTCCCAGATCCTCCTTCTTGCCCTTTTTGGAGACCGGAGCAACACTGGCTATCCTCCAGTCTTCAGGCACAAAAATAGGTGCCTTAGACATGCAGCTGCACTATGCTATTTGACAACATTGCATTATAGTGATAACTGGTACACAAAAAGCCTTCTGCTTACTCTGTTTCAGTGGCTTGTATAATAAAAAGATACAAAGAACTGTCTATAGAAAGCTACTAAGTTATTAATAAGGCAACAAACAGCCTCACCATTGTGGAGAAAAGAAAAAAGAAAAAAAAAGTTGTGCAGACAACTCAAAAAAAAAATTGTCACATTGTTCATTACCGGCCTGGGAATGGAGTGGTTCATTGTTTTGTTTTGCCAGGAGAAGTCCAACATCTGGCTGTTCAGAAGGATTCCAGAAGGTGTTATTATTCCACTACCAAAGGGACGATTCAAAGAACTGAAAAGAAACAAGAAGAAATCTCATAATATTCCTCTCGGTGATTTATTGTACACCTTGAGGCCTTCAGTCCTCCATTTTTTTCTACAATCTTGGTTTGACAGAGAATATTCTATGTTTGTTTTTTTTTTACAGTCAGTAAGATGTGCACAGCAGGAGTCTCCATGTATTTGGGAGCAGGCACAGTGACCACATGGGTAATGGTGGGCCAGACCCTCGTTGTACTGAAGGATTCTCCTCTAGATGATGAGTCTGTCTCCATGCTGCTGAATTCATCACCTCTCTAGGGAGCAGACTCTGGCCAAACCAGGAACACAAGGGCTGTGGGCAGAGTTAGTAAGGTTGCACAGGGCAGAGCAGTACCTCAAAGCCTTCACAGCCCACATATCTCCATCCCATCTTCCCCATTCTTCTTGTTGCAGGACTAACTGGGACAGAACAGCACCATCAGGGCTGGGGAGCTTGGAAATGCTGTTTTTACTTTAAGGATCAATTCAAAATTTATTCTGTGACCACAAATCTTGTCTAGAAAAGCACAACCTCTCTCACTAAACTTTACCTTTTGAGGCTCTCTGAGGGGCAGACCATGGGCTGACCCAGTAGGCTTGAAGCAGCAGCTCTAGGCTAGGTTTGTTTTGGGGGGGAAGCCTGCCGCCCCCTGTGACAGAGCTTCAGATATGGCTCCATCCTGTCCTGCTGAACCTGCTTTATTCTCGCCGCTCCCACCCTCTGAGCATATTGTGGAGAGAAGCAACTCCTTTACCTTACAGCCACAACAATGAAGTCGTCAGGCCCCATGACAAGAACCTGGCTGGCAGCAGGTCCGCTCTCCACAGAGAAGTGCGGCAGGCGGAAATCAGACGAGAAGGACTGGGAGTCGTTAATCAGCTGGCGCAAGGAGTTAGCTTCTGATTTGCTTCAGCAATGAGGGAGTGAAAGGGATAAGAAGGCAATGAGCTTAGAATGCTTGACATCTCTTGGTGGGAGTACATCTACATAGCTAAGGGCTGTGCTTCTCTGAGGAGGCTGGTCCTAAGGACAGGGAGCTCCTCTGGTTCATCTGATGGAAGGAAATGAGTAGGCTCAGCCCACAAAACAAGGGAACACCATGAACCTCCCAGGCTCTATCTGTGGGCACGAACTCACCCACTGACAGTCATGAGGTGTCACCACTGGCTGAGTGCTGGTCCTCTGAGTGCAGAGGAGGGTGAGACAGATCCAGCACTGGCCACCAACCATGGCTAAACCTGGCTCTGAGGTAGCAGGCTGGGCTGAAGTCCTGAGTCTGGCCTCTCCTGCATCATTGGATGTACTGCAGAGAGAGTTTGTCTGACCTCCTGAGAAGGAATAGTTAGAGGGCTCAGAAAGTGGGAGGAACCCTCAAGATCAAACTGGCTCCAGAAAACCTCTGTGTAAGGACATTTGATGATTCATCTCCAGAGACCTGTGGTACCAGCTGTGATCCTTGTGGGAAAGTGATCGCTAGGCTGGACACTCAAAGACTGACCTTTCCTCAGTAAAACAGAGGCAGAAAAACCTCAGGTCTCCCTGTGCATTGAAAAGAGTAAATCCCCAAATGATATCCAGATCAGACATCTTGCAACTACCACTGTGCCCATCAGCCTCAGACCTACCTCAACATGCTTTCTGCAGCATGAGTGACAGACACATCATCGGATGGGTCTCCCAAGTTGCTAGCTTGACTCAGGGCTACTTTTAAGGTCTGAGTTGAACACACAAAGAAAGAAAGAAAGACAGACAGACATATAGCATCATTTAGGTGGACCTGGAAAACCATCTTTGATACCCCAAAGAGGAGGTACCTGCTCATCCAACATGTTGGCTAAACCCTATGAACTCAAATGTCCACTTCAGTGAAAAGGGCTGCCACATGGGTATGGGGATCAAGGGGCATCAGATTTTCATGGCAAACTGTATGCTGAGGGAGCTGAGTGTATCAGGTGATATTTTATGTATGAGGGAGCAGCAGGCTCCAGAATCTGCAACTATCTGAGGCAGCAGCACAGCTCAGATTTACACTTTAGCAGTCTATTTGCTCATTCTCCTCTGGGAATTACCTAAAAACAATTTTGTACAACCAAGGAATAAATGAATTATTCTCCAGCAGCCTAACAAATTCAGACAAATGTTGAATCTCCTCTTACCTCTGCCATCCAGTGCAAGATATTCCCCCTGGATGCTTGACTTGAGATGTTAAAGCCCTCAAGGATGTTCAGTGCTGTGATCAGTGCAGGACCTGCATGTGGAGGTGGGGGAGTCAAAACAAGATGACCTGTGAAGGGAAGAAGAGAGAAATGAAGTTCCATTTTTAGATACTGTTCAGTGATAATTCTTTCCCATAAAGTAGTATTCTTGAGGATGGGGAAGCCTTTCCAGATTTGGGGAGATAATTAAAAAGTGTTTCCTAAAATATTCCTGCTGTGTCTTTCTGTTTCTTTAAGATGCATAAAGGAAGTCCAGAGAGGGATGTTTCTTTACATCTGAAATTCAATTCTTGTTGGTTGGCTGTGTGGTTTCTGGACTTCAGTATGGCTGAATGGAGATGAAATGGGTTTGTAATGTTACAGCTGTACGGAGAGTGAATACAGGGATTTCTATAAGAATATGATATTTTATAAACTTTTTTTTTGCATAAAACAAACTTTTCTCCTCTGTAGATCAACTTTGGGAGTCATCTTCAGATGTAGGCAGTAGTGTGTGATCCAGCTACATCTAGATATTGCATCAATGTGTGACCATGTTGCATCTTTACATGGTAAAATTCTATCAAAACACAATGGGTCACTACCAAGGAAAAAAACAGGCCCATTTGAAAGTTCTAGAAACCTCCTGAACCTCCTCTGATGCATCAGGCTCAGTAGGAAACAGAAGGAATCTCCCAGAAGGGCTTTTCTGCAGATGCCATTATAGACATTGTCACCTCCTGCCAGATGAAGCAAACTTTTAACTGCAGTTGCGTGGCAGTGGGTCAGGCAGCAGCATTTACCTCGATATACCGTGTGGACAGGATCCTCCACTATGACGCTGTAATTGCTGAAGTCTTCCTCCACCAAGACTCCTCCATAGTTGTGCACCTGAGTGGGAGAACAAGGCAGTGCATGCTGAAAAAGCTGGGTCAAGGCTTTCTGCATTCCTCATGCTGGCCTGGGTGAGCAATCACCATGTTGTTAAATACCTGTGAGATTTCTGACCACTTCCAGTGCAATCCAGGCGCTATTTTTTTCAGGATCCCTTGAATAATCTGTGTTTTCATGGCCTTGGTGGCCTAGCTCACCACTCACTACCTCTGGAAGCTCTGCAGCTCACCTTCAAAAGCTCACCCACTGAGCTCACTCTAGCTGTGCTGGAAGTTCTGCCAACCCATGAGGATGGGGACTTGCATTGCCTTGCAGCCTTCTTCCCCCTTTTCCCCCCCCCCCCGGTGGCAAGGATGCATATGTTAATGGTTATGAAGCATTTGACTACTTCCAGGAAGGACCCTGGGTGCAGCAGGTGCCTATCATAAGAAACCTTTATGCCTCAATTCCCGCCCTATTTTTAATTATTTCAGGTGATAGAAATGTTGATGTACCCTTGGTCTTTCTGTAATACTTTCCCAGAGGTAGAACGTACTGGGTTTAGTAATTCTCATGTATGCAGTAAAGGTGGGTAATTCCCTCCACTGCAGGTCCTCTATGGCTGAATCATGATGGAAATAGACCATCATGGACCATCATGATGGAAATAGACCATCACTCTGCTGGCCTTAAAATCCCCTGACACAAGTACCACAGTCAGTACACAGGTGGTACTGTGCTCGTGGGCCACCTCTTGTCTTTCTCCCAGGAGAAGCCATGCAGGCTGTTAAGAGGTTCTGCTACTGTGTGACCTCTGGATTTCTATCCAGAACACCCAACTTGGCAGGAAAACTCCAGCAGAAGTGGTGGAGTCACCGAAGCAGGAAAGCTAAAGTAGTGTGTATCTAGAGGGGTTAGCATGTCAAACCACCCCAAAACTGCAAAAGAAATTGTAGCTCCTCTGTGGAGTGCCTGTTCCCTCCCTAAGGCGATCCTAGAGAGCCAGCCATGTTGCTCTCAGTGGCTGAGATCAGCCTGTGCCAGAAGCTCCTGGAGCTCGGCCAAAGGAGAGCTGGGGCGAAGCTGCAGGACATGGGGCAGGTGGAGTCAGAGGGCGCAGAAAATACAGAAAACCCATTCAGCCACATACTGCAGACACCGTCTCAAATTCCCTGGATAACACTTTTCTGCACCAGTGCCTTCCCAGCTCATGATAGAAACAAAGGGTAGGGTGTTTTGGAGTTTTAACACCCCTTCCTTTGCTGAAACAATAAACATTGTGAAGCTGATGTGGGAAGCCAGCACTTTGCTCTGCAACCGAATTTGGGCTAGCACACTTGATCCAGAGCCTGGTGAGGTCCTTTGTGTTGCAACCCTGGGCCTTGCTCCTCCACGGAGAGCCTGTGTTTCCCTGCAGCAGCCCTCAGATCAGGGGAAAGGAGTGATAAAGCAGGGTTAGGCTGTGGAGATGCACCACAAGCTTGGGACTTCTGTTCATTGTTCTCCACCTCCGCTGTGGTCCATGTGAACCATAGGAGAAGGTTTCCTAACACAGAGCTCACATGTCTAAGGCTGGAGCTGAATAAGCCCAGCCCAGATTCCTGATGACGTGTTGAAGGAGCATCACCTGAAACATGGTGACAGGGGAAAATGGTCCCACTAACCACCCTGACTGCAGCTACACAGGTATAAAGTAGATTTCCAGTATAACTTACATAAAAATTGTCTTAGTGTGCTCATAAATATTCATCACCTCTCCCACTCTGGCCACAGTAGTTTTTGTTTTTTGTTTGTTTTTTTTACTGGAGTAATTCCTTGTTTTTTCCTTCTTTTCTAGAGCACCTCCAGCAACAGGAGTTAAACTTGGGCAAACCTAAGTGGAACCAAGACTGTCTGATCATCCACCCACAAAGCTCACAGTTTTGTTTTCAAATCATCCTCACAGAGCCTGTAACTCACACAGTCCCATTAACGACAACAATTTTCTTCTCACCAGTAGTGCACCTCTCCAATAAGGAGTGAGGAGCTTATCTCCAGGTGTTGTCCCAGCTTAACGAGGTGATGTGACAGGTGGCATTCCCCTCCCAGGCTGTACTGTGCCGTGGCCTTGGGCAGAGACAAGGACAGATGTGTCTCACCTCAGAGATGATCTCCTGGGTCAAGTTGCCGCTGTAGAAGGCTGATGGCCCTTCTGCTCCCACCAGCTCCAAGACGGCTGCGAGGTCCAGGCGCCTCACAAACATGCCAGGCAGCAGAGGCTGGCCGTCTGGCAGGAAGATCTCCCGGAATTTGTCAGAGTAGTTCAGGTCCTTCAGTTCAGTCAGAGCTTTGGCTGTGGGTGAGAAGGGGAGGGGCAGGGGAAGGGCATCCAGAAACCCCAGGATGCGTGGACATGCAGGGGACCTGGGGACTTGCTGCTGCCTCTTGCCATTTCCAAACCAGCGAGACAGACCACAGGCGGGTAGATTGCATCCCCACTGCAGCTAGGAAGGAAACCCAAAGAAACCCCACCACCTCCCCACCAGCCCGGGGGAAGGGCTCCAGGTTAGCTGTCACCGTGCTCCCCTCTTGTAGACCCCTGCTTTGACTTGCTCACCTCCCACCACCACCCATTCCCAATTCCAAAGCGTTCTGATACCCCACATACAACCACCTACTCCCTCTCAAGCCCTGCCTACAGCCTGGTACCCTTGTGGTGGCTTCCTCTGCACGGAGCAGCCACCTTGACTCCCCAGCATGTGCTCACCCAAGTCATGTGTGACATTAAACCCGTCCTGAGCAACAGCAGCCACGAGGCCCAGCAGCTTTGACCAGGAGAGCCTGCCAAAGGAGAGCAGAGGAGGAGCCGTGTGCCTTGGAGGTGCGTGGCACAGCCACCGGAGCGGGCAGGGGCTGGCCTCTGCACCTGGGGGCTCTCGGCACACCAGGCTGCAGGGCCAGTTGTGGCCAAAATGAGCACTGAGCTTTGTCATTTCTTTTCAGCAGGATCATCGCAGTGATCCGTGTTGTGCCCCAGAGGAAATGACAATGCAAAGATGGGGAAATGGGCATCTTTGGAGCAAAACCTCACATTCCTGAGCAGTTATTCAGACTCTCCCTTTTGCTGTCCCAGTAGGGCAACAAGGACAACCACATTTCTCAGTGTCTATCTAAAGAGAGAGCTGAAAAATGTATGAAAATGCGTGAAAATATTCTGCACATATTTCTAAGATAACATTAACTGTCTGTCCTGTTAGAAAACATTTGCCAGAATTTCACTTTGTAGAAAATCTGACCAAGCTGATTTATTTCGTTAAATAAAGCGCCAAAAGATGAAGGTACTTTTCAACACAAGCCCACAGCTACCCGCTTACTAATGTTTTTGACTAGTGGCTGAGAGCACAGTCTGATGGTGAGGGGCTGCATACTCCCAGCTCCCCGGGGACCGTGGGGCACAGCCTGCGCGGGGCAGAGAGCTTACCTCCCATGCAACTGGTGCGCCTGGTGCATGCCTTGTATCATGCCTGGCACCCCCACCAGCAGACCTGGCTGTAGAAAAGGAAGGATGAAAAAGAAGAGTAGAGTCTCCTTCCTGTGAGGACATGGTCCCCAGCTGCAAGTCAAGGAGCTGCACTTCATGCTCATAAGGAAGGTGTTTGCATCGTTTTTAGGAGACAAGAAGGGGTCTGTAGCAACACACTAAATTAGGGAATAAGTCCTTGGAAGGAAAGAGGAAACTGCAATACCAGTGTCAGCCCAACTAGGTCAGGAGAAATAACCCAGCAGAATGACACAGGACCTTGCTCCCTCCTGGAACTTCTGTTCTCCCAGCTACCCCCTGCTGGAGGGAGATGCCTTACTCCCTGCCCTCACCCCAGCGGACCTCCTTGCTCCCCAAGCCCTGCACACTCCAGGCATTCCAGGGATGATGAAGGAGCGTTTCCCACAGGCTCCCCATGTCTGCAGGGCATGGACGTCCCATGGTGGACGAGGTCTCCAGCCACTTCCCTGGGCATCTTCCACTGGACCCAGGAGCTGTTGGGAGAGGACAGCTGGGGACACCAGCCAGCTCTGGCCCCGAGGGAGGGCTCCTCACCTTGGTGTCCTTCTGCAGGTCCCCTTCCAGCGGGATGCCCAGGGGAGCCACCTCACGGAAGTCGATCACCTGGCTCCGGTTCTTCCGGATGTCGTGGACCAGCATCACCCCACCCCTGTGGCAAAAGTGGGGTCATGGCATGGCACCGTCTGTCCCAGATGCAGCCACTGCCATAATGCCAGCACAAAGCATGGGTTTGAATTGACTGAGCCTGCAGCAAGGCCGGGTCAGCCCCTGACAGCCTGCCCAGAGAGCCACTGGCTCTGTTCCACTGTTGGGCTAGGACAGTGTGGGATTTGCTTTCTAATACTAGCTGTTTTGCAACAAAGCAGGTGCTTTGCTTACAACGGAGCAACCTCCTGCCCAGCTTGGAGGAGCTATCAGGTGGTTTTATGCAATGCTCCCAGGATCTCCTGTGAAGCCAAGTGCACTGGGCCCACGCAGGCGCCAGCCCAGGGATGTACCGGGAGCAGGAGGGGAGTCGGGGCCGGCTGGAATCGGGCCTTGGGCTCCTGCTAACGAGAAGCAGAGTTTACAGAGGGAAGCGCTCGATCTCTGCAGGTGCTGGGATTGACCCTGGGTGCTGTGAGCTGCTGGCACCCCGCACTGGGGCTCAGTCACCCACAGTCACTTTTCAACTCTCTCAAGCCTGCGGCTGGCACTGTGCTGGCAGCTGCTACCACAGGCACAGAATTTCCCTCACAGGGGGCTCTGTCCCTTGCTGCCACATCGGGCCCTTTCAGTGGCTGCAGCCTGTGGGAAGGTCAATATCCCCATGCAGACATGGACACGTCCTGAGGCCAGAGTCCTGGTCCTGCATGCTGTAGCTTGGCAGGACAGGAACCAACACGCTTGAGCCCACCCGCAGAGGGCAGGGGTCACCACCTACCCGCCGATGCCCGACACGTGGGGGTTCACAATTCCCGCGCAGAGGGCTGAGGCGATGGCTGCATCCACCGAGGAGCCCTGCTTGTTGAGCACCTTGATGCCCAGGGCTGTGCAGTGGGCAGCGTCCGTCACCACGGCACCGTGCTGGAAGATCTGCCGGAGAGGAGATGGTTGTACCAGGCTGTCAACCCGCTTCGGCCAGGTAGCCGCAGGGCCAAGCTGCTCTGCTCCCAACAGCCACGTTTTGAATTCCAGTAAGAAAGCAAATAATCAAAAAAATGCACAAAACTCCCATTCTGGATTTGCAGCCAGGTCTGCCCTGATGGGCATGAGGTGGAGAAGATGACCATGATGGTTGTATGCCCCTCAGGCTACAGCTGAAAATGTTCTGTGGTGTATTTTTCCTGAAGGTGGCATGACCCTACAACCACGCTGCCTTTGCTCTGCAGAGGAGCACTGCTCCATGGGAGGGTTTTGCTGAGGGGTCAGCTCTGATTTCAGCAATCCCCCTGCACAGATCCTTCCAGAGATGGGCCCTGACATATGGATCCCTAAAACTCTGCAAGTGGAGATGCACAGACATTACCTCCTGCTGTTCTAAGAGCAGCTCTTGAAAAGCATTCACAGCTGGCTCTGACTATGGCTGGAGAGACACCAGTGGGGCTGCCTGCTGCCCCCACATCACCCCCAGACCTGCTGGGCACAGCTGCCCCAGCACGGTGCAGGAGCTCAGACCTCAGTCTGACACCACCAATTGCCCCCAGCTCCTAAAAAAGCAACACGATAAAGCTTTCAGACAACTCGGGATATTCTATGATTCTACGAATTTAGGACAATTGCTGAGAGAGGGACTCAGCACCCAGGGTCTCGCTGACACCTACCAGGGCTAAACCACTGGCAAGGAGGCAGATGAGGGAACCTCTTCTGTTTTCAGAGCCAAAGCCCACAGCATGCTCTAAAGCCAGTTTCATCTTACCTGAGGGTCCCCGAAATAGATCTGCATGATCAAGGCCACCGTGACCCCTGTGGCGAAGGTGAGGCAGGCAGTGATGATGACAGTCAGCCCATCCTGCCGGCAGCTGCAGTCTCCGGAGAACGGGTCCTTGCTGGTCTCCCGCAGAGGGGACACGTCCTGGCTGCCCATCTCCGAGGAGGACGAGGGCAGGCGCTGGAGACGTGCAGACTTCAGGAAGGAGTCTGGGTCTTTGTGAGCAGCAGGGAGAAAACAAGGGTTAGGTATTGAGCAACACAGGGCTCCTGTTGCAGTGTTTACCCAGCACTAACATTACATGGAGCTGTGTCCAGCAAGGCTATTACCTTCCCTATTGATACCAGCTCTCAATAGACTTTCTGGCTCAGATGCTGCTCTGGGCTCTTTTATTGTTTCCTTCCTTTAGCTCTACCTATTCCAAGATGACTTCCATGGAGATTAAGAGGGAAAAAAAAAAAAAAAAAAAGATGGAATTTTTCTCCATTTTAGTCTGTTCACAAGCTTCCAGGGACGGACCCATTTGGATGGCTGACTTGCAAACAGGTCTCAGAAATGCATCAAGACTGAAGAAGAGGAAATTCAGATTTGAAAGAGCAGCAGCCTTATTTGGAGCTATGCTTGAGCATCTGAGCAAAATAGAGGCCCAGGCACAGGAAACATCCACTGAAGCATGACGAAGTGGGGGGCAGAGAAGAACAAACCTGCAAATTGGACCTCAGCGGGTCCTCCAGGCCTGGCTGCAGGACAGGCTTTGCTTGAATTCCTTCCTCTGGCTGACGAGATCCCCTACGAGATCCAGCTGCGTGCTGAATGCCCAGGTGGTGAATGCAATGGGAGAGAGTTTTGGCCAGGCAGAAAGCAAGTCTCAGGGTGACCAAAAAGATCCAAAACATACCTTGACTCTGCCCAGATCAGCTGCTGCCTTTGAGGTAGGGAGGAGGCCTGCTGAGCACACCCAGACAGCACCGTTTGGGCTGTCCCTGATGGTCACCACCTGGCCCCGATCGGCTCAGGGCAGCCAGGAGGTCCTGGGGCTCCCCAAAAACAAGCAGGGCAGGAAGAGGAGCACTCAGCAGCAAGGGCGAGGTGCTCAGGACTGCTCCCCACCAGTCTGCAGCGGGGCTGGCCTGGACTGGGGGATTGTGAGCTGCTGGGGCCCAGCAGGAGTTTGGGGCACAAACCTGGAACTTTGGCTGGGGAGATGAAGGCTGAGGGGTCCCTACAGCCCAGCTCGTCACTCGCTCAGCAGACATCCAAGGGGTGGTGATGGTGGTGGCAGGGTTGTGTGCCTGTCCTGGGGCCGTTCTGTTCTGGGGACATTTCTGGATGTGGTGACAAGCAAGCAGAAAGCCCCACAGCCCCGCTGCACCTCTGCCTCCTCTGTCAGAAGCACCTCCCTGGGGGCTGCCACCCTGTCCTGTGACAGTACCCCAGGGCCATGCTCAGCCCCAGGCAGGTCGCTGGGACCAGGCAGGGGGGTGGCAGCTCTAATTTCAGTAGCGCTGCAACCCCACAGCCAGAGAATCCCCTTGGAGTGAGATTAATCCCCTTCATACCACAGGGACTCAGGAGCAGAGCTGGGAAGGCCACAGAACTGGCACCTCTGGTCTGAGCACATGGAGCTGCAGCGTGTGGGCAGGGGGACCCAGCTGAGGGCAAAGTACCCCAAACACCGGCTACATGCATTGAGGCCCTGCTGCAAGGACGTGGTCAAGCATCGCTCGTTGGTGGGAAGCAGAGAGTAATTTCTTTCCTCTGCACTTCCACACAGCCTTTGCTTGTGTTTTTTTTTTGTTTGTTTTTTTCCCTTTCCCTTTTCCCTTTAGTTAAATTGTTTCATTAATAATATTTTTCCTTTAATAATTATTTTTCATTTAATTAAATTATCCTTATTTCAGACCGTGAGTTGTTTCTTTCCTTTTCTTCTTCCCCTCCTCTTCTGAGGGGATGAGAGAATGGTTGTGGTGGAGTTCAGCTGCCTAGCAAGGTAAAACCACCACACACGTGGACAGCGTGGCCATGATTTGGCAGGAACGGGCTGATCTGGAGCACAGGGCAAGAAGCATCCTGTGCGGTTAATGTGCAGGTGCCTGTCCCAGCACCAGTGTTCCCCCTTCTTCCTTGCAAGAGAAGCCACCAAACCCTACTTGGCTTCCACAGGAGCTGTGGAGGAGGCCTGTTTTCTTGTGGGAACCGGCGCTGTGGGGACACAGGACCACCTTGGCTCAGGACATGCTGCGGTGGGGCCAGCAGAGGCCAGAGCTGTTTGCGTGCCCCAGTGGGCACTTGAACATGGCACTCTGCAGTCCTTTGGGGTGGTTCTCCCCATCACCAACAGCACAACAGTGTACACCCCTGTTAGTGAGACCATCTGTGTGGCAGAAACCAAAGGTCTGGATTACCTCCCCTATGGGTTTGGCAGATGATGTGGCATGAAGAAGCATGGATGGCTTTTGCAACACACACATGATGTCAGACGAGTGCGAGGCTCCACGTGGCAGCACAGGAAATGCAGTTCTTCCAGGTGGCACCTGGGGACACCAAGTGCTCGGAGTGGAGACCTGCACCTGGCAGGACCCCAGCATAGCCCAAACCACAGAAACCTCTGCTTGTGCCCCACACACAAAACAAGAGATCTCGTGCTACTCCTGCCATACTGCCCACGGCAACTTCACCTTGCAGGGTCCAGTCACAGGGGAGTACTGGGAGGAATGGGATGAGGACAATGAAAACCACTTGGACACAGTGAGATGAGGCCTAGGACACGGTACGAGTGGCGCTGACATCCACCTGCGGGTTATCGAGCAGTCCAGGAGCTGCATGCACTTGGCTGCGGAGCAATTTGTGACCAATTGTTGTCACTCCTCAGACCCCAAATCCTGCTCCCTCAGCAAATGGGTCAGAGCAGGAGCAGGCCCTGGGACTAACGAAACCACGTGCAGTGAACTGCAGTCAGTGGTGCTACACAAGGAAGAGCTCAGGGCTTGTGGTAGTTACTGGGGAATCTTAGGCAGTGAAGGCCTATGTTGCTTGTGGAAACATGACATGGAGGAGAAAAAAAAATACTCTGGACTATTTACAAGAAAGCAATAAAATAAAAACAGGCAAAAGGTTTTCTCAAGGATGAAAGGTACACCTGGCTTTATTAAAATCATGCATCTGGCAGGAAGGAGTGCTAGCTCTTTGCCCAAGTCCTTGTATCTGCTGCTAACACCATCTTCCAGGGCAGTCCCAGTGCCTGCTACTCTAGGCATGGCCCAGCAAGACCAATGAGGGGCTCTGCAAGGACTGGGAAAAATAAGGAGGTGGGAGCCCAGCAAGCTCCTGCGTGCTGTGTACAGCACCAAGGCCAGGAAGGCACCACTCAGCCCCCCTGGAGCACATGGCCGAGGCAGACAGGACGAGCAACACCAGCTGTTTGCAGTGGGAAAGGCTGAAATGTGGATGCGAGCTGTGAAATGAATGAGACGGAGCTGTGCTTTGATGGCATCCCCCACGCCGATCCGCTCTGCCCGGGCAGCGAGGCGACAACGTGCGGCAGCCCCCAGGGCCCTGGGGTCGCCGTGGCTCGGCCGTGCCGCCCGCAGCTCGGAGGGGAACGCGGGGGGAGACGGCAGCGACCCCGGGGAGGCCGCGAGGGACCGGGCGGGGGGGGAGGTGGGTGGGTGCCGGGTTGACCTGGCGGCCCTGGCACGGCGCGGGGTTGGGGGGCGCCGCGGGGGCCGGGAGCATGCGGGGCCGGGCCGCCGCCCCTCACCCGTGTCCTGCTCGCCCAGGAACGCGTCCTCCTCCTTCCGGGCTCGGAGGCCGCCCTCGGCCGCTCCGCCCGCCTCCTCCTCGGGCAGGCGGGGGAAGCTGGTGATGCTCATGTAGTCCACGGGGGAGTAGGCGCCCAGGGCGCGCTGCCGGCCCCCCCCCGCCGCCGCCTCCGCTTCAACCGCGGGCCCCGCCGCGCCCCCCGGTGCCGCCATCCCGCCCGGCTCCGCGCTGCCGGAAAGGGCCGGGCCCCGCCGGGCTCCGCTCAGAGGCGGCTCCGCAGCGCCCCCAGCCCCCGGGCCCCGCCTGACGAGACCCGGGAAGGGCCCGGAGCGGCCTCCGTGCGCCCCCCGGCGAGGGAGGGAGGCCGGGCCAGAGCTCAGAGAGGGGGGCTGCTTGAGGGGCTGACCTAAAAAACAGCGATAAATTGACCATAAATAATACATAAATAAATAAATAAATCTTCCATTGGAGATGGAAGAGGTCGTTTCGCTCTGGGCTGACCAAAGCACTGTGCTAATGAGTTCCCTGTGCCCCCATGCTGACACGGGGCTGTCTCTCTCAGCTTGATGCGTGGTGCTTGGCTGCTGAATCTGCAGAATTCAGCCTTTGCCCTGGTTAATCCTGGACAGCTGCTGCTTTTGTAAGCAGAACATGTTGCGTGATGACAGGCTGCTTGGCCCTGGGAAGTCCCCCGGGGTACATGCCCCGCTTGCCTCCAAGGAGCTAGCTAAAGCCCCCTGCCCTTCTCAGGCTCAAGCACAGGAGGATCTCTCCTGGCTTACTCAATGCTTCCTCACGCAGACAGATGCACACCTAACCATTGCTGGGGCAGGGGTTTTGCTCATGGAGAGGGGATGATGGGCACAACCAGATAAAGGCTCACGGGAGGATTGTTTGGCTTTTGGAAGCCCCTCTCAGCCTGCTTTGTTTTCACAGATCTCTCCAGTCTTCCCATCCCCAGGAGTTGGAGGGGGTCCCTTCCCCACCACAGTATCTCCTCCAAGGCTGGGAACTTCGTGCATACTGCATCCTCCTACGCTCACTGGCCTGATAAAGTATTAACAGACATCTTGAAATTCAACACCCTAGGAAGTAGAATCATAGAGTATCCTGAGTTGGAAGGGACCCACAAGGATTATCGAGTCCAACTCCTGGCACCACACAGGTCTACCCAAAAACGCAGACCATATGACCAAGAGCATAGTCTAAATGCTTCTTAAACTCCCAACAGGCTTGGTGTCATGACTGCATCCCTGGGGAGCCTGTTCCAGTGTGTGACCACCCTCTCAGTGAAGAGCTTTTTCCTGATATCCAGCCTGAACCTCCCCTGTTGCAGCTTGACTCCATTCCCTCAGGTCCTATCACTGGTCACTGAAGAGAAGAGATCGGTGCCCACCCTTCCACTCCCCCTCATGAGGAATCTGCAGACTGTGATGAAGTCTCCCCTCAGCCTCCTCTTTTCCAGGTTGAACAGGCCAAGTGACCTCAGCTGCTCCTCGTACGCCTTCCCCTCTAGGCCCTTCACCGTGTTAGTAACCCCACTGTCCCAGAAATTCTCAGTGTCATCACCAGTTGTCTGGTCTGTGACATGATTTAACAGTGCTTGAAGACACAGCTCTACTTCACGCTTCTTGGGTTTTCTTGACCCTGCTTGGCCCAGACCAACCCAACTCTAGCCCCTACTAGTCTTATGTTTGCTGGTGAACCACACCAAATAATTTCTGTCACCTGCATATGGCTGAATCCCAGCAAGCTGCAAGCACAGCCTTTGGAAGCTTGGAAATCAATCTGGGAAGATGCAGGAAGATGCAAATGACACCTCCGTGGAGCAGACGGAGACTCTGAAACCTCATCGGTGTGCTCCATCCTCAAGAGACACTGTTTGATTTAAGGACATCCCAAGCTCCATTAAACAAAGTGATGTCCGTAAAATTCCTTTGCTGGACCAAAACTACAGATAACAAACATACCCCATGCTGTGTACTCAGCCGTAACTGCTGCAGAGCTACACCACACTGACAGCAGTTGTTATAGCTAGGGTCAGACAGCTCTAGAAAGACCACAGAAAACTTCTCTGCCAATTCCACATGAGATCCTTGCCTCACAATCAAGTCAGGGAATATCTTCCTCATGCTCCTTCCTGCCAGGGACCCACAGCTTTTTGCTGAGAGCCAAACTGATATTCCTACAGGGCTGCCTCCAGCAGCGAATTTCACAGAGCCTGCAAAGAGTACAGCCTCCTCTCTGCACCATCATGTGGACCCTGAAGGATGTGGCCTCCTGATGGAACTGTGTCCCAACAGCTGCAGCTTGCACAACTTAGCTCTCTGACTCCTTTTCTCCACTGGTCACAGCTCCACGGCAGCAGACTCCCACCAGCCATCAGCTTAATCACCAACTCTTCAAGGAGCAGGAAGAGCAAAGCAAGCATGCTCATGGTGCCAGTACCAAAATTGCTGAGCACAACGGTGCTGCCCAAACCCACTGCACTGCCTCATCCCAGCTGTTGCTGTTTTTCATACTGCCACCTTCATGTTTTCTCCTAGACCATTCCTCTGTCAGTCACCTGAGGCTCTGCAAAAATACCTTGTTTTTACAGTGCTCATCACTGAAGGATGCTCAGCTCCACTCTGCAGGCTGCCCCTTCCCCGTGGGCTTCTCAAAGTTGACCTCCCTTCTTTCAGGGCAGATGCCATGAGTTTAGTTCTCTTAGAGACCAGCACTAGAGGAATTTGCTTCCAGCCACTGAGGTACTCCTTAAAGCAGAAACCTTAAGAGGTTAAAAACTTGCCATTTAGCAACTGCAGTCACCAACAAAAATTACCAGGAGCTTCGAGGAGATCCAGAAACCAATGTCTTTTCCACGTGGTCACAGTCCTCAACAGAGGATCCTCCTCAGCTCAGGCTGGCAGCTTCTGTCCAACATAATAGTAATGAACTGCAAAGACCAAGAAACTTAGCTGGTGGGGCTGTGAGCAACTGAGGAAAAGGCAGATAAGCAACCCTCCTGTTTTCCACTCTTTCACTCTGCAGGTTTTACAATGGTGCTTGAAGTCATGCCCTGGACCTGACAGGGGCATGCTGCAGTGCAGCTCTGCCATGCTTGTGCGTCGCCATGCAGGGGCTGAAGAGGCAGAAGAGCTTATACAGAGGCAACACGTGGCTTAACCTTCTTAATCACCCATTAAAGCATGGATATAAGCATTAGCTACCTACTTACACAAGAAATGTTTCTAACCACTTTTGAAAGCATTGCAGTCAAGCCTACAATACAAGAGACCTAAGAATCCCAGAGAACCGCTAGCTAAAGTATTTATCAAAGTTAAAACTCCTAATGGAATCCCACACTCCCAACATTTTGCAGAACTTCAAAGACCAGAGCATACAGAAGCTCCACAGTGGATTATTCAGGCCACATTTATTACAGCATTTCAAGTATACAGTGATGTTACTGGTGGCTGAGAACAGCTAAGATGCAAACAATGCCAGTAGCAAAGGGTGACCTAGAACCAGCAGGCTATGTAATTCTTGTGGGAGATTAATGCTTTCTTTTCCTCTTATTTCAGCTGAAAGCATCAGACTGAAAGGTTGAGCAAGTTTGGGGATGCGGAGATCAAATATAGACATTTTTGTTTGATATCATTTAAATTGGCAACTTTCACATAGCAGAAGCTGTCTGCTATTGCATTTTTCCCTCTGCATTCCAAGGATCTAAGATAGCCAGGTGTGTCTTTTTCACCAAAAACAGACACCATTTTCCCTGGTAAGCATGGAGGCCTGCATAGGTAGGTGATTCTGGAGCCCCAGCTCAGCACTTGGAGAATTAGATCCCTGACTTTGCATAGTCACATGTGAGAACCAAGCTGTTGGACTTCTGCCAACAAGGAAGTAACACAGACTTCCACCAAAAGTACACCAAAACTATCAACTCCTTACTATAAGGCACCTCTAGGTCAGTACTCTTTTTGGGTACAGCATGAGCTGCAGCACGAGCTGTTTAGAAAAACAAGGACTACGTGGCAGCTAGACTGCAAGGTCCTCTGACAAAAACAAGGACTGTGCATGCTTCCCAAGATCTATTTCTGAAATACAGGTCCTTACAAATATTTTAGAGCAGAGACTACTCCCCCATTGATGCACAAATTCCCACGGACTAGGGAAGAATTGCACTATGAAGTGACCAACGCAAAGAGCACCCCTTTAACCAGAGATAATGCACTACATATTGAATGCGCCTCATTTGCAAGCTAGTAATTCTGCTTTTAAGATATTAGCTGCCTCAACTGTGTGTTAGTCTCTTGCATTAATTAGCACTGAGCATCTGAAGCCAGCTGAAATCAAGAATTAAATAAAAAAAATAGAATTTACATACATAACATTAAAAGTGTACCTCCAGAATGACTGTTCTTCAAGACTGCTGAGCTCTGAGGTAAATGCTGACAACTTCATAGGCCAGCAGAATGCAGGGGTGTTTCCAAACCTCCCAAACACATCTCGCAAGTTAAACGTTCATTAACCAAATTAATCACAACTCATTCTAGTGAAGTTGCTTAAAAATTTGTCTTCAAAGACAACATTTCAGCATTTGAAAATTCTGGTGAACAAATGATCCACAAGTAAAACAAAACTTATTAGAAATGGTAACGACACAGTCTGTTTAATCAAATCAGGTTTGATTACTACAGAACATGCTGAGGACAGCCACTGAACTCATATCCTGGATGCTGCAGTGCCTTCCTCCCACGTACCCTACAATCACTTTTTAAAAACCGTCTGTCTAAAGGACAACAAATGGAAGACAAGTCAGGATGTAATGACAGATTTCAAACGAAGGAGCATACATACATTAAATTAACAGATACAACCTTCAGCATACAGGCGTTTGATACTGCAGTCCCAATGGACAACAATACAGTTACTGGCTAGAGTTGCAGAAAGTTCAAAATCTGAACAGTCTTGAACTGCTTCCAAAAATTCCAATGGCTTTTTTAATAGTTCCAGTAATTAACAGGTATATAAAACGGAGATGGACTGGCTTCTCCAGCAGAAGAGTTGGGGCTCTTCCATTCTAATCATACCGCTGGTACAGAAGGGAGTTGATGTGACATCCCCAACCTTCCCACCAGTCTGCCAGAGATTATGATTTATTAAAAATCTTCTTGATTTACTGACAACTGATTTAACAGACAAAAGCTGCAGACTGTGTCAATCATAGTGGATGGCAGTGTAGAAGATTATCCAAACAACCTGTGGAGAGGAAAGGAAGGGAAAGTTGTTTTCATGCCTCCGAAAAGGGTTAAAACACAGAAAACAAGCCTTAGGCCTTGCCCTCAGCTGAGCACTGGGGACTGAATTCTAGCTTTTGAGATTGTATCAGATATATGAGGGTCACTGTACAGCACAAACGGTGGCATTCCATTTGATCGGCTTCCAGAGTGACTAACCTATCTCCAGTAAATCCATCACAGTCTCTCTAGTGATTTAGAAACACCAGCAAATCAAGCCACGAGCATATTCAGGGACTTGTGGAAGGGCAGTAACAGGGGAAAACATAAAGAACCCCAAACATCAGCTGGTATTACCTAGACCAGTTTGGGTATACCTAGATGAAACTGCTAGGACAAGGTAGCAGTGTATCTGGGACAGAGGAAGGGATGGCATAAAAGCGGTAGATGCAGAAACATGGCACTCCGTTCCCATTTCCTTTCTGACACTGAAATCCTGTGCATTAATACTGTCTTATTTCACAACCAGCAAACAACAGATTTCAGGCTTCTCTTTCCCATCAAATCTCCCTTATTAGTGGACACTAACACATCTCTTTCTACCAGATCCCCAGCTCACCTACTTTTCTTCCAGGCCTTTTTCCCAATGAAGTTTATCAACACAATTCACAAATCAAGTTAAAGCGAGACACGTTACCAGAAATAGGGCAAAAGATGTCATGAATCCTTCCTTTGTCAGCTCCCATGTCCCACCATACTCCTCCTCGTCTATCTGCTGGAAGCTACTGAAGTAGAGATACAGAACACCAGCATTGATCAGACAGAATCTGGAAGAAAGAGATTAGGAACCATCATTTTCCAGGACCCAGAATGCAGATACCCAATATACCATACAGCCACATACAAAGCATACTTTGTGCACAGCAACACAGAATCCAATTTCCTTTCATGCGCTCCTCGATCTTGAGGCTGCCAAGGGAAGAGCGTTAGGCTCTCCGCTCCATGTTAAACCCTTGTGTTAGTGTCTCATGACCACATGCCAGAGACGAGAACTGAAGGTTCCGTACCGCCCTCAGAGCCATAGCACTGGGGTTCAACTTAAGGCAAGTCTTAGCACTCTGTAGTCTGCACCAACAGTTCTGCTGCAATAGAAACAAAAAAAATGGGGCCTCCTATTTTTTCTTAGAACAGTCTGGAATTATACCAGCCCAGCTTAGGGCTGAGACAACCTGGGAAGAAGCGAGTACATTTCCTGGAAATAAAACTGTGTAGGAAAGGCAATACTGGAAGACTCACGGGTTCAAAGACTGGCAGCAAGCTGTGAGCAGCTGTTCACCTATACAGCACAGAGAAACCACGGACACAGTTCTAGAAGCTTTGAGCTTCCCATCGGACACCACATCGCTTTTATTTCTAACATTTAGCCCAGGAATTGGCTGATGTGCCTGAAGGTGTCTCATGAATTAATGGATGACTAAGTAAGGACAATGCTTCCCAACCACTCCACATCTATTACCAGGAGCAATTCAGATTTAACTGTTTGCACGTAGCTGATGAGCTCCTGTTAAAGCACCACAGCTTTATAGCATGTGTCTGTGAGTTTCAAATTTCTTTTTTTTTTTTTCCCTTAGAGACGCTCCTTCCACTTCCTTGCCATAGCTAGGGCATGCAGGACCTTGACTAGGCAGAGACATTTGCAAACCAATAGAAGCATTTACGGGAACAGGCCACTTCACAAGCCAATTGAGCTTCTTATTCCCTTCTTCCACCTCTGCCCCCCTCTAACAGGAATAAGCAAATATATTAGAAAACGGGAGAAAAAAAAAAAAACAAACAATAGTTAGGTCAAGGATAGGAAAAGAGGCTGGTGACAACGTGTTGTAATTAGTATGAAGTTCATGACAAATAACAGTCTGGAACGCGATGCTGGATTTAAGGCATGTGACAGACACAGACACTGCATTTGGCCACTCCACTGTTTATAACACAAGCTTAAAACAGACAAGAAGTAAAGTCCAAATGTGGGAAAGTACACGAGACAGAAAAGGAAATAAACCTTACATTGCTATTCCCACGAAGCCTTTCAGAGGAACTACTCCCCAGATGATTCCCAAAATAACTGCAATGATCTGCCGGAACCAGTAGATGACATCTAAAAACTCATCCTGAGGAGATAAAGCAAAATAAGTATTTTGGCATTGATTATGTTTTTCTTTTTTCTTTTTTTAAAGCCATCATATGACTGACAAGTGAAATTTTAACACCGAACACCCCTCTGTTAGAAGCTGTATATAGGGTATGGTTTAGTGGAGGACTTGTTAGCGTTAGGTCAGAGGTTGGACTCGATGATCTTGAGGTCTCTTCCAACCTAGAAGTTCTGTGATTCTGTGGTTCTGTATTCTGAGCAAATAAAGCAGTTTATGGTATCGTGCACCCCGGACATTCCAGCTCCCAGATTAAACACACGGCGTTGCCCTCTAACACACTAGCGGCAGCAACGAAGCAGCAGCTAAGGTCATTGTTTGCTGAAGACTCCATTCTGTACAAATCCATCAAAAACAACGCGTAAAACGTTGTGGGAACCTCTCAGCCTGCTGGAGCCGCTCTGGGTGCCCCAGGCCCTCTCCTACCGCTGCCAACCCCAGGCCAGGCCGTTGCTGTAACCTCCCTGGGACCCTCCCCTGGCAGCAGCAGCGCTCACCGCTGCCCTCCCGCAGCCCTGACCCCACCGCAGGGCCGCACGGCGCTGCCCCAGCCCTTCCCTCACCCCCCCCCCCCCTCACGGCCCGGGCGGGCCCCGCTCCCCCTCCCCCCTGAGGCAGCCCCCCCCATAACCCCTCACCTTGTCGTGCCAGGCGGAGTCGCTGCGCAGCGCCCTGCCCCAGGCCGAGCCGCGCGGCCCCGCTCCGCCGTCGGGCACCGCGTGCTGCTGCGGGTGCGGCGCCTCCTCCCTGCGCCGCCCGCCGCTCATCGCACACCGGGCACCGGCACCGCCACCGCCACCACACCGACCGGCCCGGAAGCGGCCGCCGCGCGCCCCTCAGCCGCCAATCAGGGAGCGGAGGGAGAGGCACGTGATGGCTCGGGACACGCCCCCCGCTGTACGGCGCGGGAAGGGGGTCAGCGCGCGGCGCGGAGCTCGCTGGGCGCGGGGCGGGGCTGAAGGGGGCGGGGCTAAAGGGGGCGGGGCCTGCGGCTGGGGCACAGCCCCAGAGACACAGGGCGGGGGGGGAGGGGGGGGAGCTGCCAGGAGACAGGGAGCTGGGGGTGGTGGTGGGCAGTGGGCTGGGTATGAGCCAGCAGTGTGCTCAGGGGGGCAAGGCCAACGGCATCCTGGCTTGTATCAGAAGCAGTGTGGCCAGCAGGGCTAGGGAGGTGATCGTCCCCCTGTACTCGGCTCTGGTGAGGCCGCACCTCGAGTGCTGTGCTCAGTTTTGGGCCCCTCGCTACAAGAAGGACATGGAGGTGCTTGAGCGGGTCCAAAGAAGGGCGACGAAGCTGGTGAGGGGCCTGGAGAACAAGTGTTTTGAGGAATGTCTGAGGGAGCTGGGCTTGTTCAGCCTGGAGAAGAGGAGGCTCAGGGGTGACCTTATTGCTCTGTATAAGTACATTAAAGGAGGCTGTAGCGAGGTGGGGGTTGGCCTGTTCTCCCACGTGCCTGGTGACAGGACGAGGGGGAATGGGCTAAAGTTGTGCCAGGGGAGGTTTAGGTTGGATGTTAGGAAGAACTTCTTTACCGAAAGGGTTGTGAGGCACTGGAACAGGCTGCCCAGGGAGGTGGTGGAGTCACCATCCCTGGAAGTCTTCAAAAGCCGTTTAGATGTAGAGCTTAGGGATATGGTTTAGTGGGGACTGTTAGCGTTAGGTCAGAGGTTGGACTCGATGATCTTGAGGTCTCTTCCAACCTAGAAACTCTGTGATTCTGTGACCCTTGTCACATTAGCAGGGAGGTAACACCCAGTGGAGGGGGGTCATTGCTGTATCTCCCACAGCAGCTTTTGTATCTGATCCCCACTATGGCAGAGTCCTTTGCTGAGGGGCCAGGGCTCACATATCCTGCCCTGTCCTTGCTGCCCTTGGGGTTCCTCAGGTGTTTGGGACATGGCAGCCTGCTCTGTGCCCTCACCCTGTGATAGAGATGGTCACGGAGCACAGCGGGAGCGATGAGGGACACCACAGCTCATCTCTTCCAGGACTTCAGGCTGCGTCCTGTGTGCTGAGTCTCAGCATCCCCAGCTTCATGCTCCTGCCCCATGCCGCTTTGCCAAGGCAGAAGCATTTACATGATGATGAAATGCCTGGATCAGGGAACAGATCTAAACTGACATGCTAAAAAACTGTATTTTTACCCCATCTCCATTCCCTGACCTGCTGCTCAGAGAGAAAACCAAGTGAAATTATGGCTTGAAAGAACAAGGAGGATGCAGAAGAGAGGTGACACAAGATAGTGTGGAGGAACAAACACGCTCCCTGCTAAGGGACACGAGTTGGCAGAGGAAGAGTACACAGGGAGCACTGAGAGGAGTAAGGGGAAGGTGGGAAGGGTTGGAAGGGATGAAGGAGAGTCCTGCAGGTGTTCCAGCAGCAGTTCCCTATGTGCACGCAGCTGCAGAGGCTGCAAAGCGTGCGAGGAGCTGCCACGTCCAGTATCCTGCTCCATCGCTGCCCCCAGCCTCTCTGCCTCCTGAGACCGTGTTCTCTCTTTCTCTCTTTCCTTTTTTTTTTTTTTTTTTTTCCCTTTCCTTCCTTTTCTTTAAAAGGCAAACTCCGTGGGAAAGCCCCGGACGGAGCTCAGGCTCAGCGCAGACTCCGCGCAGCCCTGCGCTCTGCTGGGCTCCCTGCAGATGGATGCCCCACATCAGGGTGAACTTTTCCACCACTGCTCGTGGCAGCGATCCCCGTGCGTTGCCCCGGGCCGTCCCTCGCCACGCTGAGCAGCCCCCGAGGTGCACGGACCCCGCTGCGGGCGGTGTCGCCCAAACCCTCCCCCAGCTGGGGACCGGGGAGGGCGAATCCCCCTCGGAAACGTTCCCAAATCCCCCCTGTGCCACCGCTCGGCTGCGGGCAGAGCTCTGCCCCCCACCATGCGCGAACCCCCCGGGCTCGCCGTCGGGGACCCCACGGCACCGGCGGCCGCTCCGTGCCCGCGGAGCTGAGCAGGACCGGGGCGGGGGGCGGCCGCTGAGAGGGGACCGAGACCCGCGACCCCCGGCCCCGGCAGCACAGCACCGCGTGGGTTTGGTCCCCCACAGCCTCCTGCTCCCAGGGGTGCCCCCCCCAGGAGCCCCCCCCGTCCGTACAAGGCCGGCAGCGCGGCCCCTCCGCCCCGGCCCCGCCGCATTTTTCTGCCTTGTATGGCCCGAGCCGGGCCGGCCGGGGCGGGACGAGGGGCCCGGCACCGCCCCGGTCGCCCTCCAGCACCTAGGGCCGAGCCACCGGCCGGTCCCGGGCAGAGCAGCGCCGCCCGCCCCGCAGTGCCCCCGCTCCGGCACAGGTGAGGCTCGGGCATCGCCCGTCGGGGGGCGGCCGTCGGGGGGCGGCTCCCCCCTGCCCCCGGCTCCGAGCTCCGGAGAGCTTTGGGCAGCCCCGACGGGGCGGGAGGGACCGGGAGGGAGCCGGGGCTGCCCTCGATGCTGCAGCCCCGACGGGGCGGGAGGCGGCTCGGGAGGGACGCGGAGGGCCGGGGAGGGGGCAGCCGGGGGATGGGGGGCGAGGAGGCTGCAGGAGAAGCCCCGGGGGCCGGCAGGCGGGGAGCCACTCGCCCCGGGGACCCTGCTCGGGGTGTCCCAGCCGGGGGAGGCGAGGGACGGCGCTGAGCAAAGCTCCCGGGCACTGCGGTGACCTGCCCGGGCTGCCAGAGCTGCAGGAGCTGATCCGTGCAGCCTGAGCGAGGCTCCCCCTGCCTCCTTGAAGTGGGAGCTGTTGCTGGCTGGATCTGCTGCTTTCCCCCCCGCAAGTCTTCACCCAGGGCCAGGGGCAGGATCCAGATGCATGCATGACACTCCAGAGATGTCCCAAGTGACCTGCGAGCGACTTGAGGCAATAAACTGTTGGGAGGCAGAAAAGCTTTATTTAGCTCTTTTCCCTCAGATGCAGAGGAACTTTGTGTCTTACGTAGTTTTGCCTGTGAAAACTCGAGGTCCTCTTGGCTTCTTCCGCTCAGCTGCTTCCCTCCGTGCATGCCTTTTCGGTACAAAGTGTTATGAAGGTGATAAAAACCAGGGAGGTTCTTAAGCATCGACGTGTAAAAGAAAGCAGTGGCTGCAGCAGCATTCTTTGGAATGGAACATCCCGAAGTGTCAACAAGCAGCGCTGCTTACCAAAGATGGTTGGTTTCTTCGGTCACTTGAATTTTTTCCTCTCGTCACTGGCAGGCTCTGGGTTGCTGTAGGAGGAGTTTGCGGTCACCTCCCCCTCTGACGTCCAGAGGCCAGATTCTCCCACCCAGGTGAGCCCCTTCATTCCCCTAGGAGAATGTCAAAGCCAGCCCAGGGCACATGATGCTGGTGGCCAAAGGCCACAAAGGCTTCCAGCCCCGCGCTCCCACGACACCCTCTGCATCACCCTCCTGATGCTCACAGGCATGGTGATGCCCTTGTCCCCTAAATGCAGTGGGAAGGAGCTGGCCCAGAAACCGTGCTGTTCTCTCTTACCCCAAAATCTTCAGAGTTACAGAAGCCTCCAGCCCTTCGTGTTCTGCCAGAGGAGCCGAGCAGTGCCTGGCGCTGCCGGGCTGGCGGAGAGGGACAGGGCTTCAGGGCTCTTCCCCTGCTGCTACCCAGCCCCAGAGCCTCTGTGTCCTGTCGGGTCACTGTGGGGACCTTGTCCCTGTGCCCTTGGCTCTGTCTCTTCAACACCTGCCTGCTCCGTTCACACTTACATCCTGCTCACTGGCATTAGTGCTGGTGGCTGCAATTGGTCTGGGGGACACAGCCCGGGACTCAGGTTCTGCTTTCCCCATGCTCCGAGCTCTCTTTTCCCCACCCATCTGTGTTACGATCTCCCTTATCGCTCTCTACAACTGCCTGAAAGGAAGGTGTGGGGAGCTGGGGGGCGGCCTCTGCTCACAGGTAACTGATAGGACCAGAGGGAATGGCCTCAAGTTGTGCCAGGGGAGGCTCAGGTTGGAAATGAGGAGACATTTCTGCTCAGAAAGAGCAGTCAGGCACTGGGACAGGTTGCCCAGGGAGGTGGTGGAGTCCCCGTCCCTGGGGGTGTTCAAGAAGAGGTTGGACGTGGTGCTGAGGGACATGGTTTAGGGGGTGACAGTGGTGGTAGGGGGATGGTTGGACCAGATGGTCTTGGAGGGCTTTTCCAACCTGAATGATTCAATGATTCTAAGGCCATAAAGAAGAGCCCGTCTCTGTTCCAGCCACGCCAAGTGGTGCAGGAGGATCCTGCTGCAGCTCCTGGGCTCACCCTGGCACTGCCCCCCCAGGCAGCTCTGCAGTGAGGACAGAGCTGAGCAATGCTAAATCCCAGGGCTAGTGGGAGAAAAAGGCTGTTCTAACAGCAGGGAAGATGGGCTGCTCACTGCTCATTCCCCCAGCATACTTACCTGTCGCTAAACGTGTTCTGGCTTGCTGCTACTTGCAGCTAACCTTGGGAAGAGTCTTGGGGCAGAGATTTAACCACGGTCTTTCAAAGAGCCCAGCATTTATCCCCGCAGGGATGTCCTGTGGAACAGTTCAGGCTGTTTGCATTGCCCTTCCCCCTACCCTATAAAGCCTGACCAAAAGCATCCAGCAGATGTACATCGTGCATCTGGGTGCCGGGATGTTGTGGAGATGACGTCCTTCCCTCTCTAGCTATGCTGGAGATCTTGCAGCAGCCCCGTGCAGAGCGGGAGCCTTGTCAGCACTTCCAGAGAGAGCTCCTGCAGCTGTCTGCCCAGCCTTGGAGGAGCCACCCTTGGGAAATGGGGCACCCAGCACACACGTAGACAACGTTGTGTTTGTACCACACGGCCTCAAGGCATCACAAGCAGCCGGGCTGTGCTGCAGCTGCGAGGTGGAGATCCCTCCTGGCAGCACCGAGATGTGCCTTTGGCTTGTCCTGCCCTCCCCAGCATGGTCAGGAAACGGCAGCAGGGTGAAATTCCTTGCAGTTTCCCAGCGAGGAAATGTATGGTGGCTTGTTTTACCGATAACAGCGAGCCGTGGCTCTTTCTCTTTAAACCTGCAACTATTTAATAACTTTTCAAGGCAGCCCCGTGGCTGCAGGGATGGCGCTTGGCTGCAGAGGGAGCAGAAGGACACGGGGGCAAGGGCAGGGGGCTGGAGGAGCAGGACCTATCCTGTGTTTTTTCTTTTTGCTGAGGAAAAGCTGGGTGCTCAGACTGCCTGAGCCTGCCTGAGGCCACTGAGGCATGCAGGACATTGTGGCCGGGCCACCAAACAGTCTGGCCGTGGGGCTTTTTGGCCAGCCAGAGCCCTGCAGCCGGGCCCTGGAGCTGTGTGCAGAGCCATCGAGCCTCCAGCAGGGCATGGATCGCCCGCGGCACATCGGGCCTGGCTGCAAATCACTTCTGCCTCCTGGCAGGGGTGCTTTTCCCTGCACCCAGCCAAAAAAAAAGTCCCTTTCCAAGTCCCAGCTGGCTCCTAGGAGTTTTGCTAAAAAGAGAAATAAAATGAGGAGCTGAGCTTGTCCTTGGGACCAAGCATCTTTCCAGGGAATGTTTTGGATCAAACAGCAGAATCGAACAGCAAAACCATGGGCTGCCCAAATCGCGCTTAATCCCCCTAAACAAGAACCATCTCTCAGGGGAGCGTGCCAAGCTGTGCTCATGCTCACTGGTCACAGCTGGGGCAGGGTAAATATCTTGATAACGCTAGCTCCTGCGGTGAGAGCAAAGCTCCTGTTTATTTCTCGAGTCTTCTGCTAATAATTCTGCTAATAGCTCCCTGTGTTTTGGAAGCTCAGCGCTGGCTGAGCTGCAGCAATGCCGTGTACCGGCACCAGAGCTTTTATTGCTGGCTCTGGCCGGTGCAGCAGGTTAAGGTGAACCACGCTGCTCAGCTGAATTTCCTTGCACTGGGCTGATGCCCGCGCATGCTGGTGTTTGGCAGGGTACACGGGCAAGGGCTGTGCCACTGCAAGGAGCTTTGTGGTGCAGCGGGGCAGGGGAAGAAGTGGGCAGGAGGGCTACGGGGCTGTTGTCTGCCCACACAGCCGTGGGCATGCCGTGGCTCTTTGGTGGTGCTGCTTTCCTCAGCAGGCTGGTGGCAAATGCCTGGGAAAGGATCAAAGGTTTGGGGGCGATCTGGGGTGATTTCACGAGTGGCGGTAGGTGCTGGGTGCCAGCCAGAGCAGGCAAAGGTGGTGGTGGGCAGGGAGATGGGGGCAGTGGCATTTCCATCCCAGTGCCTGCAGCCACCGGGGCTCCTTCCCATGGAGCCCAGCCAGGGGAACCTGGGGGCTGCAGCTGGGGGGGGGGAAAGGGCAGGCTGGGGGGGCTGTGTGCTCCTACCCCAACAAAGGAGGGGTAGCAGGGAGTGAAGAGATGACAGAGTGAAGCAGGGAAATGGCTGGAAGGCAGGCACAGCCTGGGAAGGGCTCGCAGGAGCTGTGCAGCTGTGAGAAAAGGCTGCTCGCTCTGTCAGCCGGGCAGGATGCTCCCTGTAACACACAACGGTTACAGGAATACTCTGCTCTTCACCTGAGGAACCTCATTCACAGTCTGTTAACTCTGACTCCCCACCCTGCAGCAGGCATGGGCTCCCTGCCCCAGATGGGGAAACTGAGGCACGGGGCTTTCTGTGAGTTAGAATTGACCACGGGCAAAATTCAAAAATCTGAGCAGCATCTCTGTTGTGGCCACTGTCTCTGTTGTCACCCCGGGCTTTCTCCCAGGGCCATGCTGAGCTGGCAGCAACTGGAAGTGTCCTTGTGCCAGGCTTGTCCCTGACAGCTGCTTGCTGAGTTTCACTTAACGGGATTTGGCTGGGAGAGCTTTGAGCATCCTCATCCTGGGTAACGCCAGAGGCAGCCACAACCTGTGGGAATCAGGGCTGGGTCCCCAGCACCATGGTGCAAGGTCTTAAATATTGAGCCTGGCAGCGTGGACGGTGACACCAAACCATTGCTCAGGGGCTCAGGTGCTATCTCTGATCGTCCTCGCTGCTGGGAAATGGCTCTTTGCTTCACCCGGACACTATTCCTGCTGGGAAGGTGGTGGCTGTCCCCTTTGCCATCCCCTCTGGGCCATGTATTTCCCTGTCTGAGTTCCCCCTGGGTCTATCTTTTCGTCCTGTGGATCCACTGTTCCCTTCCTGCCCTCCCAGCCCGCTCCCTTCTCGTGCTGCTCATCGCCTGCAACAACCTCACAGCTCCTCTGAATCCTCCTGCCCTCAGCTGCTTCCTTGTGACCCCCCCTGGGTGTTCCCCTCCCCGCATTTCGGGGTTCCTCGAGGAGCAGGGCTGGAGCTGGGGTGAGGGGGGAGGGCAGGGAAGCGGCGGCACGCGAGGAATGCGCCCGCAGCCGATAACCCCTGGCTCTGGCTCAGCCCCCAGCCCGGCAAGGCACCGGTTGCTCACCCCAGGGCAGCCTCCAGGAGGGGGGGGGGCTGCCCCAAAACCCAAGGCAGCACCTAGAAAGCACCCTTGGGTGCCCTCACAGACCAAACCCAATGCGGCGTTGGGTTCACCATCGTTCTCTGCAACCGGGATGAAGGGGACGGGCAGCACGTGGGTGTGGGGGCTGAGGGTGTGGGGAGCTCTGCCCGCAGCCTGTGGGGACAGCCCTGGGACGTGCTGGGAAGGGGGACAGGGAGAGCTGCCTGCTCGTGGGACTTCCCAGGGGACTGAGCAGAGCCTGAGTCTCACCTGTCCCTGTGCTCCGATCTGTGACCATGTCCTGCCTGCAGGTACCCCCCCAGCCACCAAGATGTCCAGCAAACGTGCCAAAGCCAAGACCACCAAGAAGCGCCCGCAGCGCGCCACCTCCAATGTCTTCGCCATGTTTGATCAGTCCCAGATCCAGGAGTTCAAGGAAGCCTTCAACATGATCGACCAGAATCGCGATGGGTTCATCGACAAGGAGGATCTGCACGACATGCTGGCTTCCATGGGTGAGGAGACCCTGTCCTGGTCCCCGGCCGACCCCTCGGCCCCTTTGCTCGTAACGGCCAGCAGGGACTGCTGCTGGGGGCACACGGTGCCATGCGAGGAGCCCCGGTCACTGCCTGTGTTGAGGAGCCACTGTTGGGGTGGTGTTGGGGCACAGCCCTCCTGCTTTGGGGCTGTTTGATGCTGTAAAAATGGGCAACTTGCTCTGCTGGTGCTAGCTGACCTTAGAAAGTGCATTTATGGAGGTATTTAAGGACAGCAGCCTCGGCTGTTGCTCTTAGAGCCATGTTCACCGGTCAGGAAAAGCTCCCTGCTGCCTCAGCACCACACCGCAAGGTCTGGCACCCGTTGGCACGGTGGCCAGACCCCTTCTGAAGGTACTGCCTGCGAGAGAAAGATCTCAGAGCAGAGGGGACATGCACTGAGGGGCCCATAGGCGTTAAGGCTGCACTCAGCTTAGCCCAAACTGTGCCTGGGACATCCCAGCACTGCCTCTGCCATGGGGTCGTGCGGAGAGGGGCCGGGGACGGCGTGGGGAGAGGTGCTGAGGCAGCAGACGTGGGTGCTGCAGAAACCACTGCTCGTGGCGTGGGTGAATGAAAAGGTGTTTGGGGGTGGGGGGGCTGACTTTGGGGATGGGATGGGGGCTGCCCACACCCACCCCCCCACCTGTGCCCGGCAGGGAAGAACCCCACCGACGAGTACCTGGAAGGCATGATGAGCGAGGCACCAGGGCCCATCAACTTCACCATGTTCCTCACCATGTTTGGGGAGAAGCTGAACGGCACCGACCCGGAGGACGTCATCCGCAACGCCTTCGCCTGCTTCGACGAGGAGGCATCAGGTACGGGGCAAAGCTCTGGGGAGAGCCCCCAGGCAGCTCTGGAGCAGTGTGGGGCATGGCCTCAGGTGCAGGGCTGGGAGCGGGACAGCAGGGAGCCTCCAGGGGAGGCAGTGAAGGTCCCCGGCCACCCCTCTGGCCTCCCGTGCTGACGCAGTCCCTGCTGTCCCCGCAGGGTTCATTCACGAGGACCATCTGCGTGAGCTGCTGACCACCATGGGGGACAGGTTCACCGACGAGGAGGTGGATGAGATGTACCGGGAGGCGCCCATCGACAAGAAGGGCAACTTCAACTACGTGGAGTTCACCCGCATTCTGAAGCACGGGGCCAAGGACAAAGACGATTAGTGCCGAGAGCCGCTCCCTGCCTCCTGTGCATGCTGCCCAGCCCCTGCCCCCTCGCTGCCCAGCCCCACAGCAGGCTTCCCCTCACCCAGGACGTCACCCTGCTCCATGTCATGCCGATGCTGGCGCGTGGCACCGTGCCCTTGCTGGAGGAACACTCCCCTCACTGTGCCGTTGCGTGCGCATCCGTCCTTCCCCATCGCCTCTCATTGCCTGCAGGCTCAGCCCCCAGGACCCAGCCAGGCTCCATCCCCACCCAGCAGCTGCTCTCCCCGTGGAGCAGGGGGGGGTCCTAGGGCAGGGGCGAGCAGCCCAGGTGAGCACCGGCCGGTGGGGATTTTGGCTGGCTCAAACCAGTGCAGTCCAGGGGACCTGATGCAGAAAGAAGCTCTCCCTTTACCTCCCACACTCCCTTCCTTTAGGAAAGAAAAAGAAGAACACTTTTGTTTCCCCATCTATGTCTGTTTTATGGCTTTAGAGCCTGTAATTTGAGGGGGTCAGAAAGCTGAAGCAGCCTATAAAGTCTGATGGTGTAACACAACACGGTGCTGTGTGGCTCCCTCCCTGACCAGCACAGCCCTGGTGCTGTGCCACTCAGATTTGGGGCTGAGGGCCACTTGTGCCTCTGGCTCCCACACAACATCCCCCAGCATCTGCCCTTGCCCACCGGGGTCTCCTCCTGACGACACCCTGTTTCAAACCGAATCATTTCCAACCTCTCTGTGCAAAATTGGCTTAAGCATCATTTTCTGCCTTTGCTGATAGTTGTGCTTTGGGACAGGCAGAGGAAAGGGACTGAGATAAAAGGGTGGAATCCTCCCCTCTCCTCTCTGCTCTGCTCCTCTCCTCTCCTCCCCTCTCCTCAAGCACCCAGCATCATCCCATGCCCACTGCCAACACCCCTGTTTAAGCCAGGACTGCTGGGGCAGCACGGTCCCTGCACTGCCAGCCCTTCCTCAGCAGTCAGCTTTGTTGTGCTGTTTGTCCCAGTGGTTTGATTAATTAACACCATCCTGACACAGCGGGAGGGGATAAGGGGGTTCCCACATTGCTGGAGGTCACTCCACCTCCATCCCTTCAAAGGCTGAGGAGGGAAATGTGATGACAAACCCAGAGAGCCTGGCGAGGTGGTGCCCAGGGCACAGCTGCCAGAAGAGCTCAGATGGGGCTGGTGGCGCCCCAGGAACATGTGGAGCTGGGGCTGGCACTCCCCTACCCCAGACCTGCCAGGCCTGGGGCCGTGTCCTCGCCTGGGACATGGCCCATGGTCTGAGAGCTTGTCCTCGGTTCCTGGTGCTTCTGCTTCCCAGGCACTGCCAATGCAAGGAAGCAGAAGCTGTATTATCGGGGCACAGAGAGGGGAGAGGGCAGGCCAAGCTCTCCCAGGGGGTCTCGTGCTCTGCAGCAGCAGCCAGGTACAAGCCCACCTCCAGGCTCACAAAGCAAAGCTGGGCACTGTTTATTCCCTAATGCTTTGCATACTGGGGAAAAACATGCAGTCCTCCCACTTGCAAAGCAAAGTCCCAGGCCTGAAGGCTGCTGAAAGGCAGGATGCTTTTAAAAAGCTTCTTCACTGAGCTTTATGGCAAAGCAGACATCTCACAGACATCACAGGGCCAACGGCTCCATCCACTCACAGGTCTGATCTCAGAGCTGATTTTCAGAAGATATCCCTCAACCCTGATGCCAGCAAAGTAGAGAAACCTTGTTAGTGGACACAGGGGTGTGTGTGGGAAGAATAAATCTGTGCTTTGCAAGGTGCCATCCCGCCTCCCCTGGCTGCTGGAGCTCCTTGCAGGTGGAGCACACGGAGATGAGGCTGCCATAAAGGGCTGCAGAGGGCCTTATGAGACTGCAGGGAGGCACCAAAAGGCAGGTGCTGCTCTGAGTGGGTTGATGTGAAGTCAAGCACGTGGGGAAGATCAGCCCCGGCTTCACAGCTGCAATGCCCCAGCTCAGCGTGTCACCCTGAGCAGCAGCAGGTGAGGGGCAGCCCCAAGGAAAGGGAAGAGCCCAACAGCTGGTGAAGAAAAAAAAAATAAACCAACAACAACAGAAAAAAAAAAGAAAAAGAAAAAAAAAAACAGTCAGATACTAGGAATTACTAGGAAAAGAAGGGATTCCAAGAGGGAGTGCTGTTTGGCCATTGTCTCAGTCTCTATGCCCCCCACACCTTGAGTATAAAAAAGATCTCACCAAGCTAGGAGCATGCAGAGGAGAGCACCAGGGAGGTTTGACATCAAGGAACTTAGTTTACTAAAGCAGATTGACTTAAACTAGGTGAAAAAGGAACTAAGGGCACACATGTAACGGGGCTGTGCTGGCTACACAGAGTGGTGCAGAAGTAGCTTCTGGGTACTGGCTCCTTCAGCCCTTTCCCCTTTGACTGCATCTCCTGTGCTACCTCCTGAGCTCGTGTTTGGGCTTCTATCAGCAATGCTCAGAGCCTTTTCTGTGCTTTGTCACCAACACAAGCAGCTGGGGCTGTTTGCCTTCTGTGCTGTCAGCTGTGCATGCCCCAAATGTTTTTCATCCACTTTGGTCAAAGCCACTTCATCCACAGAGGGAGAAAGAAACATCAGCAAACCTCCAAACTAGTTTCTTGTGAAAGGTTCCCAGGCTTTACTTCTAGGGGATGTTCTCTTTAAAAATAAAAATAAAAAATAAATGAAAAATAAAAACAGTTTCTTCAAACGTATTAAACATCCCCAAAACAAAACTAGACATTTAATTTCAGAAGTGTTTGCTTGGGGCAGGGACACTTAAGAATACACTTCTGGGGGTCAACCTGTCGCAGCTTCTTTCCCCTCTCCTTGCTGACTTACCCAGTCTCCTGCCTCCTCCCGTAACACTGAAGGATTTTGATCATTTTCCGAGGTGCACAGCCATCAAGTCCACTGATTCCTGATGCCAGCAGCTTTGCCTGGATTTTGGCTCACGAGGCCCACCAGTGGCTGCTGCCTGTTTCTGCTGAGAGGAGCTGATTCTCTGCCTACACCCAGAGCAATCTGGCAAACCACCCCTCCCTCCTCCCCCACCTGTTTGCTGCTTTTCCTGCATTCAGAGCTCCAAGAAGCTTGAAGTTAGCACAGCACCCTGAAATACTTTCTTTCCTGGCTTCTCCTCAGTGGCCAGTGCATGCTGCCACCAAGCCGCCCGCTCAATCACAGGATGGTTGTGGTGAGCAGAGTCCTCTGTGGTTCATCTGCTCCAAACCCCTGCTCAGGCAGGGCCACCTAGAGCAGGTAGCTCCGTGTCTCTTGCACTGGGGAGCCCAGAACTGGACCCAGCACTCTACATGTGGCCTCACCAGTGCTGAGCAGAGGGACAAGAGCACCTCGACCTGCTGGCTGTTCCTGGCCTAATGCAGCCCAGGACACTGCTGACCTTCTTTGCAGCAAGGGCACATTGGTGGCTCCTGGTCAGCTCAGATCACAGAGTCACAGAATAATTTGGGTTGGAAGGGACCTTAAAGCCTACCCAATTCCAACCCCCTGCCATGGGCAGGGACACCTCCACCAGACCAGGTTGTTCAAAGCCAGGTCTTCTTCTGCCTTGCTGCTTTCCAGCTTAAAATAAAATAAAATAAAACAAATAAAATAAAATAAAGTAAAATAAAATAAAATAAAATAAAATAAAATAAAATAAAATAAAATAAAATAAAATAAAATAAAATAATTTAAAAAAAAGCTGTGGGGGAGCCCAGCTCTAGGTTATTTGAGAGTGGGCAGAATGAGGGGAGGTGGGAGACCACAGGAGGCCAGAGCAGGGCACCTGAAGGTGGGAGGCCTGGGTGTTGGGCTGGGCTGTGCGCTGCTCTCACAGTGCTGGTCCCCAAGCATTTACAAGTGCCCTGAGGCAGCCACCAGTTTCGTCACTGAATATTTAGAAATTTGCCCTTAAAGCTCTGCTGGAGCTGGGCAAAAGGAGCACACCAGCCCTTGAGCAGGGAAATGATGAAGGCAGCCAGGCCAGCCCTGGGAACGCTTTCATTTCCCTCCTAATTAATACTAGCGTGACCCCGGCAGCCTTGGCAAATGCCTTTGCAGAGAAGGCAAGCTGCTCCCAGCAAAACGCCAGCACATGAGGCGTCCCAGTGGGGCAAGCCCAGCCAGTGGCCCCCTGAACGTGGGACAACTGGCACCCCAGCAGAACCCCACAGCTGGAATGGAAGCCCTTTCCTAGCAAAAATAAATAAATAAATAAATAAATAAATAAATAAATAAATAAATAGATAGATAAATAATACAGATCAGCAGAGGGTGGGTAAAGAAGGAGTCCTGTTTGGGCAGAGCTTGCGGCCCTGTCGAAGGCTGCCCGAGGTTTCCAGCAGCCCCTTTCAGGCCTTGGCTGCCCGATTGTTTTCCGAATTGCAGAGGTTTAACAGTGCGATCATGTCAATGGCGCTGCCCGGGAGGTGGCCCAGCTGGGCTGGGACACTCAGCCTGGACCAGCCCTCAGCCGGGGGCTGCTGCCACCTTCCCCGGCCCCTGCGGCCCGCTGGGCCTTCCTGCGGCCCGGGGGGCTCGGGGGGCTCGGGGCCCAGCTCAGCCCCGCTGGGCAGGAGCCGGGGCAGGGCCATGGGCTCACTGAGGCCGCAGTGGTGGCTGCAAGGTGCTGTGGGCAGGGGCAGCAGGGGGGCTCTGCACCCTGCACGGGCTCCATGCCTCATCTGTGGTTCACTGTCCCTCATGGCACTTCCACTGGCGCTTCCAGTAGCGATTCGGGTACTGTTTCACTCAGGACGTTGCAGATTTAGCAGCACCTAAAGAAAGGCTTTAAGCAGTTCTCCTTTTTTTTTTGTTATTTAATCCTCTCCTGCATCACGAAAGCCGCTCTGTGCAGATCTGCAGCTTTGCTGCCAGCAGCCACCACATGGAAACGCGGCTGCTCCGGCCCATCTCGCGTTGCAAACCAGAGCCATGCAGGTGCTGGCCATGACAAACAGCCTCAGTATATGGCAGCTCTCTCCAGCTCCTTTCCCTCTCAGACTCAAGCCCCTCTCCCACGCCCAGGCCCCCTAATCACCATAATCAGCTCAGTTCACACATTTGGGATGGACAATTCAGGGCTAAGAGCCTGGCGCCTGCTCCTATTGAAAGCCAAGTGAAGGGGTTTGAATCAGGGCTGCCTGAAAATGCCGGCAAATGCGCTGCTGCTCCGAAACAGACCTGTCCCCTCCTGGGCACGGGGCTGGGGAAGGAGAGATCTCCAGCCTGGCCTCCTGGGCTCTCACGGTGCTGCCAAGCTGAACTTTTTTCTCCTGCTTCAGGCTTGTATCGGTATGAAAACAAGCCTGCTGTGACAGAAGTTTATTGGCAGCCCTTCTCAATACCCTTCAGTGCCTGACACACAGGACGTGGCACTGCTGCTCAGAGCGGCTCTCCCTGTGGTTCCTTCCCAAGGCTCACCCTGACAAAATGTGCCACCATGCTGGGCACGGCCCCTGCTGGGCTTGGTGCTGCTCACGTGCGTGACCTGGCCAGCTGTGGCGTGGGCTCTGGCCGGCTGAGAGTGACCTTTGTGCGTTGCAGAAGGGCGCAGAGCACGCGACGGGGACATCCTACGGGAAGCCTCATCTGGGACTGGCAGTGTGCCTGGGGGTAAGCAGAGCAGCTTGGTCTCCAAAACCCGAAAGGGTCGCTGTGGTTACAGGGAGTGGTGGCAGCACGGTAAGGCCTCCAAAGACCTCGCTGCGTTGGCTGGCCCCACTCCTACGGGTGATGCTGCCCTGCACCTACGGGTGATGCCACCACACCAGTGGTGGGACAGGGACAGGGACAGGGACAGGGCAGCGGGCAGGTCAGGGAAGGAGCAGGCGTGCTGTCCTCTGAGCAAACATCCTCTGGTGCTTTCCCAATCACCACACTCACTTTGAAACGCTTTCCAGCAGCACGGCAGTGCTTGCCGAGTTTCTGATTTCCCCTGCCCTAAGTTACAAAGCCCCCAAACGAAGCCCAGGCGGTGCCCCGGGGTCTGCAGCCCCCGTCCCCGGGCACGCGTCCGGCCGGGCCCTGCAGCCCGTGCCCACCGCGCCCCTTCCCCGCCGGCAGCGGGGCTCCGGGTCCGGGTCCGGGTCCGGGGGGGGGGTCCCGGGGCTCCGCCAGGCACCGGCCGCACAAAGGCGCGGCGGGGGCGGGGGCCGGGCGGCTGCCCCGTGGGCCGCGGCGGTGACAGCCGGGGGCGGGCGGGCGGGCCGGGGGCGGGGGGCCCGGCCCAAGTTCCTGCCTCCTTGGGAACAAAGGGAACTCTGTCTCGGCATCTGTCACCGCCGCGGCCCGAAAACTTTTCGCCGCCGGCCCCGCCGCTGCGGGAGGGCCCCGCCGCACCCCGGCCCCGGCGCGGTGGCGGCGGCGGCGGCGGCGGCGGCTGCGGCGCGACCCCCCCCCCGGTACGGCCCATGCAAGGCCCCAGGAGGCGGCGGCGGCGGCCCGGGGGTAAGAGCGGGGCACAAGGCACAACGGGGGAGCCCCCGCGGGCTGCCCGGGGCCGGGCCGGGCTGCGGCGGGGCGCTGCGGGGCTCGGCTTCCCCGTGCGGGGCGGCCCCCGCTGCCTTTGTGCGGCCGGGGCGGCGTGAAAAGTTTTGGCGAGTGCCGTCTCGGAGCGCCCGGGGGGGTTTTGTTGGCGCTCGGCGCCGTTCCCCTCTTTGTTGTCGCGGGGTGTTGAGTTTGGGAGAGTTGCTGCGGGGCCGGGGGAGGTTTTTTGGTGGCTTTGGGTTCTCTTAGCGGCGGGGGTGTGTGTGTGGGGGGGGGGTGTGGGGGGGCAGCGTTTGGTTTCTGGCCTCTTTTTTTTTTTTTTCTTTTTTTTCTTTTTTTTTTTGCTCTCGCCGCGGTTTCGGGTTTCTTTCCCGTTTCCCGAGCTCCCCGTGCGGGGCGGGCTCCCGGCTTTGTGTGGGCCGAGCGCCCCGCTACCTGTTGCGGCAGGGATACGGGGGGGGGGTGCCCGGGGCTGCCCCGGAGCTGACAGCGGCCGCCCGGAGCCGCCCCGAGCCCCGGCGAACAATGAGCGGAGCCCCCCCGGCTCTGCCCCCTCCCGGCTCCTCTCGCTGCTTTGCGGGGGCAGCTCCTCGTGGACCCTGTGAAGTCCCTGCAGAGCTCCGGGGGCTGTGCTCGGGAAGTGCTGTGGGGTGGGTGCTGGGGGGGGAGCTGCCCCCCATGCTCGGGCGGTGAGGGGGCTGTGTGGCTGCGTGCCCCGCGCCCCCAGCCAGGGCACCAGGTGATGTGTGCGCTGTTTGGTTTCCACCTCGCCAGGCTTTCACCAGGAGAGGTCCGCAGGCAGCTCCACCATGTCGGATAGCGACCCCGGGGAGGACGACGGCACCACATGTCTGGAGGCGTCTCAGTTGAACAAGAGGAAAAGAAGGGGCAACCTGCCCAAGGAGTCTGTGAAGATCCTGCGGGACTGGCTGTATGAGCACCGCTTCAATGCCTACCCCTCCGAGCAGGAGAAGCTCAGCCTCTCAGGGCAGACCAGCCTCTCCGTGCTGCAGGTATGAGCCGGCCCCCGTGTGCTGGGGAAGGGACGGGCTGGGGCAACCCCTCTGAAGACCCCAGAGGACTTGGCATGCTTGAAGCATGGGACAGTAAGGAGGCAGAGAGGGAATGGCAGGGAGGCAGAAGTGCTGTGTGTAGGCAGCCTTTAACTGGGAGAGGTCTGTGGCCCAGGGAGCAATGGAGCAGGCGTTTTCGGCTGGCCAGAAGACGGACCCAGATTGGGAAAAAGGAAGCGATACCACTCTGTTAGTAAATGCTGCCACGAGTGGGGGCTTCCAGGGGTTCAGGCTGCTTTATCCTGTTTCCCTGGGCACCCCCCAGCAAAGGGGCCAGGCCACCTTCCAGGTCAGAGCTGGGCAGGGGACAAGTGTCCCCGGAGAGAGTGCGCCATACAGGGCTGGGCTCGGGCCTTGGGTGGACCACAGGTAGCACCGGGTGCTGGCTCTCCTGCTTGCCCTGGTCACACTGGCAGTGTAAAGGGGAGCCCAGCCCAGCCGAGCTCACCTCCATGGGGCTTCCTCTGCACCTCTTGTCTCCTTGCCCTGCTCTCAGCGCAGTCCTGGCCAGCTGGCCCAGACACTGGTGTGTGGGCCGTGACAGTCTGTCTGGTTTCCCTCTCCCTGACCGGCACAGCAAACTTTCTTTTTTAATGTTTTACTTATCTATTGAAATGTTTGAAAGCAACAGATTTGTGTCCAGCCAGCAGCTGGGCTATGCTGCAGGGCAGGCTGGTGGTGCTGGGGCGCTGTCAGGCGGATCGGCTGTGAAGTGGTGACTGGCCCAGGATGGTACTGGTGCTACTGGGCCTGACGGCTGTACCCAGCCTGGGTGCTGCCTGAGCTTTGGCTCCATGGGGGCCACAGCCATAACCGGGGACAGTGGGACCGGGGACAGTGGGACCGGGGACAGTGGGAACGGACAGAGCCATGCAGCCACCCCAGGGATGGAGTGGGGCATCCTCATTCTGTGGTGGGGAGCTGTGAGAAGGTGCTGGCCCTTGGCAGGAGGTGTGAGTGAGGTTTCTCCTGCTGTGGGATCTCCCTTGCTCTGAGGTGACACACGGGGCACTGCTCGGCCATCCTCTGCCTGATGGGGTGGTGGAGTGGGACACCCCATGGCAAGGCAAGGCCGGAGAGGCCTCGGGGGCCAGCCTCAGGAGGGGTGCTTGAACCAGCAGTGCTGATCCCACTCCCCCGGGCGCCTCCTGAGCGCAGTGGCCGAGCCGGGCCCTGCGCCCTGCAGTTTGTTTATGTGTGCCCCTGCCTGGCTGCCAGTGACGAGGCGGCGGCAGTGCGGTGGCCCCAGGTCTCCAGGGCGACCGGGCAGCCTCGAGCCCCACGCAGAAAGCCGGGGTCAGGAAGCTGTGCAGGCTCCTGGGCCAGCCCCGCGGCTACCGGCCTCCCTGCCCTCATCCTGAGGGAGAGGGGTGTGCAGCAGGGCCAGGCTTTTCTTCCCCAAGAGCGCAGAGGATGCTGCTCTCATCGCAGCGGTGTTTAAAAACGTGAAACGTTAAAAATAAGCCTGCTTGCTTGGAAGGGGAACTGCTGAGGCTTGTCTAGCTCCCCCCCGCAAGCGAATGCCATGCGGCAGCCTGCGTCCCGGCCGGGTGGCTGAGCGTGCCCGTCTGCCCTGCTCGCTGCGTGGAAGGAGCAGGAGCTGGGATTTCGTGGGGGCTCCTGGGCACTGCAGAGCCGGTCGGGCTTTCTGTGGGTGCCAGGGTGCAGCCCTCTGGTTGGGGATTTACAGCTGCTGATGGCCGTGGGAGCGCTGGAGCACGTCAAGGGCTCTTGGCAAAGGGGTTGCAAGGGAGTGTGTTCACACACAAGGAAAAAGGGGGTGAGTCTCACATATTTGAGAGCGTTAAATGCCAAATATTGTCTGAAAGACAAAAAAAGGACAGCTGAGATCTTGCTGTGATTGAAGTTGTGGTAAGTTCTTTCTACCCAGGGGAAATATTTTACAGAGACACTGATTTAGGAAAGATTTTTTTTCGCCTGATTTATTCTCTTCTAGTTGTTTTCTAGGAAGAAGGCAGTTTTTTTAACCTAGCTTTTTGTATGTGGTTGTTGCATTTCTGAGGGGCTTCCAGAGGTGTAGCTGCAGAGGTCTGCCTCTTTTGCATCCAGCTGTTTGGAAATGCCTTCAAAGCCAGCTTTGCTAGTTAGCAGGAGGCACGGGAACACGTCAGTGAATTGCTGCCATCCCTGCTGTCCTTCAGGGGATGGGGAGCTCCGTGAGCAGGCAGTTTGGTGTCAGAGATGTCGAGGGAGGGTGTGGGAGCTGCGCCCTGCTCTGCCTGCCCATGGGCAACCACAGCAAAGGTGCAGGGAGGAAGGGGCTGCCCAGGCAGGCAGGAAGCAGCCGGCGCTGAGGTTTCCATGTGCAGCCCCTGCTGGGGCACCTCTGCCTCCGTGAGCCGTGGGTGAAGGAGGTGCGAGGCGGGGGAGAGCTGTGGGGGGCTCGGGAGCTGCTTGCTGACAGCGCTGCACGCCTCTCTCCTCCCAGATCTGCAACTGGTTCATCAACGCCCGGCGGCGGCTGCTCCCCGACATGCTGCGCAAGGACGGCAAGGACCCCAACCAGTTCACCATCTCCCGCAGGGGTGGCAAGGCTGGCGACGTGGCCCTGCCCCGGGGGGCTGCTGCTGGCTCTGGGGTGCTGGTGGTTCCTCCCATGACCGCGGCGGGGGCCACCAAGGTGCTGCCCATGTCCATGTGCTCACAGGTACTGTGCCACCCCGCCCAGGCGCTGGGCAGCAACCTGACGGTGCCGGGTGCCCGCAGCCCCGAGCGGGAGAAGCAAACGGAGCCAGACCCTCACCCCAAAGCGCCGTTGGGTGCCGCCGGCAGCACCATGGCCCTGCTGGCACGGGCTGAGGCTGCCAGCCCCACCAGCGGACTGTTCAACACGCCGCCCCCCACGCCCCCGGAGCTTTTCGGCGATGACTTCAGCAGCTTCCAGCTGCTGGTGGAGGTGGCGCTGCAGAAGGCGGCCGAGCTGGAGTCGCAGCGCCAGGGCGGGCAGCTGCCCCTCTCACCCCAGCCTGAGCCCCCAGGGGCCTCCGTCGCCAAATAGCCCCCGGGCCAGGTCCCACGGGGTGCCCTTCCTTGGGGGCACCCAGCCTCCAGCCTCGTGCCACCCACAGGGTCCCTTCTCTCCGGTCCGCAGGATCCCCTGTCTGCCTGCACCCCCAAACAGCTCATCTCAGAAGCGGACTCTGCGTCCCAAGGGGCTCCGGTACCTCCGCTGGCCATGGGGGAGAGGAGAGGAAGGGCTGTCCTCGTCCTGTCCTGGGGAAACGCTCACCATCCTTCAGAGCCCTCGCCGTCTGCACTCCTGGTAGGGACAGGACGCCGGGTAGGCAGGAGGATGTGGCTGCTGCAGCCTGGCCAGTGCGGAAAAAAACCTCTGCAGCTGAGCGACGTCTCCTTGCCACGACCGGCACTCACTGTGCGAGGCCACGGAGCTCCCTCGGAAAACCTGCTGACTGCCCTGTCCTGTAAACAAGGGTCCAGCCAACACCACTTCTTCAGGGGGAGAGAGAGTTCTTTCTCTCTTTCCGTTTAAAAAAAAAAAAAAAAAGTTTGTGTCTGTTTTAAGGACCACAGATGAAAAGCTTTTTCTCCCAAATCTTTCTGATTTCCTTTTTTTCTACCTTTCTCCTATTTTTATGGAGGACCTTTCTGGTACCTCGTGCTGGCCAGGAGCCGTGCCTTGCCTGGGGAGGCGCAAAGGACAGATGAACTGGAAACCTGAAATCCGTGGGATTTTCTTGCACAGAAAACCTGGGAGTCTCCTCTTCTGCCTTAGGGTGTTACAGATGCTGCCAGTAGAAAACTCCATGGTGCTGTTTAGCAGTTTTTTGTTGAAACATTTTCCCTCTAATTGTGATTTATTCTATTTTTTTTTTTAATTTCTTCTACAAACATTTCCGCGACTTCCCTGTATTTCTCTCACGTTCCTGCTGAAGATGTGCACGTTGTCTCCTGGAACAGAGAGCGCGTCGCAGAGCCTGGGAAACGCCGACTGCAGGCTGCTGCTGCTGGGGGCGGACGCGAAGCTGAGACTGTGAATTTTTTTTGTATCCAACGCTTTTATTTTTAAAAAATATTTGGAAAGAAGCATGTTGTGGGCATGGGCTACCTGTGTGTCCCTCTGCAGGTGCAGCCCCCGGAATGCAGTTGTCTCATCAGCCAGGCGCGATGAGCCGCATGGAAGGCCGGGGGGGGTGTGGGGGTGTCGAGTCCCTTTGCTCCCTGCTCCCCTCGTGCTCGGGGGAGCGTGGTGGGGCCGGTGCTGTGGTGCTGGTGACCTCTAGTGACAGCCGGCGTCTGTGGGGAGCAGGAGCCCGGGCACTGCAGAGGTCCTGGGACTATTGTTTCACTGTAAATTTAAGTTAAATAGTGATACGTACACACATATGTAATCTATCCTGAGAAACACTAATCCTAGGTTATTAGCCTGATTGTTAAGTTGCATGAATAGAGATAATGACGTCCACAGGATCTGGTGCTCTGCAGCAGCTGGAGCCAGCAGTGCCAGAAGAAGGCAGTGATTTGGGGGTCTGTTTTTTCCCCGTTTTCTTGTTCAGAGGAAAGGAGGGGGCGTTACCAAGTGCTTCAGGGGCTGGGGAAGTTTTACCGGTGGTGCCTCACTTTGCCGAGCGCTCCCATGCAGTGCAGGGATGGCTCCAACGCTGGTGGTTCCCAGCTGGGCAGGGGCACCAGCACAGTACTGCTGGGGCTGAGGCTCACCTTGTGGCTACAGGCATTGCCCTTCTCAGCTCCCCCTGCTCCAATTTATGTGCAGCCTTTGCCCTCTGCCCCCTTTCTGGAGCACGTCCTTTATTTTGGGACTGCCTCCCTTATTTCTAGGTAGCCCTTCCCTACAGCGCTCTCTCCCTCCCAGGGGAGGGGGAAACTTTTCCTTCGCCTCCTCTTGTTTTTGCCTCAGTCAAACCAAAGCGGGAAGGGGCAGTGCTGCTGCACTGGGGGCAGGAGCGCTGCCGCTGTCCCCGTGGGGTGGGGTTGGTGTCGCTGCCCTGAGGATGGACTGGGGGGGGGGGGGTGATGTTCTGAATGAAATTTTGGAGCAAAAAACTACTGTAAATATATTTTTCTTTGTTCTTCTGTTGTCAAATAAAAGGTTTTTTTTTTGGTTTTGTTCTTTTTTTTTAAAAACACGAGATCTGAGCCAGGCTGGGTTATGTCATTCTTGTGTGCCTCACGGACACCTCATGCGCTGGTGCCTCACGGGCACGCTGCTGCCTGACCCCATGTCCTGGGCAGGGGCTGTGGAAGGATGGGGACACCTGGGGACACCTGGGGACAGCCGCGCCTCACTGCTGCAGCTCCGGGGAAGCTCCCGGGCCGCTCTGTGGAGGGGCAGAGCGGGGCAGGGCCCGGTGCCGGTGCGGGCCGCGGAGCGCTCCCCCCTCCGCACCGAGCCGCCGGGGGGCGGCCGCCGCTCTGCGCCTCGCCACAGCGCCAAGGGGAGGAGCCCCGCCCCCCTCAGAGCCCCGCCCGCCAATCAGAGCTCCGCCCCTGTCAGAGCCCCGCCCACCCCCTCTGGGGCTCCTCCCCCCTTCAGGGCACGGCCCGCGCTCATTGGCTAGGCGGACGGGCGCGCCCCGCCCCCTGCGCTTTCCCCGGAAGCACACCGGCCCCACCAGGCCCTTCCCCGCTGCGCAGCGGGGGCGGCCATTTTGTCTCGGCCGCCATTTTATGGCGGGAGCGGCCATTTTGTTAAACGTCACGGGGCTCCTCAGGGGTCCTCCGCCCCACGCGCACACCTCGACCCGTTCCCCCCCCAAATAAAATAAAAAAATAAAATACCCACACCCTGTTAGTCCACACCCAGAGCCCAACATTAAATGCAGGTTGCATCACAGTCAGGGTCTGGTGGGATCGCCTTTGCTGGCTGATGGCAGCGGGAGCACCCCCAGTACCATGCACTCACAGGACAAAACAACAGACAAGGCGCACTCCGGCATCGTTCAAGATTTCACTTTTATTTATTTTTTTTGCCTTCTGGATCACCAACACCCTCGCTGAAACTTCTTTGGGATTCCACCCCCACCCCCGTGAACGTAGCACGCTATCTCCCAGCTCAGCCGAACAAGTGAACAACAACAACAAAAAATCCCCAGCAAGATCGCTCAGGATGGGACCAGATGCTTATTTTGAGGGGGTGGCAGAGAACTGGGTGGTGGCAGTCCTGGCTTCAAGAAGTCAGACTGAAAAGGAGGCCTACAAAGGGGAAAAATGGGCTAAAAAATATTTAGCAATCCTTCCTCTACCCAAAGAGCAGGAAGATAAGGAAAAAATAGTCATCTGATTACACACAGGGTATATATTTTTACACACACTTTTACACACATCTAGATATAGTACATGTAAAAATATATGCTATACATATGCCCATTCTCACCAAGGTGCCTTTACTACACCGTCTGCACTGTGTGTGTGGGCATGTATACATGTGTATGAATTAAATGTACAGGTACTACTAACTGTATATGTGCATATGTACACATACGTACAGGCGGGCAGCCTACTCTCAGCTACCCCTGCCTTCCTCTTTGTACAAAACCCAATCCTCCCACCCTGAAATACCAGCATACTCAACCCAGCCCTCCCCTGCCCCAGCCCACTTTGAAACAGGTCCCATAGTGTAGCAGCTTCTTTCTCAACAAGCAATTCAGGGAAAATAATTTTGTGAAGGGCAGGGAAGAGGAAAAAAAATAAAAATCAAAGTGAAGCATGTGGGGATCATGTCCGTAGTTGCTCTGTGGTCCTTCTGTTCCCCTCCTGCGCCTGGGGTAGGGTACTGCTCTCGGGATCAGCCAGCCAACCACCATCCCTGCCCCTCTTTGCCAGCTTATTGCACATTTGCTTCTGTACTGCATTTCAGCAACTCTGCATTACATTCCACAGGTCCTGTCATCCTCTCACTTCATTAACACAGGAATACAAACCCATGGCCCTGTCCCTTCCCACCCCTTCTCCCCCCACCCCAATATCCCCATCAAAAGGAAAACAAAACCCAAGAAAGGCTGCTTGCTAGCAGAGTGCAACAGTAGTACACACTGAATAGGTGTTCTCTTCAGGAGCTCTGTGGAAGAGAGGTTATTTCTAACACAGTAAACAAAGCCATGCAGAGGGTAGGAGAAAAGGAGCAGAAGGGGGAAAAATAAAGGATGAAAGAACAGAACTAAGGAGGAGGAAGAACATAGGATGGCAAGTGCTCAAGGCTTCATGTTTTTTGTTGTCCTCTTCTTGTAAACAAGCTAATAATTCTCATTAGATAGAACAAGTAAAAATATTGAAGTTCCAAGTTGAGGGGCTGGAATTTCCAGGAGTATGTTCAATCCATTCAGCAACACCACAGCCAGTGAGAAAACGAGGGGTATGTTTTTCTTTTTTTTTTCCTTTTTTTTTTTTCTTTTTTTAAAATCTTCATTACTTAAAGCTGAGAGAAAAAAAAGCCAACTCAGGAGCCCTTTTCAAGGATGGCTCATTGTCTCTAGACTGAATAAATCACACTAGTTTAGAGAGAACCTTTTTTTTTCCTTTTTAATGACTTATAAAAACCACGCGGTTCCTTCCTCTGCCCCTTTGCTCAAAGGCGGGTCTGTGCCTCAGGGACGTAGATCTCGATGCTGTCTGCGCTCTCCGTGGCCGAGTTCTGCCGGACAGAAGCAGCCCGCTTGGCTGCCATGAGACGCTTGCGAGCTTCCTGGCGCTGCTTGTCTGAATCAGAGGCTCTGTCCCGGTTCAGTTGGGATTTGGACTTGGCTGGCTTCTTTGGCACTGGAGGGGGTGGTTTCTTCTCTTCCTTTAGGGAGACAGTAAGGAAAAACCCAAACATAAAATAAAAATGCATATACAGAAGCTTGCTCTCTGCTATGGTGGGGACTCACGTCCTGAGGGACTAAGTAATGAGATTATGGAGTGTCAGGAGAAAGAAGCAGGAGCGCTTCCCAAGCAAGACACTCATCATAAATTCAGCTTTCCCAACTTCTAGAAATGGAACATTTTGTACTTCAAATTTGTACAGAAGTGTTCTGTGGCCCAGACTGGAGTTTTCTGGCTATGTCTGTAGCCCAGCTGTGGGTCAGGGTACAGCAGACAGCATCTGGAACTGCAAAATTTTAATACGCTGTCCTGCTTGCAGCCATAGAATCTTTCCTCCCCTCATATCTGGTAAAGCAGCCTGGCCCTGGTACACAGCCCACCCTGAATTTTGAAAAGGCTCCAGCAGATGCTTTTTATACCACCCAGATACCAGGAATAGTTGCAACCTACTTATGCAGTGCTTTTAACACTAGAGGCCTCCTCTGCATCACTGCTTTAAAAGCACCACTCCTCTCTCCCCATCGTAATATTCTTCCTCTTGTACAAAATTGTTTCCACTGTTACTCAAGAGGAATGTTCTCAATGCATTGCAAGGCTGTGACTGCATGCTCGGGGAAGATGGCTGACAGACAATGCAATCTTATAGTACAAGTGCTAAAAGCATTATCAGAGGCAGCTGTAGTATATGGAGAGATTACACTGCGTAACTAGAAGGTGGTAAAGGTCCTACAGACATTCTGATTACAAACAGGAGTTGATGCAAGGCACTCTGGCCACTCCACGCTGCCCCACACTCACCTTTCTCTCTGGTGTCTCTGCCAATTGCCAGCTGTTAGCTTTCAGGTGGTACAGCTCATCAAATTTCATGCTGATGTCTTCAATGGACAACTGCAGGAGATCCCAAAACCCAGCTAGGTCCTGGGCTGTGGGTCTGGGATTGGCGTTAGGATTCTACCAGGGAAAGCATAAAAGCATGTTAGAATACACCTTCCTGACAAGTAGAGCAGTCCGCACAGGGTACATATACACCCCTTTTAAACCTTACAGCTGCCCAATGACTGAAACTTCAAGAACACATAAGAGACACCAGCCCGAAGAGGACAGAGGCACATGACCATCATTTACGGTCAAGAATATTTTTGTAGCAAACAGGAGGCAGAAATCCTGATGACATTTCTCCTTTAGGAGCCTGAAATGTAATCCTGAAAAGGCACTGTAGTAAAAAGCAATAGGACTCTTCTCCCCAAAGCACCCGTAGTTAGTCCAGCCCCACAGCAGTAACACCCAGCTGAAGCTCCCCAGCATGTGATTAAGCTAGAACACAGTTTTGTACTCAGATCATAACTTCAAAGGCTGTAACAAGGGAAATTGATACAGCACAATGCAAAACACAGCTCTGACACCTGGAGAAATTGCACGCTGGCCTTCTCACAAGCAAAATTCAAAATTGTCTCACTCAGATCACTTTTCTACATGCCCCTGAGAGAGTATCGGTATTTCTCAGGCTAGGTTGAAAAACTAAGTAGCTAAAGTAAGTTTTTCCCCATTATAAACAGAATTTCCCCAATTTTCAGGCATATGAACTGCCATCATAAGCCTGCATTTTCTTAGGGAAGCACGGGATCAAATCTGAGCAGCACAGCACAAAGAGTTTAAGGAAAGCTTCAGCACAGAACCCTGCTGAAAGCCTGGCTGCTGGTGGTGTTGCTGCTAATCTCTCAGCCACGTTCAGCCAGAGATTAGCACGGAGATGCCCAGTGCTTCAACCCCTTCCTTCTCAATTTTCTTGCAAATAAAGGAGAATGTACCTCAAGAATTTTGCAAAATCCATGCCATAATAAAGCTTGAGGGGTTAAAAAAAAACAAACAAAAAAACCAACCCAAACCCAGATTCTCACTCATCCCTAAGTTATCTCCATTTAGATCTCAGCAAGGGCAAGCCTTTGCATTACATTCATAGAGATCCAGTTCAAATAGTGCTTTGTGACCAACCAGGGTCAGTGATACTGGGACAGTAACCATCCACATAAACTACATGCAAAGCAAGCATATTTGGAGAGGAACAGTAGCCTTTTCAAACACTGCCCCCATTTGGCAAAATCTGTGGTTCACCTCAAAAAGTCCTTTGGAAGTAACAAAGGAGAGTTGGTTTCCAGGACACGCAGCCGAATGGCCAGCTGACATACCAGAGCTACAGACAGCGTCAATGTATTTGGTGTACCCTGATTAGCAGTTCAAGAAAATTCCTGCGATAGCATGAGCACCAAAAGGAACTGCAAACACTCATCCCTGAACAGAGCACAGCCTAAGAACTGCCCAAACAACCTCCCACTGCTCACCTGCTATTTAAAAACAGCATTCATCCATTGTGGCATGGTGTACAGCTGCTTTGGCTTTGGCCTGCAACCCTGTCCCACTGACAGCAGCCTGTTAATTAATACCCGATAGCGTTCCTGTTTTGCTGTTGAAACAGATGCATTACCCTCCCCAAAACAAACAAACAGGAAAAAGAGCCAGACTCACCAAGTTTTGTTCACAGAGGCCGTGGAATTGCTGGAACTTCTGTGACATTAGTAGCTGTGCACTGCCCACTGCACTCAGGACTTTTCCTAAGACTGCAGTAGTGGGGGAGAAAAAAGGACCTCAGTTGAACAGACCATCAAATAGAGCCACAAGTTCAAGTGTTTGGAGCAAGGAACACTCTTGAGTCATTAGGAGTTCCAGAGATCCCCAAGGAACTACCTGTTCTCTGATAAAGACACTGCACTGAAACTGCAGTCTGTGATTGGCTTTGCAATCTGTTATTGCTCCTTCTAGAGCAGGCCAAAAGCAGGCCAACAGACCGAGATCGTGATATCAGAGCTCGCAGGAAGTTCCTTAAGCAGGCTTCAGCCCATCAAACAAGCCACAAGCACCACCTCAGTGAGCAGATCTGTTGGCACCTGCTCACAGACCATAACCTGCTCTTCTGGTCATGTACAAGGCAAAGATGGCAAGGGGCAGGAAAACTGCCTCTGATCTCCATTTACCAGAAGGAATTCAAATACTGACTGGCAAGGGATTTTAATCAGGATGTTTTTTAAAATCCAGGACTTTATGCTGCTCTTAGTGAATCTCCAAGAAACCTTTGAGTATAGCAACATTATTCTGCTCAGTAATGGAAGAACACCGAATACAGGCTTTTCCATTCCAAAGGCAGGGTTGAGAGGCCCACAGCGTATGCAAATACATCGTGAAAAGGGTTGAAACGTGTTTTCTCCTCCCTGGCCTGCTGCAGCATCTACTGAATTGGTTCTGAACGTTTATAGATCTGTGCTTGGCCAGACAGCCATAAGCTGGGCTTCCTTTAAATGCACTATGTTCTCTGTTACAGGATCTGCTAGGAGATTGTTCTTAAGGTCAGTCTCCCTGTCTTTTCTTGGCAGGGAGACCTGATACACCCCACCCCCTGGAGGCAACCAGAACCCTGGCTCTGCCTGTCCAGCTTGGCAGCCAGTGCAGCATCGCTGTGCAACAGGATTAGGGATTAGTTGCCCCCACCCCCAGCAGTGACAGTGAGCTATAATCAAGTCTCATCATCATTTCAACTTTCTCAGATACTTACAGGCCCCAAAGATCGTGCCCCCTGCTGCCTAGTTAGCCGCTTTTGTCACTCTGTACGCATCTAGGCATGATTTTAATTGTAAACAGTACAATTTTTGCCATCTCATTTTAAAATAATGAAACAAGCCCAACTGGGCTGAACCCAATAAAGTCAAGTGGCCTTATGTTTCCTGTATGCGTACTTTTGGTGTATTTAGTGTGAATTCATTAAAGTGTTCCTGTATGAAGAAACCTCCTCTTTGCTGTTAAGACAAGCCCAATTAGGCAGGCTCAGCAGTCGCAGTTCCTTCTGCCCCACCACCAAGTAAACTTTCACCTGTCCACTCAGCTACAATGGGTTAGGCAGGGACAAAGACCGCACAGCCTCCCTGAAAGCAATTTAGTCAAGCTTTCAGCTGTTTTGACTTGTCAGTGGATGATGGCAGCTTCTGAAGTCTTCTCTACTGCATCTTAGTATTATTTCTTACCCAATCTGCTAGAGAAAGTTGCCTTATCCTTTCCTATCCTATCCTTCCCAAGGACAAACTGCTTCTTGTCCCACTCTCACCTCCAGGTTTCGCCATTACCCTGTGGCAAATCAGCCATCTAACCACAGAAAGCTAAACCAATACTTGGCTTGAATTCTTTCTCAAAGGAAGAGCTGCTAGGCTGCTCCAGTTTAGCATCCAGAGGCTGGCAGCACCTACCTTCTTCAGAGAGATTGTTCTCTTTGGTCTCCTGGTCCATCTGGCGGCACCAGCCTTCTAAACGTTCTGTTTCTGCCTGAAGCAGCTTCAGAAACCAGTACCCATCCCGCCGGCAGGCTCCTGGCTGTATGGGTTCTGATGGCGAGGTGGAGGATGTCTCAAGCCAAGGGTCAGGAGGAGGGAGAGAGGAAGGTTCCAGGGCTGGGTCACTGTTATCTCCATAGGAGAGGTTTCTCTTCATCTGTGAGGGCTTGGCTGGTTGCCTGGTACTAGTATCAACACTAACGGAGTTGTTGTGTTGGGGGCACTCAGCAACACTTCTCTCAGATGATTTACAGCTAGAGTTATTAGGTTCCTGCGTGTCAGAGTCTGTGTCCTGTTTGGAGGACATACTGCGAGAGCGACTGTTTCTAGAGAGATCAGAAGCAAACGTATTAAATAGCAGAACACAACGGGGCTGGCTGCACACATCAACAATGAAATGCATTTGTTTATTAAGGCTGCAGCTGAGCTTTCCCCTGCCCCTCCTCACACACAAACACACACCACACATTCAGACAGACAGAATTATAAGGTTGCCTGCTTACTGCAATAGGCCATTCAGATGAGAGGACTGATGCACATCTATAATTACATCTTGGACTTTTTATTTCATTTCGAACCCCCATTGATTTGGCTGTTTACAGAACAAGTGCTGTTTTCAGCGGTGTGTGCTGCAGAGGAAGAGCTCTCCACGGGCCCCCATTCTACCCCACTTGCATTAGAACAGAGAACGGGAGAAGGAGAAGGCCTAAGCAAAACTAGAGGGAAGCGCAATTTAAAAGAAAAGAGTAAGAATTGCAAAAGCCTGCGTCTTTCACTTACCGCCACTCGTCCTCTACCTGTACCCCGATGGACTGGAATTTGGTGGCTGGTGGAGGAGGCTCCTCTTTTGCCACTGGCTGAAGGCAGTCAACCTTATTGAACAAAAAAATACAGACAAAAACAGACACAAGAACTTGCTGCTGGAATTCACATTAGTAGACCGGGAGGGCTGCTGCACACACACACGCACAGCATGCAGACACCACACATCAACTGGAGGGCTGTGCTAGGAGAGGTGCGAGGCTGCTGCTCGTGTTTGCCTCCACTTGAGCACCAGGACTGCTGCTAGGTGTCTGCTCTGAGGGCACCTGGCTCTAATATCTGCTGCTGTTTGCACAGCAGTGGCTGGGGAAGGGCTGCATGTGCCCAAGGGAGCACCTGCATGTGGTGGGTGAGAGACTGGCCGAGACCAGGGAGCTTCCTGAGAGGGCAGCGATCTGATTGAGGCTGACAGCAAAACCCAACTTCCTCTCTCCCAGGGACTGACACCTTCCATAGCCCTGGATAAGAGGCTTAGAAGGTTTTAGAAAGGAAATCCAGCTGCAGGGCAGGTAGGCTAGGAACCATCTCAGAAAACGAAGAGGAGAGAAGTCAGCATCTCCAATGCAACTTCTCTTGCTTACTGTTCTTTGACACATTTTGCCCTGCTAGCCACGCAAAGAAGCCTAGCCCAGCTCCTACATTGGGACTTGCTCGAGTGCCCAAGGTCCCACCTGCAGGTTATAACCCACAGCACGGAGCCAGCGCTTTGGGACAGAACCACTGCTTGCAGGGACCAGCCACCTGTACCTGGGAAATCTGTTCTCACGAAAAGGTTGACAATTGCAGATGATAACCCTTGCTGGATAAAAGCATGGGTTTATGCTACTCAGGGGGATCTCATTTGACTGTATAACCTACAGCTCATTACCACCAGTTTCCACAGAGTTAAGTGCTTCCAGCAGGAGCAGCAGCAACCCACTGGCGCAGCCAGCCACCAAGGAAGTGCTCCTGGCATGCCTACAGCCCTGGGACCAACTCACACTGCAGCAGCCCACACCACACAGACAGCAAGTAGGACAGCCCACCACTCAGAAAGTTGTCCCAAAAAAACATGAGGGACAAGGAGCAGACTGACACTATGTAATACAATACAGAGCACAGGGTCACCCGCAGGTGTACTAGCAGCACAAGGCCTCTTTAGAGAGACACTTGGTTAACAGGTCCCACTGCTTTATGAAGTGTTTTAATTTTGTACTAAAATAATTTATTCCTTTCTGGTCTGCTATGAACAGCTTCTGCTGTATTTCACCCTGGGAGCACGGGAAGTTAGTCTGACAAGCTATTATCTTGCTATTCAAGGTGAGTTCAGATGCACACCTGGTCACACAAAATGCACACGCTAAATGGATGGGCTAAGGACGTTCCTGAGGACACAGAGGAAAACAAAACTATTCCATACTTGTATTCCTATAGACGACAGCTTTCTCTTGGGGACGTTTTCCACTTTAGGCTCTTCGTTAGTCAGAGTCCCTTTGTCACTTTTCAAGGTTGCATTTTTCTGTGGTAATTCTGGAGTGTCTCTTGCTGGAGTCACAACACTGCCCCGTGTCACGCTGGGTGTCCTGGTGCTGTCCAAGCTGTCTGAAGAATTGCTCAGCCCTGACTGGCTGGTCACCTCGCTCTTGTGGTCCTGGCTGTCCAGGTAGGTGTCCTGCGCTGACTCAGTGCTGCTCTGCACAGTGACAGAGATGAACGGCTTTGATGTGGTCCGAGGTGGGACAGGAGGTGGAGTCTTTTTATATGCCACTAGGCATGATGAACCTGCAGGGATGGAGGTGGGAAGAAGGGAGAATGCAAGAGACAGATTGGAGAGAGAGGGAGAGAGAGAGAGAGGGAGAAACACAGTAAAAGAGAAAGAAAAAGCAGGTCAGTCACAACATCCAAGAAGAGCCTCCAAGTAGAAGCTGGAGGCAAAAATGCAGCAACAGCCTACAGCCAGCAACTCACACTGGGTAACCCACACCAAAGCATACTGGGAAGCAAAAGGCAGAGCCAGAGCTAGCTTGCAAAAGAAGTCAAAAGAAATTCCATGATGGGTGAAAGGCTAGAAGCAGAAAAGAAGTACAGAGAAGCCTCCCAAGGATGCTACAAAGTTTAGCCAATATAAGCCTCCACGGTGGGGGAATTCTGTTTGGCTAAGCACTATGTTTTAGTGTCCTAGTACAGCCAAGTGTCTCAGCTCTTTGTCCCATCAGTTGACAAATTTCAGTGTCTGGATCAGGGTGGTGGTTTTTCCTATAAAAATGGAAAGAAGCCATAAAGTGTATTAGATGTTGATAGTAGGAATGAACATTTGTGAAGAACCTTAAAAAAACAAAACAAAACAAAACTATCTGCTATGCATTTACAGCAAAATACATCGTGCTGGATCCTACAGCCTGGGACAGGCCAGGCAGTGCTGCTCCACATCCCCAGGTCCAACCAGTATCGAGGCTGAAGATGTGCTCCCAGTGTGAGCACGCACAGAAAACACATCGAGTACATACGTATATATACACGTACACGGCCAGCCACACATCAGACGGGAGCAACTAAACGAAGAGGTGACAGCAGCAGCGGCCTTATCAAGGTGGACCCTCCAGCAGCTGGGCTCACTTTATCTGCCCACTGGATGGCCTCTGGATCCCTGGATCTGAGCCTGATGCTGAAGTAACACCCCAGCTGCAGCACAGGCCATCACACCTACACAGGACCATGTGCTCTTGCTCCAGGCCTGCCTCATCCCCTTGTTCCCAAGGCTTCCCACAGCCACATCCTCTGCAGCGAAATTGCACAGCTACACATTGTGCGCTGCTGACTTGTTACACATCCCCACATCTACCACATTAATAGCTGCAAGCTCCATTCCAAAGGGAGCTAAAAGGAAGGGGTTACAGAGAAGGAGATCTACGTTTCCAGAAGTATTTATGTGCCTGAAGATGCTGAGAAGTCCTGTAATGGTCCTGCTGTTACAGGAGAACTAGGGAGCCCGTGAGGCTGCCAAACAGGCTGCCTTTCAGTGTGAATCCAAACAGGAACTCAGGAAGACAGAGCTGATAGCTGCTCCCTCCTGCCCTTAATACACAGAATTCCAGAACAAATTGAGCAGTGTCCTGATGGCCACAAGAGCAGGACCTCTCCTAACTGCTCATCCCAGCCCCTACACCACCTTCTGACGTGAGTCCCTCTTGCAGCCTTGTGGGCCATGCAACAGGGAGCCACGCAGCTGAAATATATCCAGGACAATTCACCCTGACCTGTTCCTGGTACTATTCCTTGTGTTGGCGCAAGCCACAGAAACTGCCCAGGGCAGCCTGAGCCCACAGCTGCTGCATGTCCAGCCGGGACAGGAACTTATTATGCACTTTAAGAACCACCCACAGTCATTTCCTAGAAGGTCAGATACAAATATTGCAACTTGTTAAATTTATGGACCAAAACACAGCTACACGCATCTTCTAGCCAATGGGTCAGTCATGTAACAGCGTGCCCCTGCACTGCAAGGTCACTGCTAACTGCAGCAGTACCGGCATCCCCTTCCCACGCCACCTCCCTCCTCAGCAGGGCGCAAGCTCATCCAGCAGGGCAGCAGCGGGACTTGCTGCAGATGCTCAAGCAACGCTAGGTCAGAACTGTCTTCAATCAGTCTCACCCCTGGGATGCTCAGTTCAGCAGAAACCCTAGATCAGATGGCACCACTTGTACAGGCTGAATGGCAGCACAGAGCTGACCTCTGCCCACAGCGCTGCTTTTCTGCATCTTGTTTGTCGCATGTATGAATCGCCAGCTCAGCAGGAGGCAGAGGGATGCTAGAGCACCAGCTACTGCAGGACTGCACCCTCTTTCCCCATGATCCCTGCTGGACATCCCAACACCTCCTTTAGTATGCTGTAAACCTGGTCAAGTTAAAACTTGACTGTTACAGATGTTTGCCTGCTCTGCTCTCTCAGGACAAACTCCTGGCTGCACCTACACAGCCACAGCCACGAGGTCAGACTGGTGCAGTGCTCATGTCAGCACGGCCAGGAGAGCATTCCCCCCCCAGTTGTACACCTGAACGGCCTCTTGGGTGCGTGGTGAAATAGCTCATCTGCACATACACCTGCTCACGCAGGATGACTCTCTGGTGACTGCTCTGGCAAGTGGAGGAAGAAAGTTCAGCTCCAGACATGTGCTAGGGAGTGTGAAAGCGAAAGCAGCCTGTGCATGTGTCTGCTCAGGTGCTGAGCTCACTGCTGCCTGCTGGAGCACAGCAGGGGAGGGAGGGGAGCGTGCCCCTCTGCTCTGCCCCGGTGAGGCCCCACCTGGAGCATTGTGTCCACTTTTGGGACCCCCAGCACAAGAAAGATGTGGGGCTATTAGAGTGGGTCCAAAGGAGGGCCACTAAGATGGTCAGAGGGCTGGAGCACCTCTCCTATGGAGAAAGGCTGAGAGAGCTGGGGCTGGTCAGCCTGGAGAAGAGAAGGCTCCAGGAAGACCTCCTCGTGACCTTTCAGCACTTAAAGGGTTCTTATAAAAAGGACAGAGAAGTCCTATCATTATCTACACAAGCAGAGTCCAAGGGGGAACGGTTTTAATCTGAAGGAGGGGAGATTTAGATTGGATGTTAGGAAGAAGTTCTTCACTCAGAGGGTGGTGAGGCACTGGCACAGGTTGCCCAAGAGAGGTTGTGGGTGCCCCATCCCTGGAGGTGTTCAAGACCAGGCTGGATGAGGCCCTGAGCAACCTGATCTAGTGGGTGGCATCCCTATGGCGGGGGTTGGTACTGGATGTCTTTGAGGTCCTTTCCAACTCCAGCCCTTCTGTGACTCTATGCCACCAAAACGCAGGAAGCTCATGCTGCCACATGTACCAGGAGGCTGCAGCAGCTACTAAGACAAGCAAAAACCACCCCAAGGGGAAGGGGAGAAAGCCTGCCTGCCCCTCCAATTGAAAATACGCACCTGACACATCACCTCCATTCTGCGCATGGCACTCAGACATAGCGTGCCCCGTGTCACCTCACAGAGAGCCTCTGTGACACCAGCGGGCAGGGGCAGAACCCATGGGAGGGGTTCAGTGGTTTGCTGCCGTGTGTATGAATTAGCACAGCTTGAATTTCCCAGCTGCTGTTTATGCCCACAGGGCTGTATGTAACACTTAGGAAAGTTAATCAATTATCTGGTATTGAATAGTGCAGCTAGGAAAAACAAGGGGAGGGTAGCACGTCAGACAGAAGGCGGCAGTAGAGTTTCCTGAGAAAGATGGGTGGTGTTCAGGGTCAGGAATATAAATTCAGCCTTCCATTTACCTACAGGCAGTAAGAATACTGTTTGTGGTGCTGTATATATGGAACAAAGAAGCGACTTTTGTTCCAGGGGATGGTTTTGCGCTGTCCTGGCCAGCTGAAGGGCACAGATTGTTAGAAGGGAATCCATCACACCCATCACACACAAAATGCCCCATTAATGTAAGTGTAGTGAGAATTGACTGTGACCTATAGGAGTTTATGGCTCTTAAGATCTCATGCAAATGAAAGGAACACAGTTCAGGTCTCCTGATCTTCCTCAGAATGCCTTGATGAGCACAGTTGGAAATAAATCCCACTGAAGCCCTCTGCAACCCTAAAGCACAGACTTTTGATTGCAAACCCAGAAACCACACCTTAGCTAAAATGGGTTTCAAAAGCCAAAGTTGGGTAAACACCTAAAACAGCTCCCTTCTTCCTCAATGCAATTCTGAACCACATTTCAACATTTCTTCAGTCCATGGGAAGAGACGAGAAGCCAAAGGATGCAGTGAGGAAACCAAGTGCCACCTGCTGTTTCTGTAAGGGAGATACTGCTGCACCAGGAGCAGGCAGCACACCCGCATGGACTCCTAGAGATCAATCCCACCAGGTCTCAGTTCTAGAGCTGCTGGAGGTCATAACCTATGGTATTTAAAAACCCTCCAGAGATTTGTGATGTTATGTGGAGCTGCAATCCATACAGGTAGTTGGTCAGGTATACATTTCACTCTGCTGTTTGCCCATTGTGTACAGCACCATCAGCTAAATTTGCTTGTGAACATTAGCCCACACCGCAAAAAGGCACAGAAGAACACGAAATGTTGAAGTTTTGCTTAAGCTTCCAGTTAAATATCCTGCCCATAGGAACTCCTAAGTAAGTTGTTTGAATTCATAGCTGATGTGGATGATTGATTTGTTGGGGGAGCAGTCTTTTTATAGTCTTCCTTGTGTAGCTGTTTTTAGAAAGCATTATGTATGAAAGTTAACATCTTCCTCACGACACTACCTGCTGCTCTTGAAGGCTTGGGCAATACCCACTGACTTCACCTCAGGCAGAAGAGATGCACTTTCAGAGCCTGGACAGGCATTCCTGACCCTCAAGAACAGTTGAGCATGCCATGATCCTCTCCTTCTCCTGCACAATCAGGGAACTGCATCTTGAGAGACTAAGGCACAGGAGTCCTAAAGTAATATTAAACCCAGCAGTGCTTTAAGAGGCCCCTGTTTAAATACCACGAGGCAGTGCTTACCTGTTTAGTACCTGCAGCACTGCCAAGATCATAGCCAAGGTATTTGGTTTTATATTTAAACATTGAAATTGCTGTCAAGTGTGTGTCTGGCATGAAGTGCAGTTCTTTTGTTGCTATTGCTGATTCAATACAGCCAGGTCGTATTTATAATCATTCCCATGGCTTTGAAGATCCATTCAAGCCATCCTCATTTTTATTAAATCATCTCAAAAGCTGCAAGCCACAATTAGTTGTGATGACAAGTTAGATCTCCCTCAACTGTAGCAGGGCTCAGATTGCTATCACTTTCCTGCCCTGTGCATCATCCCCTTTCTCCATGGGAAGATCTGAAGAAATGACCTCATTTCCCCATGCCTGAGGCAGTGTGTTCCCAAATCTCTCCCACTACAAGTTCATTTGCCATTTAAATTAAACATCTTAATATTACAGCAAACAAGAACCCTCAGTTGCATTAACCCCATAGGTTTTAGTCACATGTCTCTGGACTCGTTTAAGGGGTACATACATTTAGAGGTGGTTTTCAATAGCAAATAGAACCAGAACAGGCACATTCCAAACAGTCTGACCTCTACTTTCATGAACTTGCACAATACTTCAAAGCTAAAACTATAATGGACTGCAGGATGTTTTATTTGTAGGAAGTCCAAGTAAAAATGATTCCCACTAACAATTGCTACTGAACACAATACAGATTTTTATTGATTTTATGGTTCACAGCGATCTCTTCAGACCTTATTCTTGTGCTTAAGCAAAGTCTTTCTAGCCCTTGAGACAGTGGCCACAGCACACAGGCCTACCTGAAACTGTATTTGGACTGTATAGAAGCTGACCAGAAACTGGTCTGTTTGAGAACAGCTCATGTGGAAGGGGCCTTCAAAGATCCTCTAGTCCCACTGCCTGACCTCTTCAGAGCTACCTGAAAGTTAAGGCCTGGTAACGAGGGCATTGTCCAAACGCCTCTTGAACACTGACAGGGTCGAACATTTCATTAACCACTTTGCTAGGAAGCCTCTTCCAGTCTTTGACCACCCTCACAGTCCAGACTTTTTCCCGATGCCCGGTCTGACCCTGGCACAGCTCTGTGCCCTTCCCGCACATCCTGCCATCAGTCCCCAGGGGCAGAGACCGGCACCTCCTTGGGAAGCTGCAGAGAGCAGCGAGGTCGCCTCTCAGCCTCCTTTCCTCCAGCCTGGAGCACCCAGGTGCCCTCAGCCTCTCCCACAGGACAGGCCTTCCAGCCCTTTATCCAGCTTTGTTGCCCTCCTCCGGATGCTTTCAAGGCCCTTAACATCTTGGATGGAAAGCACTGCTCCCCCACTCATGGTTCTCCAGCTTTGGAGACCAGGCACCACAGGATCTATCACTAATATTAACAATATTAAAAACAGAGGGGAAAAAAGGCGTTAAATGCCTCCCTTTCCTCATCCCTACTTGTTGGGTGACCATCTTTATCGAGTATCCAGCCATGGGGCTCATCCCACCAAGCCCCACTACTATCAGTGATATCATCAGGGAGAGGACCAGAGCTTCCAGCTCATCACATCTGTTCTCATACTGCGTGCATCGACAGATAAGCATTTCAGACATGCTCCTGAAGCCTCACTGCTCCCCGGAGCAGCATGGATGCTCCATGAGCCTTGCCACCTCAGATGGTGCCACCCGATCCCTTGGCTTAACCTCAGTGCTCCTAATGGTATACCCCTCCTCCCTCAATCCCAGTTTAAAGCCCTCTCCATCCATCTCACCAGATTATGGGCCATGAAACACTTCCCCCATTGAGACAGGTGAAGATTTGCCAACTGATGAAGATACTTAAACTGGCTAAGGCACGAAGAGAAATCTAGGTACCTTTATTAATCAACAGGAAAATATTTCCATCTAGACAAGATGGGCACCTTCACATGACGATTCCCATTTCCTCAAACGAGCACGTGACTGCCTTTACAGAAGACTTACACTACTTAAACAAAGCCACACTCCTGGAAAGCAAACTAAGTGACTATACTTGTTTAAATATGTTGTTTGTGGAAAGGCTGTAAATGCCTCCTCCTTCAGTGCTTCCCATTTGTCCATTTTAGCAGTAGCAATCTTTGAGAAAAGATCTCCACACTACATAGAATAAAATAAGCGTCAGAGAAGGAAACGAGCAGCTGACAGTGACCAGGCCAGAAGAGCAATGTGGGAAGCAGAGTTCTTGCTCAGGCTCCCCACCAGCCACTACATCCACGGCAGGCCCTTTGGAAGCTCTCAGATCATCAGGAGCAACTCCTTCAGCACCCAACCAGCTCCACCCAGCCTTCCTTGTAGCTGCTGCCACTGTGTAATCACGCAGATAACCCTGGCTGTGGTCTCAAGTCAGATGGCAGCATGTGCACCAGGTGATGCTCAGTGACCACCAGGAGCTGTGTGCAGACATCTGGGAGGAAGCACCACCAGGCATAAAATTATAGCACCTGCTTAATGCCATGCACACAACGGCCTGCACATACCCAGAACGCTGCAAGTACTTCGGGAGGAGGTTAGAGAAACCCAAGCTCATGTTCCCCCTCAATCACCTCCCTCATCCTCAGGCCTTGGCCATGACACAGCTCTGGAGATAGAGCACCGAGCCCATCTGAACTGCAGCCAGGGCAAGGTGGCCACCACCACACCACTGCTTCTTCCACCACCACACTTGCTTCCAGGACAGATGCAGTGAGGTCTGGGGCTGCTGTGCACTGCCCCATCTCTTCCCAGGCAGCGGGCACCCCCTCAAGCCAGCCCCGGAGCAGAGCACCAGCACTGCTGGGACACCCAGCCAGATGCAACATTACTGCAACACCAGGGAACACAACCAAAAAGGCCACAGGGAGTGAAGCTGTATCTGCAGCCGAGGTCAAGGAGAGGTGGAGGGAAGTACGCTCATCCCTTGCACCTCATCCTGAGGAAGAACCAGCTGAAGGTCACACCCCAGCTCCCTGCTCCATCACACAGCAGCTGTTACCAGCAGCAGCTTTGGGAAACAACCAGACCTCAGTTCAGTTTGTGCCCAACTCACTTTTCCTGACCCAAACAGCAGCAGAAACTGGCTATTTCCACTCGCACAAGCCTTACCTCACCTGTGAGATGAACGTGCATCAGCCAGATGTGCCCTAACAGCACTGTTCTTCCCACACAGACAGTGCTTTCCTCCAGGAGCACTCACCATCACACCGTGGACACACCTGATGCATATCCCAGCTCACTGCTGCCCAGGGCCTGTAGCAGGCTTCTAGACTAAATTTCTGCTACTTGGCTTTTTTTTTTTTTTTTTGCAGAAAGAAAAATTACTTTTGAGCTTTAAGGCATGAGAAATACTTCCTTTGAACCCAACCACAGGTCAGCCCAAGAAGCTAGCAGTTGTCTCCTCACCACTAAGCAGCAAACACCACCACATTTGCTAGAGCTACAGTATTAAAGTCAGACCCACACAGAGAGGTCTTTGCTTCCTAGCTGGGACAATACTTTCTGGCCAAGCAAGCACAGACATTGCAGAGCCTCAGCACCTGGTTCAGTACCCACCTTGGTCACAGCATCCTTGCAAATCTCTAGCGCTAAGCTGACTGGATAGCATTTCTGGCAGGTATTTATTTGATATCAGCCGCTGATTTCTGGACTAAAGGTACCGCTTCTACCCAGAACCACCACAGAATGCTCTGTACAACCACTTGTGTTCTGCCCAGCCATGACGGAGATGCCTCCAGGGTGAAGAGGGGCATTAGTTAACAGCAAGGAGCAGCTGTGCTGGCACAGCAGGCACAGGGTGAGGCAGCTAAAGGAGGGCAGGCAGGATGGCACAAGTCACCACACAGTACTGCAGTACATTTTCAGACCTCTGGTGAGATGACTAGTCCCTGGTATTTTGCAGGAGGAGCAGATGTTCAGGCAGTGAAGGGAACACTAAGAGGGCTGTGATCTCTACCTTAGGGGCTCTGGATTTTTCAATGTACCGGAGGTCTGAGCACCTTGGAGATGCTCTTATTAGGAACTGACATCAATACTGAAGCAGGGAAGTTACAGTAAGTACTTGTACACCAAGAACTGCCTCACTGGGAAGGCAGGTTTTTTTCCCCTTCCCTTTTTAAAAAAGGGCAGCCACTTATAGAAGGTCACAAATTTAAGAAGAGGTATAAAGCATTAGATGACACCATCCAGGAATGCTGAGGGTTTAAAAATACCGCATCTTGCACAGTTGGACTTCGGACTGATATTGGCCACTGACTGCTACAGCAGTTTACACTACTGTCAGGACAACACATGCTGCAGGGAACGCCAGCCACAGACACTCCCAAACCCATCTGCAGTAACTATTACTGGGGCTTCTATTCGTGTCAGAAGTGTCATTGTAATTTCTCCCCACCCTCCCCAAAGTAATTTTCGGGACAGGTTTCTGAAGCAAGTAAGAGCAGCAATGCACAACTCCACCCTGCTCTGCAGATGCCCATGCAGAAGGCTCTCCATCTGGACTGTGCAGTCAGGCAGTCTCCAATCCAACTAGCACAGGGCAGCATTGTAAGGGAGCTTTTTTTTTTTTTTTACTCCCCCCAAGCTGTTAATTCATTAATAAGCACAAAGAATCTGGGAAAAAGCCACAGCCCTGCCTTGAGACATCACTAAGAAGTGAAATGCCACATGCATGGTGCCAGAGGAGGCAGAACTCCAGCTCAGGCAGGACCAGATGCCCATCCCCACATCCCCATCGCCTCTCCTGGGCTCTGCTCACCCATCACATCCCCACAAGCTCTACCAAGGATTCTATCCTCTTGGGCCAGGATCCTCCTCTACAAATTCAGCCAGCACAGCAGAAGTCACCAGAGCCTCAGCAGGCTCCCAGGCAGCAGCAAAGGGGTGACCAAGCATCTGCCCTGCATAGGTTGGGCAGCAATGGAGACACCAGCTGATTCCTTCCACTGCCTGTCTCACCTGGACCCCACAAGCCTACAAAGGCAAGCCTGCAGGTTTGCAAAGAGTTGCCTTCCCCCACAACCACAGCACGACCACTTCCCAACCAAGTGCAGCACAGCTCAACAAGCAGAGCAGACAGCAGCAGCTAGAGCGGTGCCAGCACAATCCTAACCCCACAGTAGGTTTTTTTACAAGCATAGAAAGCTTGCAGCAACAGAAGCTCAGCTTGGCTTTGAATGTGTCACTCCCACCCCCTCTCATATCCATGTGAACAGGATCGTTCCCATCACAGCAGCAGCACAGCAGCTCTGCCCCAGCTGAGAGCCATCGTGGGCAGAGGGAAGAAAGCACTGCAGCGAGTCCTCTCCTGAGAGTCCTGCAGGGAGAGCGGAGAGACTAGACTGATCTGCTAGCTAAACGGGAGAGAGAAGGTGCTTTAAGATGCATAAAGAGTCTTGCTTTCCATAAAGAACATTTCCAGGAACAGCACTTACTGCAGACCTCATTCCTCCTTCCTTTTAAAGGCCAACTGTGGTGACGAGAAACAATGATTCCTCCACTGAGGGGCCGGAGGAGCCTGTTACAGCAGGCCGCACACTGAAGCTTGTATCTGGGCCAGTTTTGGTCAGCAGCCCTGGGTGTATTAGAAAGGCCTCATGAAGAGCAAGAGCTGTGCAGGACATCCAAGACCACAGCCAACATACGCAGAGAAGCACTGAAGGAGCACTTGCCCAAGCTGGCTGCTGCAGCACTGCTGTCACACAGAGCACTGAGCAGTCTCTGCACCTCTCCCTGTCCCAACACCACTTGGAGCTCTGTTCAGAAGGACAGAGACAGCGTACAGCACATACATGAACCAGGTATGAATTAGCCAGTGCCACCGTGTTGCAGGCTGCTTCCCTTCTCCACTGGGGACATTAATCCATCGCTGTCAGAAGCGATTGATGCTACGTGAAGTAGCAAGCTGCAGCAACCAGGGACAGGTATTTAGGAGACACTGCTCTAATAACAAGTGACTGAGAACCCTCTCTTCATCCACTACTACAGCCACTTCTAAGTGCACCTAGAGTATTAGCATTAAAGTATTTAGGAAAGCTAGTATAATTAAGCAGCTCTTATTAGTTTTTCTCCGAGTTTCTAGTATATCCTGCAGAGGTAGGTTCTACGCGCTAATTATGCATCACACGAAACACTCCTTCCTGCTTGCCATCACTTCACTTTAGGCAATGCCACACTACTCTCATTCAGAGGATGGCATTGCAGATGCTTTTAACTTGTGTCACTGTGGAAATCCAGGGTATCTTAACACTTCCTCGAAGTCACACCCAGTCAAAAAACACACTGCTAGAAACCCATGCAGGACAGCTCGATAACCCAAGTCTGTTCTCGTCCATGCCAAAGAACGACAGCCCAGACTTATTTTAGCAGTTGATGACCTCTAAAGCACAAAGTCATTCTCAAGCACTTGTTCACATGAAAGGAGACACATGGTGCTCAAATGCAGCTTATTGCCTGCAATTTGAAACCCTGCAGAGCGCAACAACCCAACTTCTTGCCTTCTAAGAAAGGATTTGTCCACCTACCATGCTACGAATAGCAATGTTATCCTGCAGTACTTCCCCACATGTCCCTTTCAGCTCAGTGACCATCGTCCAATCTCAATCTCACTTTTGGTCCAGGTCTTTGGGCAGCTGCAGGAACACACTGCAGTATGGTGGAACTGCACCAACGCCAGCCTGGCCAGGGAGATGGAGGTCCTGCAGGAAGCTTCTACAGATGTAGAATTCTTGCAGTAGTGGCTTGGTCCCACCAACAGTCCTGGAAGCATCGTGGATGGGTTGGTATTATTTCAAGTGTGCCATTTAAACACTGTTCATAGAAGAGCTGGCCAAGAGGGTGCTGAAAGTGCTGATGGCAGTCAGCAGCTTGTCAGATACCGTGATAACAGCAACAGGGCTGCACTGGTGTCAGCAACAACCAAGCTCTTGTTAGCACTCCCCTGGTGTAAACAGGGCTCCTAGAAGATTGTTTCACTCCCAAGAACAGGAGCAGCAGCAGTTCTCCAGCCTACCTCAGACAGAATATCTAGAAGTTGCCACCATTGCTGCAGAAAAGCCTCAAGGCAAGAGAAGAATTAAATCCCCCATTACTTTATTCCGTCTCAAGGTTTTCACCACAGTATTTGCTTACTATGTTCCAGTTTTTACCCAAACAGGGAATTGCTGGCATCTGCGCTCACAGGATGAGATTCCAGCTGTTTTAGGTTGCAGCAAATATTCAGTGATGCCACCAAGAGCAGCAGAGGTGGTTTTGCCAGAACATTATGAAAAATGCTCCCCACACCCAGATGACTAGAAATTCTTTGTAAGCTAAAAACAAACCACACCCTGTACCCACAGGGCCAGGGAAAGCACATGTGTCAGCAGACAAGACAACAATAGAGCAGTCTCTGTGCAATGGAGATGGGGAAAACCATCAGGCTTAGATATACTTCTCCCTGCACTTACCCACTCTATGAAAAATCTACACATTAATCAGGATGGCCTTTTTCCACTTGGACATTTGTTTTCAGGCAGCAAGCAACCACGGCTTACATCTTCAAAGCTGCAGTCATCAACAAGTTTTAATATTTAGATTCAATTGAAGCTATTTCCTCCCTTAAGTATGTACAAACCAAGATGTGGCAACATTATGCTAATACCAGAGAATCAAAGTCAAAGTTGCTGGGAAACTTCTGTTTGCTGACAGTGTGAGCTTTCCAAGTTACAGGAAACGACTCCACATTCTAATTCCTAATCTAATATGGCATTAGTTATAAGATTAAAAACACGGATGCAAAGGGCTGTAGTAGGCTCCTATCATCAGGTTGCTCCCTCTCTCCTTCGTTAGCATTAAATTTGACAGCGCTGAGCTGCTGCACCAATCAGAGCAGGCAGTGCTGCAAACCTCTCATCTGATCTAAAGAGAAAATCAGTGCTCAAGAGTCAGGGCATGCAATTAAGCAAATACACCAGCTTTCTAATCCTTTTGGATGAGGTATTCAAAAGCTTTTGAAAGTATAGCTGTTATCATTGCTTGGGGTTTCTGCATATGTGAACTAACCCACATTACAAAGCTGAGCTGACTACTCTGTAATACCCCTCCTTCCACACTGCTGTGCACAGAGGGGGTACGTTGGTACCATAGGGTGTATCCGCAGCTCCTTAACCTACACTGCTTGCCCAGAGGCCTCAACTTTGGTTTCTGAGGAATTTCAAAGACCACAAACACTTCCCTATAACAATGATCCCTTCTCCCAGCCTTTGGGGTGAGGGGGTTCCTAGAGTAATTCCAGAGAGTGGTGGGTTATTCTGATTCAGGAATCAAGGAGACACGGATTTACACGCAGGAGCTGCTCACCCACAACCACATTAACCTGGTCCTCCAACCTGCCATATGGATTCTTTAAAGATTTAAGACTATTACCTAGAAAAGGAACACGAGGAGAGGCGAAGACTCCTACTGCATCAATTTCACAGATTCAGTCACTAGGCAACAAGCCTGGAAGGCACCGTTTTAGCTGTGCTGCTTCTCTTGACATTTTGCCCACCATGGTAGGCTCAGGACCTAACCCTTTGTCTTCAGCTGTCTGGAGCTCGGTATTGTACACGACAACTCCCTGACCTTCTAGGCAGGGTTACCACTGAACTCCACTCTCAAGGAAGAGCATTGTATGGCACTAGAGCATAGCCTGCTGCTGTCAGGAACCTGTACAGCCATAGCAGCTTATTTTCCTGCCTTGAAAGTTCTGTGCTGTAAGACTTCTGGGCTTCACCTCCCCTGTTGCTTATTCCAGCCTGGGCTCTGTTTTCCACATGGGATTTATTGCTATTGACAGATCACTAATTTCCCTGCACACCTTTCAGCTTTCTACTTGCATAACCTCCTCAGCAACAAACATCATCTAGCTCAGGCTCCCAGGAGTCTTTGGGTTGTTGTGTAGGATACTCCAACACACTTACTCCCAGGACTCCACTTGCAAAAGCTAAATACCAACAAGCAGATCAAGCAGAGCTTCCAGCATTGGCACTTTTGCTTTTCCAAATTTGTTCCACCACACTATACAGAAAAGGTTAGTCTGACCAGGTTGGAAGAAGGTAGCAAACTGACAGAGTGGCTTGAGGAAAGCGCTGAGAATGACTGCGAGCCAGACTGTTTTAAAGTTATTCCAGTAGAAAACAGTTTACCAGGGATGTTTTTTGGAAGAAGTCACTCCTTGCTCAACCACGGCTGTCTAACCCTGAAGAACAGCATTCACTTGATTGCCCAAAGCTGGAGGAGCCTCCAGGGAAGCCTGCTGAAAGACACTGCTCTGGCTTTCTGTAGTCAAAAAGTTGTAAAGAGATGTCACAAGCAAGCTTTCCACGGCAGTTTTTAGAAGCACAGAACAGCCTCAGAAGCCTAAAATGTTGCTTTCTCCTGTTCATTTTCAGCTTTCTCTTTAGCACATCCAACAGTTTCATAAGGCTATGTCAGACATCTACACCTGTACCAGGCAGCACAAACACCACAAAGTGTTTTTTTAGCTGCAAATCCCACACTCCAAACATACACAAGTCTTTTCTCCATTAGAGAAACCTCATCAGTAAGAAGCAGTACCACAGCAAAGACACAGGATCTGTTGTTCTGTTGGTACAGCAGTATGCAAGTCCAACACTGGAACTGACACAGCAGCTACAGGAGGAACAGCCCTGCCTCTCACATCAGGGACTTACCCTGTCTGAAGTTCTGGAAGGGAAGTTCTGTGTCTTCTTGCAAGGGTCTTTGGAGTCACAACCCTACCAAGCAGCTGTGCTACCAACCCTTCTGGAGAACATGATCAGAGATTTCAGCAAGCAGGTGCCAGGCAGTTGTTAACCACAACCCTCTCTCTTCCCAGTTTCCCCTTGCCCAAAATCTGAGCGTTCAGACAGCTGCTACAGCATGATGGTAGAGACAACTCCAAAGTCCACATGCCAAGAAAACTCCTCCTGCAAGGGTGGAATGGAATGAACAAACTGAAACTGCTCCTTGGGGAGACTTCCTTACACCAATAAGGATGAAAAAGGCTTTGAAGAAAAAATGAATTTTGATTTTCCAGGACAAGGAGCCAAAGCATTGAGTATTGGCCTGATCCTGCTCCCACACCAACACTAAGGGGAGCACACTTCTACCAGCAATTAGTGGGAAAAAAAAAAACAACAACAAAACCAACCCTCTGTATTTCTCTGAAAAGCCCAGCTAACCCAGACACTTTAAAAACTGCCCAAGGCTGGAGTTATTTCTCCACTTAGCCAGTTCCCCACACTTGGACCAGGAACAATTACTGAATTGGAATGAATCACTGCATTCAAGCATCCACTCTTCTTCATGCCAATTATCAAACACCAAGACTGGCGGTAGGATGAAATTCACAGTAAGAGCAGCTGACTTTTCCCAACAAAATGCCCATCTTCTGATGAAGTGCTTTCCACCAGCTCAGTCTTTGCCTTGAGCACACTGATACATGAGTAGCTACTACAAGGTAAGCTCCAGTATAGATTCACACCATGTCAGGCACTCTGGGGTCAGCAAGTGCTTTCACATCCTTGCAAGTAGGAACTACCATGACCACCAAGGCAGAGGGAGCTGCTCTGCCCCACCACATGCTGCAGCTGGTCTGTCTCCAGTAAGGGGACAGTGCACTTGAGTGCCTCAGAGTCAGTCCTGATGCCTGTGATATTGGACTGGGAAGCAAACTAACCACTGCTGTCTACATTTTCCTGTGAAGTACCTTCAAGAAAGCATTCAGCTTCAGATACTCAAGCCATACTTTCAGTGGGAGAGACCAGTCAAGCTGCTTGGATCCAGGCCCTGCCAGAAGAGTTGAGACAGTTACTACATGCTGACTAAAGATGCTCAGTAAGCAACTAAGCACCCGATCTCCATCCCTTACAAGACAGCTACTGAGCCTCCTACCAAGCCTCAGCCAGGGTTTAGCTAAAGCTGGGTAAGAACAGAATAACACCACCAGAACCTCCTCTGCATGGCTCCTGCCAGGCAGCAGATGCAGTGTGAACATGCCATCAACATGAGAATGACACAGGGAAAGAGAAGTGCTGTCAAGTAGCTAAAAGACTGGAATGCTGAAACTGTTCCCATTACAACGTAAGTTAAAAACCTGAAGTGCATGCTGCAGATTTTTTTCCCCTGTATAAAGAAGCCACTATTGTTGTCAGCTCTGTCAATATACTGCAGTGAGAGAAAAATATAAATTCCTTAATAGTCTTTCAAAGGCCAAAACAACCAAGTGCTTTAGAAATTAAAATTTCCCCACCTCTGTGACAAGTAAAGAGGTGGGGAAACACCAAATGAGTGCCTTTAGTTTTCAACTATCAGGTCCCAAGACAGCCCCACATGGGTGGACACTTTCCCCCGCACCCACCATGGGGTTGCTGCTCTGCCTGCTCCAAGGGGCTCTGTGCACCCAGCAGCAGGGTGGTGCTTACTGATTCACAGGGGTGCAATGAGTAGCTAGGAGAGCCCTTCCTGCACCAGTGACTATTCCCTGCTTGCTAGGGCTGGTGTCTTCAGCAGTCACACCAAGAGGGAATCCAAACTTCAGGCAGCAATGTGAAATTGTTTCTGTTACTGGCCCAGACTTCCAGAAGCCAAGACACCTGGGAGATGATAGCAGACACTACGTACCAACAAGGCTGAGTTCTGAGATTGTGAAAACAACAATGCATTGAAGCACTGATGGGAAAAAAGTCCAGCCTCCCATTCAGCAATAGACATCTAGTTCTTCTGTTTCTCTATCTGTAACCAACATGCACCACACAGCTGAGGAAACAATAGCAACAAGTTATTTTGGATACTGTTTTGTAAATAGATGCATGGCCAGTTATCTAATCACAGGAACATTAGTACAAGGAGGCTCTGACAGAACAGCAGAGCGCTCATAGGGCTATGTAACAGCAAGCTTTCAGCAGCTTGCATCACCTTCAGCAGTAAATTCCCATGCAGCTGCAACATCAGCAGCCTGCGCTGCAAGACACCTGGAACAGTTTGTGAAGTGCCACCTCCCTTGGTCCTGCAGGGCTTCCCCCTCCTGCAAACAACTACAAGGACAGTTAAAGGAGGCACCTCTACATCAAGCTTAATTAACAGTTAATTGACAGGACACCTGGCAGAATTGCTACCAAGCCCCATGCAACCTAGGCCTCTGCTATCCCCCACCCTCCCAGCATGGTGGCCTTGTCCCCAGGGAAAGGGTGTAACAACCCAAGTGAGTCACGCTGGGCACACGGGAGGCCACCATGGTGTGGGGATTTACACAAGGATCCATTCTGATTTCAACTCCATTTGCATACCTCAGCAGGCCTCACACCAGGAAGTCATTAATGAGTGCTTAAAAAAAGATGCAAACAGCTCAGACACCAAGAAAGCAAGGCATGAAAACAAGGTATTTGTGTGAAAGACTACCCTTCATGTTGCTCAAGCTCACATTAGTATGTATGAGATCCATCAGCAGACCTCGATCCACACCTGTGAGACCAGAAGGAACACTTTGCACAGGAGCACTGCATTGGATGGGCAGCACAGAGCTCAGCCAAGCCACGCACCACGCGCTCTGCACCACAGGAGCAGACCTAGGGGCCAGGCAAAAAAAGCAAGGCTATGAAAGCAACCCAGAGACTCAAACCCTTTTCTTTCTCCTTGCAGCTGTTACCTGCATCCCACTGACCACACAGAACAGAGGATCCATATGATTTGTGGTTTCTCTAGGCCAGGAAACCAAGCATATGGCAATTTGCAGTACAATTAACACTAACATTATTAACAGTATTAACAGTATTCTGTTAAATTAAGCACCACTTTGCTTGGAGCCGGGGTCATATCTAATTGAAATAGGACACAGCCTCCCAACTCCTGCCCTACTGGACACATGCCTCTGGGGCAGCTCAGCCTCTACCCCAGGACTGTTCTGTCAGGGACAGTTTTAGAACCACTCCCTGTTTGCAATTAAAGGACAGTTCACACCCTACAGCAATGCAGAAGGAAAACACCCAGGTTCAGCTTCACCATGCATTTTGAATGAGCAGGGAAGTTTTGCACAAAACCATTTCACCTAAGTTCTGCAGGTATTTTGTTACCCAGGCACATACGCAATTTCAGGACAACACTTAATCAAATTCACTGGAATGTCCAGTACCACCATCCAGCAAGCTAAGAAAATTCTTTAATAAATTCAAGACTAAGGACTCTGACCTGTTCTTCCTCTTGGCTTGCTTCAGCAGTGATCTTGAAGCAAGAGCATGATTTAAAACAAATTTTAACACAGTGTGAATCTGCAGTCACTGGATGTCTGGCTTTACCACACTGCTTTTTTCATTAGGAAGTTACATTCCAGGATGTTCTGTCCTTCGCCTGCCCACCCAGATTCCAGGAGAAGCCACCTCCTCTGGTACATGCAGCACTCCACGCAGAGGAAAAACACGGAAGATGGCAACACGTAAAGCTAGAAGTGGGTTCAAGTAGGCAAATGTTATTGCTGCTCTCAAATCCAGGATGTTATTAGAGAAAACTCTCAGGAGCCTGACTAACTAGAAAACTGTTTTGTGGTTTAATTCAGCAGTCCCTGCCAGAATGAACAAGTTTGCCTTGGGCTTTGGCTCCTGCACGAGATGCAAGAAGCTTCAAAACATTAACGTTTAAGTTACCTAAATCTAAAGTGTTTGATTTTTAGATACATAGAATATATATTTTGCACATTACTACCAGAACATTCATTAGTTTCTATTAGATATGTACATGAGCAACAGTGCAATAACATGGAATAGGTACTTCTGAAATTTTAAAGCTAGCTTGCAATCTGACTTACCACCTAGGACAAACAAACCAACAAAAACTGTGATGTCCCACTCATGGGGATGCGAGCAGCAGAGCTACCGCACTGAGGAGCATGAACACAGCTGGATGAGCACAGCTGGAATCACAGCATTTGAAACAGATGGTTACTTCGAGAACAGCGTCCCAGGTTTTCACTTCATAGTGTGTCTGGCACCAAAGTGTACCACTCGGGGTAACAAGCATTCTGCTTTCTGGTAGTAGTTAATATCAGAAAAAAAGTAGACCTATTCAGACTCCGTGTTGCGGAACCTCACTCCTTTCCTCTGTCAAAGAGATTTTACCATAAAGCCAGCTAAGAAAGTTATTCATAAATATCATCCACAAAAAGAAAAAGGAACTTTAGTTTTTAATTAGATATTGGAACAGGTATAAACTGCAGGGACAAAAGCTCACATATGCATGAACTCCACTGCTGAAAATGTGAAGTTCCCCCTTTGGTAGATACTGCTGGACTACTTCCTACACTCATGATCATGGCTGTGTAGAAGCCTTAGCTCCAACCTTCACCACTTTGTGGTACAGGATAAGAGTAACCAGAGGACCAGCCCACGGAGCCGAGAACTGCGATCAGCGCTCCTGCAAGGGACACGGGTGGCAGCCTACTGCCCCTGCGTGCTGGGCTGCTGTGCATTACACACAACAAACCCTGTGCCCATGCAGCCGTGAACTGTCACAGTCAATCACAAGCAGTGCTGAGCATGGCATGGATCAGGTACAGCACACATGGACAGGCGGGAAGAACCTCAGAACAGGGCCAGCTGAACAGCATCAGCTCCCCCTTCAAGGGAGACAGACTGCTAATAATTCAAAGCCAACCATATGCAGCGGGCAGACAAAACAGGTCTACAATTCTGTCGGTGTCACAGCAGAGCATGCACAGGTATCTCCCAAACCAGCTTCCTCCTGCATACATTTTCTACACGAAAACCTCAAAGGATTTTGGAGGATTTTGCAGTTTCTGGTGAAGCGCAATGCAGGAGGAGGTTATGCTGCCTCTGAGGCCAGGCCTTCAAATCCTGCAAACAGGCTTCAGCACCAACCTGAGCACCAGAGGTAAACCAGCAGCTCCACTTTCAGCCGTGAGGAGTTCGGATCAAGCAGTGCAGCAGAACATTATCCACCTATGTTTCTACCCTATCCTCACTCAGCGTTGCCCAAACTACAGTGCACAAAGTCTGTCTGAAAAAAGTACCACTGACACAGAACTGATTCACATCCTGGAAGTATGTCACTACTGGCTAGGCCAGGAGATCTTGGACACAGAAACAGTAAAGTGCTACTGTTGTCTTTATGCTTGCCCTGTACGTGACACTGTATTAGTAAGCAGTGCTCAATGTGACTGGAAAGAGCCCAGACAAGCCCAGACCTTGGTTCAGTACGTTATCTTCCTTCTGGTGAGGGACTGGAAAAGAATGTACAAGACAAAGAACAACTGCATTTTTCTTGAAAGAGAGAAGGGTTCCATTATCTCTTGCCACTCACTGATCAGAAGTTACCAAATGGTAGAGAGACTTAAAATACAGAGTCCTACTCTACCACTCTGAAGCATGGTAGCTTAGCTAGAAGGGAGCCTGAGGCTTCCAGATACACTTAAGTGACTTCACTTCTAGTTATCTTAAGAGCACCTGACAGCTTTACACCACCTACTTTTCTCTGCAAGTTTGCTTTGAGCACAAATCTGTATCTTGGATGATTTCTGCATGTATGCAGGAGCTTTTTACCCTTGAAAAAGTTTGCATGGCCATTGCTGCTACATGATCAGGCAGCTCTAGTTTCCAAGTCTATCAGAAATCACACAAGACAACTTGATTTTTATCTCCAGGTCCTGGCTTGCAGCACGCAACCTGATGACTTGCAATCTGAACAAGCACTTGGTGTCACAACCCTTAGCTAACTGGTGCTGAAAGAATGTCTCCAGCTTCAGCAATGGAAAGATGCCCAGACAAACTTGTAATGATTTTCACTACCTTATCTTTCAGACAGAAATGCTATTTTCCTTAACAACTTAAATACATTTCAGAGGGCTATTCTGCAAAGAAAAAAGTTTAAAAGGGAAGAGTGGGCTACTAACTTGGAAACTGCTTTTCATCCTGTAGGTGACCATCTACAGCCAAATCTTGTTTGAGAGACAGATACATGCCCTTCCGTCTACATTTCAGAGAACACAGTGGAATACACTGATTTGCAGTATATCGATTTGGTTCTGCTCCTATCCTCCTCAAGTGCTGTCTACTTTGGCTGGCCTCTTTTTCCTTCTGCAGTGCAACCGTTATAAATGTCAGCCAAGTCAGTCTGAGGGATTGCATTAATTCAAGAAATCTGCAAGTAGAAAAAGGGGTTAGCATGGGGGAAAGGATATCTTACCATGCAAACACGTTAAAGCATCTACGCTACAGTGCAAGGTGGTCAGCACAGACATGCTGCTGAAAACAGTTCAGAGGCTGCAGATGACCTGCAAGGAAGCCCAAAATACTGGTGTTCACACAGCTGCAACAGAAGAGGTCTCTGTTTATTGCCAACCTCTTGCTCCCCAAAGCAGCACCATGCTGACCTAGTTTTCCTTTATCTAATAGCAACCATGGAAGAACCGATCAAAAAGCAACACCCAGAGATCTGTCACTTGTGAGAGCCTCTCCTGTTCTGCCCATTCCTGAGCTGGATGAGCCCATTTCTCACTGCCGGAGGTCACCTGCTGAAACCACGGAGAAAGGAGAAGAGCTTCCAAGCTGCCCCATGAATTCACTCAGGTACTTCATATTTTTTGAAAGACAAAAGACAACCTACATAGGATCTTCCACTGAGCTCATTACATATAATGTATTATTCAGAACTTCGTAGTAGAAATTATCTGGTCATCAGATTATCTGATGGATAGCTGGTATTCAAGTGCGCCAAAAGCCATCACTGGCGTAAGAACAAAGCAACTGCAAATATTCGATCACAGACTCATCCACAGAACTACCCCCAGTTAACTCCCTAGAGGGCATAGGTTTGGGGATAAGGAACTCCACGCAGTCTCATCCTGAAAGAATAAGCCATTTCACAGCCACTTGTTCTGTTAAATAAAGAAATCTGTTGGGGACAGCTGGCTAGACAAGCCCATGCGTAATGAAGGGACTAGATTTTTTCCTAGTAAGCAATCTATTCCTAGCCTTTAATGGAAATCTCCAAATACTTTGGAATTGGCTATTTTGCTGTATACAAGGGAAACACTGTCTTGTCCTTCCCAGAGATGAGGTAGTTTTCTACACATACTGAGAACTCAAAGCATGCTAAATACATATAAACTTAGACCATGTATAATTACAGATGAGCCATTAACTTTTTTTCCTGAATTACTTCTGTCTGCAACCTATAGTCTAAAGCAATTTTAGTCAGACTTTTTAGCATCCCTTTTCTTCTCTTAAGAAACTATTACATTAGGAGTCTGAAGAGTCAAGTAGCCTCAGTACAGGCAGCTCCACACCCCTTGTAGGGATCAGGACAGATGTGACCTATGCCAGGTGAAAAACTAAACATTTTCTACACCCTTCTGTTTTAACCAAGCTGGCCAGACAGCTGTATTAAGATCAACACCATTACCAATTAACATGGATTCAAATGCAATTGACCTTGGTCATGTTTTTCCTTCCACAGGACACTCAAACAGTTCCGAATGACACGAACACCACTGTCTTCATGCTACAAGCTGCTCTAGCCCTTCAGCTTGAAAACCCAGCAATTCACAAAG